>NC_134137.1:107875833-108178863 GCF_033958435.1 Carettochelys insculpta | reverse complement strand
AAAATGATGTAGGCAAAAGTATATTTAGAAAAAAGACTGAACAGCCAATTACAGCCTCCCTAATAAATAGTCAAAGCCAGTTAAAGTTATGAGATAATACCATTCAGAAGAAATATACAGTTGAATGGAAATGTTTGTTACCTCCCACTTTCCCCTTCTTCCTGCAATCCAGAGCGGCTACCTTTAAAAAGATTCTATATTTTGATTTCATCATATATGTTTTGCATATAATACTACAATGTCTAAGAAATTAAACTGAGTCTCATTTTAAAGGACTCACCCTACACAAGTTGTTTAGGTATCTATATCAGTAATACTTCTTTTGAAACTATGGAGGAGGGCAGAGGGCAGGATAGAATTTTTCACTCTGAATATAAATTTAGGCAACCGAAACATCAAAAGGAAATCTTGATTCATTTTACCTGAAAAATTAATAGACTTACAACTCTTCTATTATAGATTCAAGGCTTAAAAACAGAAGCTGTGGTGACACCCACTGGATCAGGCATAAAATGCAGCTATGCTTTTTAGTTTCTTTAAATCAAAGGCTGTGCCTTTCTTTACAGAGGGTTTTGTCTCTGACCTAATAATAACCAAGCACTCCGAATTTCTTCCCCCTTTATTTGCTTTCCTATCTACATCACCATCCACGGGCCACAGAGCACGATCACCATATTACAGTAAGCTCCTCTATACAGAGGTGCAAACTCACTGTTCCTAGGGGGAGAGGGGAGGGAAAGCAAGAGAGAGGAAAGACATCAGCTTAGCATTCCTCAGTTGCTTTAGATCTCTACAATTGTTTCCCCCCCCGCCCCTTCCCTCCTTGGGGGATGGGGGAAGATGAGGAGGCAAGCAATCCCTTCAAAATGGAAACTTTCTGCTTGGTGCAGAGACAGAGTTGTTGCCGCACTGTTGTCAGTGTTATTATTTTAAAACTTTATCATTCTTTTTATCAGCTTGTTAATAAAATTGTTGTTGTTACTGAATAGTAACAGAGAGGTAGCCATGTTAGTCCGTATTCTATTTTTTGTATTGTAGTTGTTTTTTATTACTGAGGAAGGCTAGGAGGCTGTGCACACTGAGCGAGGCCTGTGCACACCAGCAACTTCCTATCCAATTTGATCCTTCTGAAGAAAAGGGCAATATCTAAGAGAAAACAAAACAAAAAACAACCAAACAAAAGAATTAAAGTGGGCAGGCAGCCTTCTTGCTTTCTCAATTCACATTCCCTGCCCTGTGGCTTGTATGCTTTACAGAATTCTGGGATGTGCCTATTCAGTCACAGGATAAGATCTTCCATCTGAAGATTTCAAAGCTCTATTCAAACACTAACTAATTTATCCTTAGCAACCCTGAAATGTAGGGTAATAGCCCCATTTTACAGATGCAGAAATGATGCCCAGAAAAGTTGGTGACTCACCCAAGATCTACAGAAAGTCTACAGCAGAGTTGTGAATCAAATGTTCATCTCCTGACTCCATAACATGCACTTTAAACAAAAAACAGCCATACTTTCTAGCCACTTCGTCTTCTACATTCTTCCAGTACAAAACACAAGGCATACAGAGGAACTGATAAAGTAATGAATTGCCAACTTAGAGATAGACAACAGTAATTCAACCCATAGTCACACACATTTACTATATATTGTGTATTTTAGACAAACTGTATTCCAAAATGCCTTACAATACAATAGGACTTAAATAATACAATTAAAGAATTAAATCATATTAACTAAAAGAGGGACAAATATTATAAGAGCTGAGAGAGCATGGAGGGCAGTATAGACAAAAGTCAGATTTTCAAAGGTTTTCAGATGTCTAAAGATGCAGAAAGAAGAACCTAGTGAGCTTTTCAGAGCCTAAGCAGGTTCATCACTTGTGTCCCCTTGAAATCAATCCTTACCTATTTAGGTTGTTTTGACAGCCCACAGAGTGCTTATCTGCACCTACAGGTACTTAAATATTTAAAAAAATCTGGCCTCTGATCCCCGAATTAGGTTGTTGTGACCTCATGGAGAGTTTTAAGAACAAGGCGCAATATTACCAACCTCAAATGATCAAACTTCATGAATCAGCCCATCTGCCTCAAAATTATAAGACTGGGTTATAATAATGACATTTTAAATATAACAATGTTGGGGTTCTTTTTATTTGTCTTCTGATCACTGAGTGTTTGGAGTTCCTATTTTCAAACTTTTCTCTACAGCCATGACAGCTAATTCTTTAAAAAAAAAAAAAATCAAAAGTTGAGATTTTCATATTATTACCTGATTCTGGTGACGTGGGTTTTAAAAATGAACTGGAAAATCATAATAAAATCACTCAAGGAAAATTTTGAACTGGATTATGAAATGAATGTGCAGAGTTTGTTTGAAGATGAGGTAAACGTGGTCACATTTCACTATGCCTACATCTACGCTACAGTGATCTGTCGACAGACGTGATTGACAGAAGAGATCTTCCAACAAAACCTCTGTCAACAGATCACGTCCACACACAAAAGCAGATTGAAAGAGCAATCTGCTCTGTGGACAGAGAGTGGCCACACAACCTGGCTGCTCTCTCAACAGAATGGCTTACTGGAAGCACAGCAGACAGGGATTCCCGGTGACCTGGCAACATAAATATGACAACAGAGGGCCTCCCAGAGTGTCCACAGGGCTTTTTTGTTGAGAGATTCTGTCGAGAAAGGATTCCTGCCTCATGCAGGAGAGGCAGAAGGCTGTCGACAAAAGTGTCGAGTTCTGTCAATGCATTTTTAGTGTGGACACTCCACGGGTTTTGTCAACAAAACACCAGTTTTGTCGAAAAAAGCCTGTGGTGTAGACGTAGCCTATGTGTGCTAGAGAAGACAGGGGACAACAGAAACATGCAATTCTGCAGCAGTGCTCATATGTAATGAGACTTGAATACAGACACTGAACAATGTACTTCTTTATATGGAAAATGTTTCAAGTTACTTCAGGAAAGACAATACTAAATATAATTAATATATGAAGCAACATAAATATGATCGTAATTGTTAAGGTATTTCTTCCTGAGTTGAGGCTGCCTTTTTTAGGACTATTTTGCCAATTTGGGTTCCCTCCATAGGTTGGCATACCCTCATTTAACTTATTTAGAACATGGTTAGGAAAACAGTATTGTTGACCAAGTGCCAAACTATTTTATAAACTCACTTATAACAAAGGCTATATAGCAGATATCTCAAACATTCCTATGACCCTCAAACTCTGGCAGAATAAAACTTCAGTAAACAATGGTGTAAAGTCACAGTGACTCTGAAAGATCCATCAAAAAACAATATTTGTAAAGATTTTGAACATTAGCAGCCAAACTGACACAGCAAAACCATTGTATTTTTCACCCGTTTTGTTTTGCTATATACAGCTGTGTTTTCACAGATGCAAAGCCATGTGTCTTCAGCAAAAGGTCTACTCTTCCCTTCAGATGTGAATGAAGATCAAAGGTTCAAACACAGAAATACAAGATCCTTTTCCCTTTGGAACATGTTCTTATTTTTTGCAGTGGCTGCAAACCAGGATTTCCATCTGCTGTCCTTATGCAGTGCACAGGTTAACCTTAACAGTAGGACTTGCATTGTTGTTATATCAGCTAAGAAGTGAAGAGATGAATCACTTTTGCATGTATGCTCTGAAAATCTCACCAAGAAGCAAAAATAAAACTGCATCAGATAACAATCAGATTAATCTTCATAGAGCATGGTTGAAACAAAAACTCTCTCACTTATTTTTGGTACAACACTAAATTGCATAAAAATATATATTTCTTTTAATAATATACTGGTCCTGTGAAGAAAGATGTCAGCTGTGATCCCATATCAAATTACTGGGCTAAATTCTCTATTGGCGTAAACTGGCAAAGCTTCTATGAAGTAAATGGAGTTGTGTCACGTTATTCCAACGGAGTATTTGGTCCAGTGTTTCCAGATTATATTCTGAAATGTTTGGTCTTGCTTTCTCAGACAGTATATACCCTCAGATTTTTTTCGGTAGCCATGTCTGCATTGCTAGTGATAAAAATGTAATAACTTGATAAAATATGAGTGTTAACTGCTAATATTTGTATTATCTGATTATGGACAATGTATTTACATTTAATACATAATTTTAAAAAATACATGCTTTATGTCAGTTATTGCTTGTACAATAATATTGATCCTTGCAAAAGTAGGGCTGTTTGTTGTAAAATTAATACAAACTAATATAAACTAACCAGTAAATATATTTATTTAAAGAGATCTTTTTTGTTTTGTAATTGCAATTTATTTACAAAATGTATATTGTAGGATTATGTCTGGATACTAGGGGTGGATTAATTTGCTCAGCTAAAGGACAGCTGGGAAGTACAGTTTCGGCTCTTGACCAGCTGTGCTGATTGTGAAAAGGAGCCAAATATTAGACACACTTTGGTAAAAGCAGTGTTATTCAGCACGTAAATACATATGCGGTGGGGGTATCATTTTTTTTGCCTTTCAGCTCTACTCCTTTTACTTTATTGTCAATGTGCTCATGTCAGAATAGAAGAAAAAAGTGTCTCTTTGCCACTGTCAATTTCTTTACAAACGCATACTTTGCCATGTAAATATTTATTTTTGGTTTACTGTAAAATATAATATATCAACCAAATGATCGGATGTGAAGATATTATTTTTGTATTTAGTTGTCTTAAGACCATTAAATATAAAAATCAGTCCACAGTTATCATTAGCTATCAAAAGCATCAAAGCTTTTGCTAGAGCCATGTGAAAATTTCCAACACTATTACAGCTATATTCGATATTCACCAGGATATTAGGTCCATTTTAATAGTAAGGTATGATTGCCATCTAGTGGCCAGTTAAAAACGATTCAGGGTTTTATGCACCAATTACTCTCCTTTAAAGAATTTTTTTTAACCACACAAATCACTGAATTCTGAATAATGACTAGGAAATATATATAGCTCAGCAATAAAGAATTAATGTTAGAACGGTCTATTTTCAGTTTTACAATGGCTATTTCACAAATGTGTGTCTTTAACAATCTGTGGAGCTTCTGTTAAGGGGTTATGTGCTTCAACAGTGCATTAGAGTTCTATCTCCAATTTCTTGGAATTCATAACAATTTAGGTTATGTTATTGTTTCTGGTTCCCCAATTGGCTGAGAAATCCTCATGTGCTCAGAAGGGTACACAGGTACCAGGGAAGGTTACCGCACACTGCTTTCTGCAAAATAACTGGGGCAAATCCTCAGCTGATGCCAAATAGAATAGCTTTATTGGTGGATTGGCATACTAGCTGGAAATCCAACCTACTGAGTCTGTTTTGATTTTCCCTCACATTTTTTCCAAAGTAAAACAGTCTTGGAAGTCATTATTAATATGGCTAAGGACAGTCTTATACAATTTTTTTGAAAACCCACAACTCCATTTGAGTTAGAATATTTGAATTTTTAAAAGGGAAATACAGGCCGTCCGTTTTTTAGAGTGAATAGGAGAAACCTAACAGTTTTGAGGCCTATTCCTACCGCCCTGAAAATTTTCAGGAAGAAGGGGCCTCCAGAAGAAGGACTTCCTTCCAGAAGACCTCCCTCACCCTCTCCCCCCCGCAGGAGCCGCACTCTACATGTTGTTTTGGAGTATGGAAGAACGTCTTCCGGACTCCAAATCACGTGATCTTATGCTAATGAGGCGCAGGGAATTTGCATCCGTGCCTCATTAGCATATTCTGGCCTGTTTACTAGCATGCCACTTTCTCTGAAAGTGGCATGTGTAGAAACGACCCCAGAGTCTTCCTCCCACTGTGAATCAGCTGTTCTGTGGGGTGCAGGAGGCACTACAAGGAGGTAGATGAGAAGATGCCAACATGGAGGTAGAGGAGAGACAAGTGAGCCATTTCTCCTCCATATCCTGCCCATGTTACGGAGACTAGTGAGGCTTGTAAAGTGCAGGACATAAACCAGCTCATGTCTATCAATGCGTCAGAGATACAAGGGAATGGATGGTGCCAATCATTCTCTCACACCATTTTCCCATCAGATGTGGCACAGTCCCTAAAGCTTTCTTAGGTAAGTTACGTCTGACTCAACCAGTGTAAATTTAGGGTACTGCCTTTTTAATATCCTCTCTCGACTATCCCTTCAGTTCACTGGCTGTATTTAGATGTCTTTGAATGAGGCCTGCTTTCTTAATTCTCCCATT
Organism: Carettochelys insculpta; assembly: GCF_033958435.1. Classification (NCBI taxonomy): domain Eukaryota; kingdom Metazoa; phylum Chordata; order Testudines; family Carettochelyidae; genus Carettochelys; species Carettochelys insculpta. Next base: position 108,172,660 of record NC_134137.1, on the reverse strand, counting down.
CCAGCCCGGTAACTGGACACCGTCTTAGTCTTGTTAATATTATAATTAAGTTTCATTATCTGTTTCACTCAATACTTGCAGTATCTCCATCCTAACAGAGATTGGAGGCCTCCTCTGTTTGAAAGTATCATCAGAACATACAAAATGAAGAGGTCCTGTAGCAAGAACAATCAAAAGCAGAGGTCATTACAGGGCATGTCTCTCAAAAGTAAACCAAAATGAGTCATAGGTCTTGTCTACACTGTCCCCTTCTTTGAAGGGGCCATTGTAATCAGCCTGATTGGAGGAGCCTAATGAGGTGCTGCGATGCATATACAGCACCTCATTAGCGTCATGCCTGCCACAGGAACTTCCACGTTGCTAGCTTCGAAGCACTGACAGGCAGTGTAGCCATGAGTGCTTTGAAGTACCTGCCCAACTTCAAAGTTCCCTTACTTCCAAAACCACGACATCATCTAGTTTGACCTCCTGTACACCGTCCACAGGCCACTAAACCACACCCAATCACCTGTATTGAGCCCCAAGATCTGACAGACTAAAATATTACAGCTCACAAGAGACAAAAACCTGTTGTGTGCCAGACATACAGACAATAGGAGGGACCAAGGTGCTCCAGTTCCTAAAAAGAGTAGAAGGACACTTATTTAGTGAGATGCTCACCCTAGCAAATGAGCTGCACTTCATTCCACATAGGAAGGTGAGAACACACTAGCGTCCCTGCCAATCTTACTTGTGGGAAAATTTCTTCCAGACCCAAAAACGGGAGTTAGATACTGAACATGTCAGCAAGAACCAGCCAGCTAAGCATGAGGAACAAAAGTGAATTCTCTGTAATATCTCAGAGCACTAATCAACTCTGCCTGATGCCCCATTTCTATCTATGGCCATCCTTGATGCTTCATAAGAAGGAGATACAAAAACTCCCCACCCACTCCCTAAATGATTCATCAGGAAAATGTTTACTTCCTGACCTTTCCAGGTAACTAGCTAAACTGCTAGAATATGAGATGTAGGGACACTAAACATAGTACTGGAAAGGAACCTGTGAGCCACCAAGCCCAATTCCACTACCACTGTCTACAGGCAAACACGTTACGAAATGCCATTTATTACCACCAGGTCACACCTACATGGAAGAGGCCTCACCTAACAGTCTGTTCCATTTGTAGATTACTACTACAGATGAATTTATCTCCCAAATTTAACCGAGCCATATAGCTGGTGAGACAGAACCAGCTGAGTTCACCAGCAGAAGGCACAGAGATAGGGCTCCCCCATTTCCTTCTTAACTTACAGGTACTCTACAAGGGAGAGCTTGCACCTATGGGGGCCCAAGCCACACAGGCATCCTGACTTTGGAGGATTCTACCAGGGTCCTGGTCTTGACCTGCTGTGCATGTAGCCTGCATGTGCCTGATGAGGAAATTTTGGGAGGGGAAACCAACTGATGTGAGAGATGTCTTCTGGTGGAATCCCTCAGAAAGAACATAGAAGACAGCTCTGGAAGAAATGATTTATCCACATAGCATCAACAGTGTGATAGTTTAACCTACAGGATGCACACAGAGACAAAGAATGCTAGCCAATGACAGATAGCTACAGTGGCACCAGAGGACGAAGGAAAACTGGTTGCTCTGTGGGAAGGAGACTGGTTACTGGCCACATTGGGCAGCAAACAGTGCTTCATCTCTCATCCATCAAGGAGAAGAATCAACATGCTGTATGGGCAACAGGAGTGGAGGAGCAGGCCCCCAAAGATCGAGAAGAAGCCACCACCTACATCTGAGGCTGAGTGACTCACAGCCACCACATCAAAGATGGGGGAGCAGAGGACAATTTTGGTCACTTCCTTCCAAGAGTGATGGAAGCATCCACCTGATGACGTGACCTAATGCCCCAGCAGGTGTTCTGCCTGCTTGCATCTGCATCTGAGAAGTTACAGAAAGGTTGCCAAAACTCATCTGTCCCTCTGATCATTCCTGCATGCTGCTTCTCTATGTGCCCATTATGACCACGAGCAGATCAATATCGGAGGGGTAGCCGTGTTAGTCTGGATCTGTAACAGCAACGAAGGGTCCTGTGGCACCTTATAGGCTAACAGAAAAGTTTTGAGCATGAGCTTTCGTGAGCACAGACTCACTTCATCAGATGCTAGTCTTGGAAATCTGCAGGGCCAGGTATAAATAAGCCAGAGCAAGGGTGGGGATAACAAGGTTAGCTCAGTCAGCAAGGGTGAGGCTTACTACCAGCAGTTGATCTGGAGGTGTGAACAACAAGGGAGGGGAAGCTGCTTCTGTATTTAGCCAGCCATTTGCAGTCTTTGTTTAAGCCAGAGCTGAGGTCCTCGAATTTGCAGATGAATTGTAGCTCAGAAATTTCTCTTTGGAGTCTGGTCCTGAAATTTCTTTGCTGTAGGATAGCTACTTCCAAGTCTGCCACTGCGTGGCCTGGGAGACTGAAGTGCTCTCCTACGGGTTTTTGTATATTGCCATTTCTGACATCTGATTTGCGTGCGTTTATTCTTTTACGTAGAGACTGTCCAGTTTGTTCAAGGTATATAGCAGAGGGGCATTGCTGGCACATGATGGCATAAATTATATTGGGAGATGTGCAGCTGAATGAACCCACGCTGGTGTGGCTGATCTGGTTAGGTCCTGCAATGGTGTTGCTGGTGTAGATATGTGGGCAGAGCTGGCAATGAAGTTTGTTGCATGGATGGGTGATCAACAGTGATTGTAGGGCTCTGGAAGTAAGAGTGAAGAAGGTGGGTATGCAGGTGGTGTTCTCATCCACCCCCCTGGTTGAGGGTGAAGGCCCAGACAGAAAAATATGCACAAGATTAATGCATAACTGTGCAGGTGGTGTCAATAGGAGGACTTTGGAGTTCTTCATCATGATATACTGTTCTGGGAATGAATACTGCTGAGAAGAGATGGGCAACATTAATACTGGGCCAGGTGGCAAATTACAATAGGGCCATAGGAAGAACAAGAGAAGTAGTGCAGATTCCCCCACAGCATGTTCGATGTCTATACACAGATGCAAGGAGTATGGGGAATAAAACAGGAAAAGCCGAAAATCTTAGTATTTGACCAAAATGATGACTTGATTCATTGTAAAGCTCAATACTGGTATAGAGGAGAAAAACTTGTTGAGGAAGGACAGGTAGGGAAAAAAGAGAGATGTTGTTATGTATATATCAAGAAAAAATGCACTTATTTTGACATCAAGAAAGAGGTGAGAGAAAGACCAGCGGAGAATACCATCCAACAATGAAAATATTCTCTCTGTGCTTGAAGAGGAAGCTACTTCTGTGAAAAGTTGCCTTAGGAACTGACAGGCTGATGTTTCCATTGCCTGGCTAATGAGTCCCACACCAATTTACAGAAGTGACTTTGTTCAACACACCGTTATAATACATGTACGGAAGATATGGTTTCACTCTAGCCTTAAAAATTATTATGACTGGCATAACTGAAGAGTGATTTTGAGATGTCTGAGCCATAGCATTATCATCATGTTCAGAAGATAAGCTCTACCTTTATATCTCAGGTTAAGAATGTTTGAAAGAAATTTGGTGAGGTTAAAACAAAAACAAACAGTCATGTAGCCTTTAAAGACTAACAAAATAATTTGTTAGGTGATGAGCTTTTGTGGGACAGACCCACTTCTTCAGATGCACAGCCCTACCAGAACAGACTCAATATATAAAGAACAGAGGTCCAAAATTGTTATCAAGGTTGACAAATCAGATAGGAGGGCAAGAGAGAGGGGTGAGAGATGGGGAACAAAGTGTTAGCTCAAACATCAAAGTACGTAAAAGAGTCCTTATAATGGGCCAGGTAATTGCTGTCCCTGTTCAAATCACCTGTTAATGTGTCAAATTTGAATATGAACGTTAATTCCAAACATTCACTCTGTAGACACTTGTTAAAGTCTCTTTTCTGCAGAACACACACTCCCAGGTCTTTAACAGAATGTCCCACTCCATTAAAGTGCTGGCTGACAGATTTGTGCATTTGGAGATTTTTGATGTCTGCTCTATGTCCACTCATTCTTTGGCAAAGAGTGTTTGCAGTCTGTCCTATATACAAAGTATGTGGGCATTGCTGGCACATGATGGCATATATGATGTTAGTTGAGGAACAGGAGAATGTGCCCATGATTCTGTAATTAACATGGTTAGGTCCAGTTATGGTGATGGTATCTCCAGAATAGATATGTGGACAAAGTTGCCAATGGGGCTTGTTGCAAGGAAAAGTTCCAGGATTGGTATTATTGTGATGTAGCCTGGGACTGCTAGTGAGAATCCTCATAAGGTTAGAGGTTGTCTATTGGAGAGAACAGGCCTGTCACCTAGGGCCTTCTGGAGTGTGGTATCATGATTTAGGATAGGTTGTAGGTCTTTAAGGATGTGCTGTAGTGGTTTGAGTTGGGGACTGTAGGTAATATGAGTGGAATTCTGTTACTGGCTTTTTTGGGCCACCTTTTGGAGTTAGCCCCTTAGTTGGTTTCTGGGTGTCCATCTGGCCCTGTCGATTTGTTTTTTTACTTCTCCTGGTGGGTACTTCAGGTTTATGAGTGTTTGGTAAAGATCTTGTGGTTTTCAGTCTCTGTCAGTAGGATCAGAGCAGATCATTTGGACCCATGGTAAACAGACTAGAAGAATTCCACAGAGACTTCAGCCTTGACCACTCCACATGGGAGAGACAATTCCTGGACACTACAGTACAAATCACTGATGGCCAAATCAATACCCCTTTCTACTGGAAACCTACTGACCACTACAATTACCTACATGCTTCTAGCTTCCATCCTGCACACGACACAATCCATCATTTATAGTCAAGCCCTGAGACATAATTGCTCTTCTCAAGGCTTAAACTAGCAAATTTCTCCTCAGCATATCTTGCACATTGTTCAAATCCTTCTCATGCATTGCATCTAGTAACCTTCCATCAGTGTCCGCTCTACCAGGTGGAATGTAGTCTGGTCATAAGGACTCAACCATATCAATGAAGTTGTTTATTGTAAGCAATGTGAAAAGGAGAATTTGTGGCATAAATTAATCGAACAATCTTTTTATCTATGGTATCTTGTTATTTGCTGCTTCATATTACAAACCCATTCATGGTGATAGTTTTACTGGATAATTGAAATCTTTTGCTTGCTACAGATACTTTGTGGTCTGAAATATGTTCAGTTGCAGCACTGATGCTAAAAATACCAATGGACGACTCTGAAGTTGTTGCAGCTAGTGGGGTCTCAAACTTCCAGCCTGCAGGCCACACCCATCCAGGGCTATTGCACTATCTGGCCTGGGAGCACCAATTGACCGGGGTGGTACACCAAAACCCATCTCCTAAACCCCACCCCTTTCTACTACCACCCAGCCCTCTCCCGCAACAAGGCACCTCATCCCCCTGAGGAATGCCGCCTCTGGGGCTACCAGGGCGTTAGGTGCAGGGCACCAACCGCGGTAAGGCCCCCCTGCACTCCCTGTGGCAACAGAGATGCAGAGAAGAAGAGTGCACTCAGAAAGCACTTTCCCACAGCTCCTGCGCAACCAGTTTGGCTGTGGGGTGGCCCACAGACCAGGATTTTGAGACTCTGGTCTCTTATGTGTAAATGGGATCCTGAAACAAAATTCAAAAATAATTATGAATAGTTGTTCCACTCAGTTCTTCTCACTCTGTTATTCAGTTAATTGTTTACATTTTTTCCAGCAAGGATGCAGATCCATTCCAAGTTACCAAAAATGCTAAGACTGACTGTGCTTGAAATGGATTTAATTTTGGAGTAAGCCCCTCTGAACTCACTGGGCACTTCTGTTTTTTGAGAAAACAAGTCTAGAATGGGGTTCCCTTGGAAAAGTTGAGTTATGCTGAAGTAAAAAAGGGAACAGACATATGACATCATCATTATGGTCCATGGCCATGATGTTCCAAAATAAGGGGCATGTATTATGTAATATCAAATATGACACTCAGAATTTTTTTCTCTCTCAGTGGCCTGCAAAATTTCTTCCATAAGGAGCCAATAAAAATGTGATCCAATTTCAATCCTTCATTGGCATTCCAAGTAACGTTATATAAGTCAGCTAAATCTCTCTCTCTTTCTCTCATAATGTTAATTTTCAGTAAATTTTAGAATTCTGGGGAAACTCCAAAAGACTGGGGGAATAAAACTATGTTTGTGGCATTAAGGGCTACAGCCTCTTTCATTATTTGGCCTTGTTGCTGAGGCCAGAGGAGTGCAGCTTCTGGCAGGGGCTGGAGGAGTGTGCCTTTGTCCAGCTGTAGCAGCTCCATGAGCAGCAGCGCTGTGCCCCTGTCCAGGGCTTATTAGGCAGCAATCCATCCTGAATCTTGGCAGCTGACTTGTGATTCCCGTTCTCCAGTTTGTCTCCTGCTTCTTATCTCCCAGTATCCTGATCCAAACAACTCTTGACATCTGTTTTGTGGCTACAGACTCCAACTACTAGGTCTGCCTGGCCATAACAGAAGGTAGATAATGTAACCCTGATTTTCTTTAAAGGGCTCCAGAGGCGATCCTGACAATTACAAGCCACTAAGCCTAACTCAAGGAGGTAGACTGGTCGAAACTATCATAAAAAACAGAATCAAATGACACATACATGAATACAGTGATGGGGAAGAATCAACACAACTCATAAAAGAAAATCGTGCCTCAGAGTTCTCTGGAAGGGGTAAACAATTGTGGATATTGTATATTTGGACTTTCAGAAAGCCCTGGACAAAGTTTCTCACCAAAGGATTTTAAGCAAAGCAAGCAGTCAAGGTATAAGGGGGAAAGATCTCTTGTAGGTCTGAAACTGGCTAGGAGGTCAGACACAAATGGTAGGAATAAATGGTCGGGTTTCATACTGCATAGAAGTAAATGGCAGAATCCCCCAAGGATCTGCACTGGGGCCAATGCTGTTCAACATATCCGTAAGTGACCTGGAAAAAGTGAGGTGGAAAAGTTTGCAGATGATACTTCAGGTAGGTCGGACCAAATCTGAATGCGCAGAGTTAGAAAGGACAACAAAATGGCAAATGAACATCTCATTAGTGATGAGTGCACCGGAATCCTAATCTACAGGCAAAATGATGGGATCTAAATAAACGGTTATTCCTTAAGAAAGATCTTGCAATTATTGGGAATAGTTCTTTGAAAATCAAAGTCAACACATACTTGAATATTTAAAGCGTTATAGATTGCCATGAAGTCTGAAAAGCAGGTGCTAAGTGTCTCTAAGTGATAGCCAAAAGCACTGGATACTTTTTATATTAATTTCTCCAGCTAGGTTGGTCTACACTAGCACTGAAAATCAAAAAAATTGGCTCTTTTTTTGAAAAAGCATGTGGAGCATCTACACACATAAAGCACTCTTTCAAAGTTAAATTGGAGCACTGTGAGGCAGTTTTTGATTCACTCCTCTGTTCCCATATTAGGAAAAAGGCCCCCTTTCAAAGTGCTCTTTCGAAAGAGAACGTGTGTGGATGTTCCATGTTGCACTCTTTCAAAAGAGAAAATGGGGGACAAGAAAATGGGGGGCAAACAAAGAAATGTGGCAGCATTCCCCTACCTCTCAAAAGCACTTGCTACCAGAGGCCATCCTGCCTGTACCCCAACCAGGTGCACAGTAAAGTAAAATAGTTATGGCAGGGGTATGCCGAGGCCACCAGCCAATCAGGTTTGGGTCCTGCAACCTGTCCCTATTATAGGGAGCTCCACTGCTTCCTGGGGCCCAGAGGAAGCTCTCCCTCGAGCAGCCCTCCTGGAAACAGAGTAGAAAAAGCTGCACCCCACTGAAGAGGAGGAGTCTGGAGCAGACAGCTGTCCAATGGAGCCTGGGATGGAACTGGCCACTGATGTCTCAAGTGACAAGGTGGACCTTGTAATTGACATCCCATTACACTCCCCCAGCCAGTTGACAGCCAGCCTGGCATCAGCAGACCATGTGGATGGTCCCTCCAGTAAGTACCCAATGCACACACCTGAGCGCTTTGGGTGGTAGCACTCCAGCTGCCAGCAGGCCACACACACGCCCAGTACACCTGAGCCGGACAAAAGACAGGTCCCCCTGGGACAGCACTGCAAGCCACACAATTGTGGAGCTGGATGTGGTGCTGGACTATGAAGGAATGGCTGGAAACACCTACAGAACATGCCATACACCAAGGATGCCTGGTGCTGGAGCAGGAGTAGTGCCCACAGGGGTGTTGGGGGCATGGCCCTCCAGCCACCAACAAGGGACAAACTGTCTTCCTATCCATCCTTGCAGATGTGCTGGAGGAGGGCTGGGAGACCCCCAACACCAGGGTGCTCCACGTCCATGAAGAGGAGGAGGGGAACATTACCCCCACCCCCAAAAGAGGAGCTTGTGGTTGGAGGTCGATACAGTGGGCAGATGCCACAGATGCACCCCATTGACTCAGGGACATTGCTCAGCAGTGCCTCTGACTGGACTGTGGCCAGTACACCTGGCAGAGGGAGGCATGGGCAGACCTGGTGGGGCATCTCAGGGATGTCAGTGAGGTCCCGAGGGATCAAACTGGGCTCCTCAGACAAATCCTCCCACTCTGCTGCACCCGCTCCAGAGCAGGCCCCCTCCTCTCCCCCACCATGATGCCCCTGCACAGACCAATGCCACCAGATCACCCACCCCAGCCCTACCTCCTAATGCTGCCTGTCCCTTCACAGCCCCACCATGGACCCCATACCAGAGGTGGGAGGGTTACACAGGTCTGACATGGCCGACAGCCATCCACCCTGCCCCAGGATAGTGCCCACCTCCACTTCCTGGTTCAGGTCTCCATTACCTATTCATCATATTTCCCCCTCCCCCTCCTGCTTAAGTTGCCCCCACCTCACCCAGAATATTCCCTCTTCCACCTCCTGGTTAAGGTCCCAAATTCCCCCTGTCCCAGTTGAGGTTTCTCCCTCCTCACTACCTGTAAAGCCGCCCCCCCCCTCAAGTTTCTGTTCCCCACTCTCCTATTTGGCTAGCATTCCCCCCCATTTTCCACCCACCCTACCTGCTCCGGTCAACCTTGTATATAGTTTTCCTCCTGTTTTATACAAAACATTTGTACAATTTTAAATCAAACAGTTCTTATTGAAGATAAATCATTATCTTTGAAATAACCCATTGTCCTGTAATGTTGGTAGTGGGGATAATCAGAGGTGAATGTAGGTGTGCAGTGTGGTTATGGTGGAGGGATGGTGAAGATTGTATGTGCAGGTGGGGCATGCATGGGTTGACTATGGGCGAGAGTCACTGAGGCTCATGGGCAAAGATCTCCTGAAGAGCAGTGTGAATGCAGATCCCATGCTGCTGGGCCTGGTGGCTTGGGGCAGGGACTGGATGTTCGAGGCCGGGACCATACTCTGCTGCCCACCATGGGGGGTGGGGGGGGGGGACATCTTGCTCTTCTCCTCCACATTGTTGTGGAGGATACATCAAGCACCCACCACATGGGGGACATTCTACAGCCCCACCTCCAGGCACGTTAGGAGGAACGGCCATTGGCCCTTCAGGTGCCCCAAGGCCCACTCCATCACCTTTCGGTCCCAGTCGAGGCGAGTGTTAAATGTCTCCTGGCAGGGGTCGGGGTGGTTGGTGTAGGGCAGCATCAGCCAAGGCAGGTGGGGGTAGGTGGCATCTGCCACCATACAGAGGGGCATGGTCACATCCCTGATCCTAATCTCCTGATGGGGGACAAATGTCCTGGGCTCCCACCAGTTGTAACTGTTTTCGTTGCTCCAGAGGCGTCAGAGCATTCAGGGGGAATGCCAGCACCATCCTGGGTCAAACAGCTCCAGGCTCCCAGTATTGGGAGTTGACCACAGAATGAGTTGGAAGGTGGCAGTGACCACCATGGACAGGTGACCAACCAAGGCATGGAGGATGTCCAGCTTCAGCAGAAGGAGCTGCTGCTGGGGATCCATCAGGGACAGGCTTCCAAACACTGTATGGCCTGTGCAGAGGCTCTTCAGGGATCATGAAAACTCTGCGAGCCTCAGCGACTGCAGGGCATGGGAACTGCAAGCGGGGTGGTGGTGTCCTTTAAGAGAGCGGCTGGCTGTGAGCCCTGGAAGGCTTGTCAGCCATGCGACCCCGTCTGTGGCATTTCCAGCTCAGGTCTTTTGAAAGAGCACCTGTGGCTGTGTGGACGCTCCCTTTCGAAAGAGTGTGTGGATGCACTCTTTTGAAAGACAATCATTTGCATGAGATTGAATGGAATTATTCAACTGTTCGCTTTTCAAAAGAGAGCTCTAGTGTAGACGTAGCTCTTCTGTCTCAGTTCTGCATTTATAAAACAGAGATACTAACACCTTGTTTTTACATTATAAATTAATGTTTATGAAGAACTTGGATACTATAAGTGCTGAGCAGACAGAAAGTCCACCAGGGAATTAATAATTTTGTCTTCTCAACATTCTTCAGTAATGTAAAGTAAATGAGTTCTAGAGCCACACATTGAACTATGAGCATAAAGAAAATATTGCATAGCTGACTATTAACTGGCTGCTGTCCATCCTATGCGCTGAATGAGGCAGAGGTCCTAGGGTACAAACAGCATGTGACCATGTAATTAAAGACTATTGCAACATATACATACAAAGGGGCTGAATTAACACTGTACATAGACAACTTTAATTCTGATATTTCCTAACTTTTAAGCGCTTGACTTTGCCACCTTAATAATGTGGTTTTGACGTGTTTTTATGTTGAACACAATTTTCTCATATCAGCCTGTGTGTCTGCATGAGTGAGAAAGAAAAACAATCCCTTCATAGGTAGAGTAGGCCTAATTTTTATAAACAAAGAAACATGGAAAAATTACTAAATTAAAAGTAAAGGTAAAGTTAAGTAAGCCACTTTGTGTTGTATACTTAATTTGAAAACAAGTATATTGAACTACACTTTTCCAAAGAAATGATACATTGTAAATTCAAAAATGATAGAATACTTTTTCAGATTACAAAAATCCCCATAATTCTGGGAAATATAAGGAGGTTTAGCCTGCAATGTGGTATTATACTACAAAGCCATTTAACGTTTCTCTCTCTAAATAAAAAGTGCATGCAGTAATTTCCAAATTTCTTAAAGCTTCCTAAATAGTTGTTGAAAATGAAAACACAGCACAACAACCATGGAACATACCTGAGTTAAAGCTACTAGGGAACTTCACAATTTTTATATCCTATTTTTGAACATCTAAATTCATAACCTACGATATTTTATTTTCAATTTACCTTCTGTCAAGAGAAATGAAAAATATGGAAAAATCCAGAGCTATCGCACATGAGAAATTATGAATTCTACTAGTTTCGCCAGGAGTGCTTGTAAGATCCTTGAACTGTAGATATTGGCATGAGTTTACAAGCTTTGTAGAAAAAATACTCCCTTCAGAGCAGTTTTTAAGTTGTGCAGAAGCATAAAGATTACATTTGAATACCTGTTTCTACATATAAATCAGTCTACGCAGAAAGATCATGGAGTTGAAAATTTTCTACATAGAGACTATCTCCCATATTGACTTAACGGTCAATCTTATTGCCCTTGCTCAAGAAAAAATATCCTGCCAACTTCAGAGCAAGGAAGATAGTGTGGACGGCACCAAGTTCAAAATTAGGTATTTCAAGAAAATGTATGCTGTTTGCGCAACGCACATTGTGTAAATTATTTCAATATACAAATACAGTCTAAATGTAACCTAATGTGCTACAGAACTGCTTATTATTTGTGAAGCTCCAGATTAACACAGCTATCCCTATTTGCCAAACTTTGAAATACATACATTTTATTAACAGTTAAAATGTACGTAAACTCTGACAATTTTACATGTGTGTCTATATAACAACAAACACTGATGTTAAAGAAAAGATGACAGGCCTTTGGTTCAGTGAGGTTACTATCTTAAGTACCATGACCATGCAGGTGTTTCAACTCTTCTATTGATTTCTAAGAGTAGCTCACTTTTACACAAACTGCACCTGGAAGCAAATATTTGTACACTACAATGTAGAGTCTGATAAGCAATATTTTCACAGTCACAGTTAGTTCCAACACATTATTGTCTTGTACTAGTGGTAAATTGGCATGAGCCTGAAATAGATGCTATTAATAGTACAGTAGGCAAGTGGAAAACTTGAGTTAAATTATGTAAAAAAAAAAAATGCAGTGCCCAGAAAATGGACAGACTGAGGAGCATCTGTGCTTTCGGGGGGGATATGGAACAAATAAGTAATTGCTGTTTTTACTAAGGAAAGCAGAAAATTATAGCATATCAACAGCCAAGCATGTTCGCTGCCTGGGAAGAATCATTTTGTGTTCCAGTTTGGATTTTTTAACTCATTTGGAGTTTGTGCCTCACACACTAAAATATTTTTATTCTTTTACAATTAATATTTTTATAATCAAGAAATATAATTTGAAAAAAATAAGTGGAAACCAATATACTACTCACATACCTCAATTTGACAACTCCCCATCAAAGAAGTCATGAGAAACATTAAGATTCAGCATAATTCTCTTAAAACACCAAGGATTCTATTTCAACATTTAGGTTAAGTTTCTCTTGTCAGAAGAATACATGCAATAAATAAGTATGTATCCTTAACTACATTAAACTCTCCTCTCTTCTAGGTTGACAATATTAAACCATAAGACACTTATGCAATGCAATGAAATCCCATGCAAAGAAAACACCGCTTTCCAGCACAGGCAATGCATGGTTCCCAACGCTATTCTCATAAGGCTGTGTGTGTTTTCTAGGAGGTATCTTTGTTTTAAAAAAATTACAATATTAAATACAGAGCTTTTCACACACAGGAAAATAATCAGAGGATCAGTTTTACTCATATTGGAATATATAAAATATGCATACAAACAAACACATACACATTTCTCTATATCCAGTTACAAAGATAACTGCAAATAAATAGAGCAGTTGCTCGTTCTCTCTCAAATGGTTTGTGTTAAAACTGGGTAAGTGGTGATCTCAAGCAACAAAAAAATTTTTTTCACACAATTCAGATAATAAAATATGTTTCTCTTTAGCCAAACCAGCACAAAGTGTTTCTAACATTTGCTCCAAGTGTCAAAATTACATCTTTATTTTTTTCAAATTGACATGGGTGTTAAAAAAATAGTGATTAGATGCCTTGCTCGTAATCAGCAAAGTCACAGATCGCCAAAGAAAAGGTCTTAAAGTATACTTACATCCTCCTATTACATGTATTAGTTTGAATTTGTTTTTAAATTGAAACAGAAGTGTACTGGTTTAAAAAAAGAAAAAAGTGTACTATACCTTCATATTCTTGTATATTGTTTGGAGATTGTTCTTAGTTTTTAAAAAAATTGCTTCCAAATAAAGGGAGTTAATTTAGTCTTCTGAAACAATAGACTGTAGGCATATGGTGCATCTTTTGGTCTGGATTTTAAAAATAAATCAGCTCAACAAAAACAAATAAAAACTATGTTAACCAACAGTTTACAGTATGCCCTGAACACTGAAAACAAACATCGACAATATTATGAAAAGCATGAGCAGAACTTGTTGATGAAGAATTCTACAACTCTTGGTAGGGCTAGTGTGTGCATTCAAGTGCACAAGCATGCATATATAATCACAATAAGACATTCCCCAATAAATAGCTACCAAAAATAACAAATAGGCCTGAATTCAATATCCTGAGCGTTTCTGTAAGAAATGACAAAAACTCACCAACCTTGATTTTAAAAAGGACTGATATGTATCCAGAAAGGGAGCATTTTGAACAGTCAATTACTTTCACATTTTGTCCCAGGACTTTAAAAGTTAAATGCATAGTTCTGCCAATTGTGAGATGCCCCATCCAGCACAGACCACCCACAACTACTGATTTTCCATCTGGTGAACAAAACAGACATCTCCCTAATTATTTTTAAAAAGGGTTTTTTTCCCTAACATACTTTCTTTATTTGTCTGTGACCTGGAACTTAATGGAAAACCTGGTTGATGCCAACCTTATTTCTTGATATGAAGCATCCTATTTTCCCACTTTATGCATGCTTATTTAAAGACTGTTTGATAGACGCTATTACAAATGCTGTTCTCTAACAACCTGAATCACTACACTATTTGAGTCTGAAATTACTACAACTTTCCATTTAACACTGAACACTTTATTTAAATATTAACCATTCATGTTCTTCCCTTAAGATAGTTCATTAAAGCAGAATGGAACTAGGTTTACTGTCTCTTACAATGGACTCCCATATTGCCAGTGTCAAAATTTGTGCCTTTTTTCAGCAAGACGTTCACGATTGCCAGCAGTACACTCAGAAATGCCAAGTGTAATTAAAATCTGGCACCTTTTACAAGCACTAGCTCACTTTAAAAAAAATCTTATTTTACAGTACTTCTTATGATTTATTCAAAATACGTTTCTTACCCCAAGAGCTTTGACACATCCCAGGGAACAAAATGGTCTCTGTCATCTTGGAAATAAACTAAGCTAATTTTATTAAATACATACACATGAAAGGGAGAAGACAGTCTGAATTTCTACTGCAACAGTGCTGGACAGAATTAATACATCTAAGGACCACCAATTCCAGCCATATATTGTGTTTAATAAAGAAGTTCTGTAAGCAGGCCTACTGACTGGGGGGGTAAGGGCAGAAATGGCCCCTGGGGCTGGCATTTCAAAGGGGCCCACAGCTCTGGCCATTATTCTGGCCAAAGCTCCAGGTCCTTTTAAAATGCCATGGAGCAGGTAGCTCAGACAGGGCTGGGAGGGATAAGGCTGCCTGCCCCCATTCCCTGCCCTTCTGCCCTTGGCCCCACCCCTTCCAGAGGTGGAGAGCCAGGCCTGCTTCCACCTTGTCCCCAGGCCTGTGGCACCTGTTGCACCACTGTCTGTAAGAGTATGACAATTAATACATTTAATTGACTATGCAGAGAGCAAAGACAACTTGACGGCGCCCTTAGGCAACAATGTCCATACTGTTGTAGTACCCAGAGGCACAGAGACCGCATCTCGGGTGAGTGAAATCTCTGCTCTACAGCCTAGGCTGAGAGCCAGCTGGCCTTTAACTCATGTGGTAGCGTGCAGGGCTTTAGACCCTATGATTGCAAGTTCTATCTCTGGGGCCAGCAACCCGGGTCTGTCAGCATTACACTGTGTTGTCATTATTTGTCATTAACATGTATATAAGATGACAGGTGCGTATTCAGGCCCATATGCAAGAGGAGGGTGCAAAGGCTGAATGTACCCTCTCCATGTCTGGTTTCTCTCCCTTCCTCCCTGCTGCACTGTGCAGGGGGAGCTTGCAGGGCATGATGGAAGAACCTAAGGCATCCTAGAAGCAGTAGTTCATTGGCCAGATCCATGGCTAGAGAACTGGCCTTGGAGCAGGGAAGGGACTACATTTCCCAGCATGCCCTTGGTTGCTAGCAACACAAAAGGAAGAGTGATGAGGGAATATTGTTTTTCACTTACAGTATTACAGCAAGATCCCAGAAGGTAATGTCTATAAAATCTTTAGTACTGTGTAAATTTTTAGTATGTTATAAACAAAGTAATTTTACCAATCACTGTTTCCATTCAAATTGTTCATAAAAGTCCCTTACACTCACTCATTGCACAACTATTTTTAACTCCTTTATAGTTAAAAAAATGCAGTCCCCATTTACAAAAATGCAGAAATTACTGCATCTGGGCCTGTTATTGTGCTGCACCTAAACATTAAAAAATTAAGAAACAGGCACTGTCCTGAGGAGCTTACAAAATAAACTGATCAGCTGTAAGTCAAGGGAAGTACAAGACAAAGGCATTGGAAGAACACAGAAAAAGGCTGTGGGACTGCCTGAGTGGCACAGAACAAACTACATTAATTCCAGGTTGGTTGGTTTGTTGGGGTATTTTCCCTATAATTACATTTCATGTACCAGTAGAGCTGTTTTAGCTTTCCCACTTATTATGAACTCATTGCCCCAATCAAAAGTTAACCTTCTGGCCAATTAAAAATCTGAATTCCTGGCTTACGAAGGATGCCCTGTTCAGTCTACAACATGAAAAAAGTATGATTGACGCAGGGCTCCAAAGGACATGATTCTCAAGATTCTAACAGAACAAGAAAGAACCCTCAGGAAGTGATGGAGGGAGGGAAATGTGCCATAATATTTTACTTTACAAAGTGAAAACTAATATACCTACACTATATACTACTCCATATGCTTAAAAAGAACTGTCTAAATATCTAGTTATGTACCCAATTCTAACTAGTAGGGATTAGTGTCTTAACGCACATTATGTAATTCGATAACATTAATAGCCGACACAGTCTAATAACCCATAAAGTTCAAACCTAGAAAAAAGTGGTGGAGAGAGGTTGCAAATCAGAAAGCAAGAGGAAAGCAGTAAGGCAAAAATAGAAGAGGGGGGAAAAGCAACAGGGTTCAACTCTTGGTCTGGTAATAGTGAATCAAAAGCTTGGTATTGGATTCTTTGGTAGACAATTGTGAGGTGGCCTAAGGACCATCTTATTGAATAAGAATTTGAATTAGGCTGTTTCATGGAAACTTGCTACCTGTTCATGAAATCTGTGCATGAGCCCATCAGTAATGGGAAGCATATTTTAACTGACAAGCAGTACAAACTGAAATAGATAAGGACAGAAAAAGGAGGGAGGACTGGTGGTGGTGTTCTAAGGGTTTAGAGTGCCTTGTTCGCTTTGGATAACGCCCCCTAGTGTCCTCCAGAGCAAGTGACAGAGAGAGAGAGAGAGAGACACAGACAGACAGACAGACAGTCAGTCAGGGGGTGAAAGTCATGAAGCCAGCTGCACAAACATATTACGTGTGAGGAAGCAGAATATATAAAAAGTTTGTGAACATCCTGCAGTAAATATGTATCATTGTTCTTAAAATAGGGGTTACAGAAATATGGTTTAAAGTTATTTGTAAAGGACCATCTCATATTCACACGCACTGAGGCTCTTGAATTACTGAGTTTTTTACCTCTTGAATTACTGAGTTTTTTACCAAATTGGAAAAAAATCTCTCTTCTTACTATTTTGCTTGCCAACCCCTGGCCTAGCTTCTGAATTGTAATCTCACTACTGCTCCACGGAAAGAGCCAATATGTAGTTGCAACAAGCAGCAGTTTTGTTCCTTCATCTGTGAAGTACTTCGGGCCTGATCCAACCCCCGAGTGCATTGATTTAACAGATTTTGAATCATGCCTCATGTAGGCTCCTTGCAACTTGCATCAGGCAATGAGGTTTTAATTCTTTGCTAAACCTGAGAACAGGAATCCAAGAAAGATACAACATATTTTGTCACTGAATCTGTTTATTCTGGTCATATGTGGTGCAGATTTTCCAGATACTGCCCTACAGTTTGCATGACTTTTCTTGACTGTTAGCAGACCATTATCTAGTTATTTTGAGGGGCCATATATAGTGAATTTGGACCATCTAAGTCTTTGGATAGTTCTGCTCAGTCTGTCTGGGTTTGATGGTGGATTGGTTTGAGTTACAGCAGGCCTATGGATCCACAAAAAAAGCCCTCAAAATATTGGCACTTCTTCAATTCAAAAAAAACCTACTGTCTGAATGGCTGATGTAATATGATGAAAATGAATTTGCCTCCTGCCTCTCTCTTGCTCAGCCAGACTGTCTTGGCTAAGAACGGATACAAAGTTGATTAAGTCAATTGCCAGATTCCCACCGATGGCAATGGGCAGGTCCTTGATGAGGGAGCAAATGAGGCACATTCACGTGCCCTAATGTTTTTCTCTAAGGGGCCCACAGACTTGCCAGGCTGCCGAGCAAGGTGTGGGGGTTGCACTGCACTCTCAGAACGGGCAGCGATGGGGTGGTTCACTTGCCAGCACTTCAGCAATGACATAAAGGCCCTGGAAATGCACTGCTTTAACAGATTCTGAATCACACTTGAAGGTTACTTGTATCTTGCACAGGGCATTGAGGATTTAGTCCTTTGCTAAAGCCAGAGGACAGGAATCCAGTAGAGATTCAACAGATATTATCACTGAGTCTGCCGTGGTGGAGGCAGCAGCTGGGAGTCCCAGGACCTTTTGACTCAAGGCTCCAGAACAGGTGTCCTCTTTATGCCATCGCCACCTTTATTACATGTTGGCAGGCCTGCATGTCTTGGAAAATTATTTATTACTATTTATGTGCTTTACCACAACACATCCAGACCCCATTGTCCTAGGTGCTGTACAAACACTGAACAAAAAGATTACAAAAATTATGATAAAAGTACAAGACAAGAGATAGCAGAGAGATGTAGGTGCGGAAGTACAAAGCAGCAATGAGACAGCACTAATTGGCATGATCAATAGTAGCCTTGTCCAGTAGCCTAATTGTTGCCAAGGTTTTTGTCCATATGACGGCACAAGGAGAGTTTATGGGGAAAAAGGGAGTTGAAAGAGAAAATGTGTTAGTTTTGTTGGTGTTTACAGAGAGTTCTAAAGCATGAGGGACAGCATGGGAGCAAGAACAAAAGCATGTGAAAATTTAACAAGTGGGTAATGGTGGCTAGCATCACCAGCCAATAAAAGAAGTTGATTTCTAATAGTGAGTTAGACAACAGAGTCGTGCATCCTTTGGCCTTAGATTCTCCGTGCTTGGAGCAACTTTTCTGGAGATTCCTATAATCTGGAAGAGATAACTAAATTTTATTGTGGGCTGTCTCACATGCTGAAGATTTATGGAGAGCACAGAAAATTTGATTTCTCATCCACTTAGCTCTACCGTTGTTGACTGAATGTGTGGGCCCTTCTGTTGAATTTGCACTGGACTCATCCAATTATGTATGTTTTTCACCCATAGAAGCCTTACTGTCACTTGTCAGAAATACAAGATCATTGACTACAGATTAGCCCATTATAACGTTGTTCTCTTCCTAGTGACCTGATCTTGCAATATGCACACTAATGTGAATACTGATGGTAAAAAATTTTCCAGATTTTGATTTTGGATCAATATTTGTCAGTCTTATTTCAGATTTTTTTCCCATATTATGTTTTTGAATTTTTGATGAAATGTTGAAAAATTCAAGACAATTGATAAAAAAAAAAACCTTCATGATGTTTTTACTGATTCTTTTACCAGTGCTTGATATGAATATCCTTCCTAATCTCCCATTCCAATGTGTAGACCTTCCTTGTTGTTTAGGCCAGGTCTACACTAGACCTGAAAGTTGATTCCAGATATGCGGTTCTAGCTATGGCAATTGCATTGCTAGAATCAATGTATCAGAAATTGATTTTTTTTCCACTGTCTTCGCTAAAAAAGGTTGACAGGAGCATTTCTCCCATCAGCCTCCCATATTCCTCGCAATAGCGAGAAGTACAGGGGTTGACTTCCAACCCCAGACAGATTCATTTTATGTGTCTTTACCAGAGGAGCAAAATTGAACTAGTGAAGATCGAGCCTGACTGGCCAGATCTTCACAGAAACGTAGACAAGTGTAGAGGGTGGAAAGGGAGGGTGTTCAGTTGATCATCTAAGGAGACAGTGCCTCAAAATACCTTGAGGCCTAGATACTATCAAAAGGCACCACCCAAAAGATTATGAGTTTTCCAGAAGGATATAAATGTGGTTTGAAATAGTCTCTGTTTTGTCTAAAGGCAGCTATAGTCTGATTAAGCCAATTGCTTCTTTTATTCCTTTGTTAGGGTTTCTCTGAAGAGCGTGATTCATCTGAAAGGTGACTAAGTGACATCACTTTGAAACTTTATGTGCATGTAATTAAAAGATCTTAGTTTAGGGCTAACGCTAAATGTCTTTATTGTTTCAATTTTCCATACCTTCATTTTTTAATGCTAGAAACTGCTTGGCCTCACTAGCACAGCCACACAGACTGACAAATAGCCTATAGCTGTCCCAAGGAATGCTGCCTTTTCCTGGCACATTCAAATTTTGCTTTTTTCCTGTACGAAAAACACAGCTGCTGTTTCCAGCAGGATGATTATCCTTTAGTTAGGCCTGAGAATCTGTTCTAGGGACTGTGTTGACTTTAGTGAGTCTACTTTAGTGAGTGCTATTAATTTAACAGACCTTTCTTATATGTATATAGCCTAAGTCCACTCCTGTATTTCTTTTAAGGACTCAGACTCTGGGAATACCTGGACCTCTTTGCTACGCTTACCTTCCAGTGAGGTGTTGGAAGAAGTTGGAGATTTTCCTTTTCGTTTTCTCAATTTCTAGTGTACAGGAATTGTTTGCAGTTAAAATGTTCCAAGCCATCAAAGCTGAACAAGCTGTTCCCCCCATTTTCAGACTCCATATCTGAAGAGTCAGACATTTATGAGCTCTCACTATCTTTTGGAGAAAGATACCTTGTTTTCTCTTGGTTCAGTTCCTTTAAAAAGGGAAGAAACAAACATCCTACAGAACTAAGCTAGAGGATGCTCATATCGACTCTTGGAAAAGGTGAAGAGGCTGTCACTGATATCTTAGCTACAAGAAACAAGGTAGAGAGTAGGGAGAAAATCATGTAATTTAAATACCTCTGGCCTGAGCCAGCCCGTCCATAGAATGAGGTGGGACGGCCACCCCAGGCCCCACACTGTGAGGCCACACCAGCTGTCCTGTGGATGTGAAGGGGAGGATTACCTGGGGCTGTGGCTGGAGCCAGGCGGTTACCTGGGGCTGAGGGTTGCATGTGGCAGTGGCTGCAGCAGCACCAGCGGATTGCCTCCCCACCCCACTCAAGAAGCCGGCAGCCTGCTCCACTCAGCTGCTGTGCACCCCACTGAACTCTTCTGCAGTGGACTAGGAGGGTGGCAGAGCAGAGCAGAGCAGGCTGTCGCTTCCACTGCCTGCGTGGGGAGTGAGGTGGGAGACGCAACCTCCTGGTGCTGCCGCAGCCACCGGTGCAACACCCAGCCCCAGGCAATCCCCTGGCACCACTGCTGGAGTAGGGGCAAGTGAGAGGATCAGGAGAATGTCAGGACGTAGGGCACTGGTGGGGGTTGCCCAGGCCCCGTCTTCACCTCAGGACAGCCCTCTCTCTGGGTGTGATGGTACACCTGGAGATGTAAGTGCTGGTTAGATTTACATGTGTGGCAGACTTTCAGCCTATTTAAGGCATAGCCTTGTTGGGAAGCAAGAAGCTTTCCTCAGCCCAGGACTCCTGTACTTGAGAAGGCAGAAAAGTTTCATTGCTCTCTCCTGTGGGGCTCCATACCACCTACACTTGGCAGCCTCCCCTGAGTAGCTCTTGCAGGGTGGATAAAATTGAAGCGCTTTACATAAACAGAATGTTTTGATTGGAATCAGATTTTGTAAACAGACAAAAAAAACAAAAAAACACCAACCAAACGATAAAATACTAAAATTTCTCATTTAGAATAACAGTTACACTTAAATCTCATCACAAACATGCTATGCATACCCTTAGAGTCTCATAAAAATGAACTAATGGCTCAAGTCTACCCAGCCCAGTTACTAGCTCTTGCTTCCTGAAAGTTCTGGCTTTCAATTCAGTTTCTCAGCAGACTAAAGAGTAACATGTGCAAAGAAAGACACAAACTGGATAGGACTGTTTTCGTTCTGTCCTTTTGTGGTGGTGGACCTTGACCAAACGTGGGAAAGGAGTTAATTAGGACATTGTCTTAAAACAGAGAAATAATACCTAGGAAAGGACAGGGGCATCACAGAATGGAACAGTGGAGTAGACCGATAAGAAAAAAGGAAAGGATTATTCAAGACACATGCAGCTTCCTATATTTCCCCCCACACTTTTGCCATAGAAAAACTGTCAGGGTCTCTCCTATGCCCAGAAGCCACATCTGGGAATATTTTTAAGAAATTCATTTCCTGAGTAAGAACAGAAAATGCATCAGGTGTTAGCACTGCAAGAAGATGCTGCAGGGCCTAGTTGCAAGAAAGAAACATCATAAGGAAAACTGTTTATTGGGAGAAAATGATGTGGGTGTGGCAGAGTAGATTGACTGTGCAATGCATCCTTCTTCAAGACTCTATCTAAGCCTTTTAGTATAAGGGTAATTTAACAATTAAGTTCCCAAGATGCTTGCTGTGGTGTATGTTGCTAGGAAAATAAAGTATAGATTTGATAATCTTTAAATTTGTCTAATTAGTTAACTAGCTTTAGATACTGTCACTCAACCATACAGTACAAAAAGCTGTAGTAAGAGAAATCTAGAGATGCCAACTGCAATTGTCATTTTCTTATCTTGTATTAATACATGCCCCTTATTGTGGAACCTCATAGCCACACGCCATAATGGTGATGTCATAAACCTGTTCCCTATTTTACATCAGTATAACTCAGCTTTTCCAAGGGAACACCAGCCTATACTTGTTTCCCCAAAAAACAAAAGTACCACTGAGTTCAGTGGGGCTTACTACAAATTAAGTGCACTCTAAGTACAATCAGTCTTAGCTTTTTGGTTACTTGATTTAAATCAATGATTTGTGTTCAGTGATTTAAATAGCCTTGATTTAAATCAGTCCTCCCTGAATTCTTTGACAACCTCTCCTACACTTTGGTCCTCAAAGTTCAATTTTATGTGGTATAAATTAAGTGGTAAAGATCACTTTTCCTGAGCAGGCCTGCCAAGAGGTAGGGGCAAAGAGGGCAGATGCCTTTCAAGGAGGCCTAGAGCCCAGCTGCCCCCCCTCTCACCTGGTCCCAGGACCCACTGCACTTCTTGGCAGCGCTGCTCCTGAGACTTACCATATGCGTAGACTGTATCTACACCACGAGATAAAATCAAATTTAATGGAGTTAGCTTGATATTAAACCATCCCTGTCTTCACTGTAAATACCATTAGCTTGATTTATTGAGCCCTAATACCAATAACAAAATGTAGATATTTTGGGATGGGTACAGCGTCAATTTCAAATTTAGAATGTTGAATAAAGGCTAGTGTGGAAGCGCCATGTCTTTCATTCAAGTTTATTAGCCTATAGAAGTGTCCCGTATGTATCCCACAAAGCTACGCAGTGACCCTCCATGTATGGCCGCTTCCTTCTCTGCTGCTCTCCATCCAGGTGTGTCGGAAGAAGGCCACAGGAAGCCTGCAGATTTTTGATTGAATTAGAATTAAAATTTGAATTCTGCAGCACCCACCCCTGCAAACATAAAGGTCTGGATGTGTGGCTGATGGAACCAATTGGGGGTGGACAGAGCTGATAGCACAGCTGCCCACTGCTACACCAAAGTCCACAGAGGATGCACGGCACAGGAAACCCAGGCGGGTTTGGGGGAGGGCTGAATTCCATTACTGGGTGCTCTGTATTCTGGGACAGTACTTTGAATCTGGGATTCAAACATTTAAACACCCACAAGCAACTGGGGCTAAGGCACTATGGGATAGGTACCCACAATGCACTGCTCACGTTGTTGACCTTGCATACGGCAATGGGGACACAGAAGCTCACCAATGAAAAATGACAGGTCAAATTTCAAGAAGGTCTGTGGACATTAAAATTTGATTTTTAATAAATTCAATTTCTTTAACCTTGTTCTTATCAATTAGAATCTATCTTGTAGTGTAGACACAGCCTGAGTGACTAGACGGCAGAGACAGCATGGCTCCTTTCACAAAGAGGAGGAAGGGAGGTCTACTTAAAAACTACCTAAAGTATCAGTCCTGTGAACCACTCTCTAAGAGGGGCAGAGATATAAACTTTGTGTGTCAAAAGCAGGTCACCCATCAGTAAGGATAAATGTTTTAACAAAGTCAAGAGAAGAAAACATACAGCTGTGCTAACTAACAAACAGTTTGGGCATTTCTTGAATAAGTCTACCTTTTACAGTGGAAGCCACTGGTTTAGCTAAACTGCATCCATATCTCTAATCAGTACACATGCGCAGTGCGGCTAGACTGGCAGACATAAAAATGTAAAAAGTAATTAAGGAAAAAGTTTGGAAAGATATATCCATTTTCCTGAAATATGTACTTTGTTAATGTGACATTATCTTCTTGAGGGTGAGAAATTGTTCTCAGTGGTGTCAGATGGCAGAACAAGGAGTAATGGTCAGAAGTTGAAAAGGGAAAGGTGTAGGTTAGATATTAGGAAAGACTTCTTCACCAGGTCGGTGCTGAAGCATTGGAATGTGTTGCCTAGATAGGTGGTGGATTCTCCATCCCTTGAGGTTTTTAAGTCCCGGTTGGACAAGGTCCTGGCTGGGATGACTTAGTAGGGGTTGATCCTGCTTGAAGCAGGGGGCTGGACTAGATGACTTCCTGACATCACTTCCAGCCCTATGATTCTGTGAAGTATAACCCACATGCCCCCTGGATGTGGTGCTCTGTCCACTCTAACACCAAGACCACTTAGAGATTAATGAATCTGCTACAGCCTTAGCTAAAAGGTACACAGTTTTGGCTTGTGCAGTAGAGGCTGATACATCAAGCTCTGCGAGTCCCAGGTTCATTCCTACCTACTGAAGACCAGGGTTTCTTGGCATTACACGAGGACATTCAAGAAATAAACTGAGTGGATTCACAGACTGTCATATTAGTACAAGTTGAACCTCTCTACTCTGGCACCCTTGGGATCTGACAGGTGTGGAACAAGAGAATTTGCTAGACCATAGGAAGCCAATATTGCCTAGCAGCATTACTAATACCTCCACTGCTTACTGGGCTCTTAGAAGACATTTTGGGGTAAATTGCAGATAAATAATATCACAGAACACTGAGAGCCAGGTCTTGTGGCAGTAAACAAACATTATGGGACCACAAACTTGGACACGACCATGATAAATGGTCATCCTGCTAACTAAAATAATTCTAGATTACAGAGGTTGCCAGACGAGGGAGATTCAGCAGAAAGCAGTTTCTTTTTCCTATATGCGTAAGATTAGAGAGCGCATGAGTGCCGGACTAAAGGGCGTGCACAGATAGCAGTTTCTTTCTCTGTACGTGCAAGATTGCAATACAGGTAAGCAGTGGGGCTGACTAACAGTCACCACAGGCCCCAGTGCCAAGGGAAGAAGGTGCTGAGCTAAGGACAGCGAGTCCTTAGTGCCTTCAGTTGAGCCCCCAGCGCCTCCCCTCAGAACTCTGTGGAGCAGTGCAGTAGCACTGCCACAATACTGCAAAGGGGTCTGGAGCTCCAGCCACCACCACTGCCAGAGTAAAAACAACGAGGATGCAGATGCATCCAACGAAGGGAGAATTACTCTCTGACTACGGTTACACTAGTGTGTTTTGTCAACGAAACTGGTGGAACATACATACACAAATGCGTTTTGTCAGCACTTTTGTCGGCAGTGTTCTGCATCTAGGCCATGAGGCATAATGCTGATGTTGACAGATTTTGTCAAAAAAATGCCGTGTGGATGCTCACTGGGGTGGGGGGGCACATTCTCTCTTCCAGAACAAGGGGCAGTCCTGTCTACTGTGCTTCTGGGTACCTGTTTTGTCAAGAGAGCAGCCTGGCTGTCTGGCCACTCTGTTGACAAAGCGGAGTGCTATTTTGATTGGCTTTGGTATGTGGCTGCACTTTGCCAACAGGAGTTTTGACAGTGACTTCTGTCAACAAATCGCTGTGTTGTAACCGTAGCCTCTCTGTTCTGGTTTGAGGCAAGGTTATACGGAAAATCTGTATTGCCACTGCCCCTGTAGTTGTGCTACAGACAAAGGACTTCAGACTTTGGGGGTGTCAATATGAAACCTTTTACAAGCTCTAAAAAGTTACACAACGTTAATTTTAAAAAATGGTCTAAAACTTTTCTTCACAGCTAAGTGCCAAGCCTCAACCTGTCTGCTGCCACTTTAAACCAAGTTTCATTTGTTTACTCTTGTGTTCTCCCTATAACTACATAATAAAATATACTCAAAATATTAAAATTTGAACAAACTGATAAAATCACTTAATTTAATTTTTCAGTGCTAAAAACCAAAAAAAGTACGCATGAACAACTAACCACTGCTTCAAGAAGGAAGCTTGCTCCAATTTTGCCTCTCCAGGGGAAAACTTTTTTGGTAACTCAAAAATTAAATTCCACATCTTAAAGCCTGAAAAATGTAGGGTAGAAAACAAATTCTCCTACAACATTATTATGTGGTCCCATAGACTGGTCTGCTAATGTTAGAAAGAAAAACTATGCACAGAACAAAACTTGGGAGAGGGACAATTTTCTATCTGCCATGTTTTTATTTCTCCTTGCTTAGCTATTTATACTACAAAAGTTGTAATAAGCAAACTAAGGCCCCAGGTATTTAAGTGACTACTGTTAATAGGATATATTTTGGGACACAGACCAACATGCCCCTTTTTATATCCTGAGCAATAAAGGCCTTGCAGACTTGGAGGGGAAAAAGAGGGGTGGGAGGAGGTGGTGAGGCAGGGGAATGCCCATTAACTTATCAGTTCCAGGCCTTGGCTTTCTAATTGACAACCTCAGGGCTACTTTCATCACTTGTCGACTTCAAACCCACACTCAATTTTTCCTCTTAGATGATGATGCATCTATAATGTAACGGTGTTTCTGATATATTGCAGCATGCCGCAATAGGAAGACTTTGTCAGTAGCTTAGTTTCACGGGAAGGAAAAAAAAAAAACCTGCTAAATGTTTTTCACATCTATCAACTTCTCCAAAGAGTAGTTACCAACAAAAAAGTTTTTATGCTTTCAATATGCTGAAGTCAATATTCTGAACTGACTCGACAATTTTAAATGCTTTGAGTAATAAGTTACAGATTTAACAAAACAAAAAAAAAAAAGCCACAACACAACCACCCAATATGTAATGCAACAAACCCTAAGTACATAAGTTTGCATTTAAAGACCAGATAAATTGACACCAGACGCAACAGGAAAATATTAAGGATTTGAGGTTTAAATTTAAAAAAGACAAAATAAATTGAAAGTTATTAAATGACATCTAGTAATTGTACTTCTTTTGCAAGAAGTAAATATAGATTTATATCTCTGTAAGACAGCTACCATATATACATAAGTTATTACAAAATACTGAAAATCCAACACACTAAGAGCCAGATTGTGATATTCACATAACACAGTAAGTAGTCCACACAAGTCAGACAATTTATAGAGTAAGGTACTAGCCACCATGAAAACAAAGAAAAATAATTTCTATCTTCTTAAATAGCAATGTATCTACAGCATCAAAGCAGCTAGTTCTAAAAGTCACATAACTGCCTTTTAAATTAGATATCAACGACTGAGTCCTGCAATCAGCTCTGCCAGAGTTCAGGGGTTATATTCAACTCAGTGCGGGATTGTAGCCCAAGTGATTCAACCTATGTAACACAAAAACTCCCAGAAGACAGTATGAAGACAATTTCAGAATCATTATTTTTAATATTGAGACCCTGCAGAAGAATTATATCCTTACATACTGGTTTACACATTGAATTATTTTATTTTAGAAATGCCATCTAACTACTGACAAAAACATTCATAAACATCCTTATTTTAAATCAGGTCCATTTATTTAAGTTGTTAATTCATCCCATGCACTTAGAAAATCAGAATAACTGTTAAAAATGCCAAATTCTGTTCCCAGATACTGATGTTCAGTCCTCCTTTCTTCTGTTGAACTTAGCAGCCGAGTCTATAAACATGCATTTGAGTTACTTTACTTATGTGAGTAATCTCAGTACAATAAATGGAAGCTGAAAGTAGTCAATTACTACCAAAGGGAACTCTAAGTGCCCAGCCCCAATATAAAATCGCCAGTTTATTAAACTATACATATATAGATAGGAGGTACATAATATAGAAGTATACTAATGTGTTACTGCAAGAAAATAGACACAGTCTTGCGATAAACTAGATCAAATCACAAAAAAACTCATTACAATTGTCTTTCCTGGAGAGGCTTAGCACAAGCCAAGGGCAAACTTTCACCATATACCTAGAGTGGGGGTTCTCAAAGTGTGGTACATGGACCCCTAGTGGTCTGCCACCATCTTGCAGGTGGACCTTACAGCTTTCCCTCCCAACCCTGCATAGGGTAGCCTGAACTGGCTCTCTAGACCCATGCCTCCTTCTCATGTGGTTAGAGTGCCAGTGCCAGCTTCCCGCTGTGGTGGGGGAAAGGGGTAGCCCCAGGTCTCACAGGATGGCTCTGGATCTGGGGGCAGTGGGGGTGGTGGGAGAAGCCACAGCTCTGTGCACTGCCATTTCCCCACTCACTGACTGGAAGAAGGGCAGTTCAGAAAACCTCTTGCTTGGAGGCTTTCCTGCTACTCCTATTGGCCAAAATCGCAGCCAATAGCATCAATGGGGAGCACAGAACCAAGTAAGCGCCTCCCAATTCTCCTAATGCCCATCCCTCACATCCTAACCTCCTTATACACCCCTCTGCCAAGAACTTGCACCCTGAAGACCTTGCCTATGGGAAGGCAAAACAGGCTTGTAAATGTAAAACTCTAGACCCCTAGAAACTAGTAGGTCTCTAAGGTGGGCTACAAACTTAAAACCATCAGAATGGCCAATGTGTTTTATGGTATCTTTAAATTGGAAATCATCTGCCTACAGAAAGCTGATCTAGTTTTCCAAACTGCTCACTGGTGTTACTATCACTTATATCATAGAAAAGACATGATGGTGAATGGCCTTTTTACAAATCCTAAATTATCATTACAGCACCAGCTGCCAGAACGTAAGGCCTATTATCATTCTCATTATAACCTACTATTTTGCTGAGCTACTAATTTAACTAGTCAGATTTGTTTCTGAAAGATGGGGAGGGAGTTGATCTGTTTAGGAATATTTTTGCAGTCTTGAAGCTTATTACACGGACTACACATTTTTATATTAAAAATCTCAACCTTTTTATTGTTTCTGTAGGCAGATGATTTCCAATTTAAAAAGACACCATAAAACATATTTGCAATTCTGATGATTTTAAGTTTGTAACCCACACTATAGACCTATTAGCTTCTAGGGGTCTAGAGTTTTAAGTTTACAAGCCTGTTTTGCTTTCCTGCAGGCGCTTTAAACATATAAATGGCACCTTTCAGTGTCCTGAAATATGAAGGGTAGCTAGTCCCAAATTCTCATGTTGCTTAATGGGCTCACATAAAATGAGGTCCACAAAACTTTTATTACCATCACAGTTCAAATTCACAGGTGAAGAACCACCAGGGAAAGGATGTAGACATGTCTTTTGCTTCTGCTCACCCTAATTTCCCAGGTGCAAAGGAACTTTCCCATTCAGGTTTTAATGACTAGTTTAAGTCTTAAAGTGAAACTTGATTCAAACATATGACCACAGTATGTTGTACATATAAAAACCGGGAGTAAGTCAGAGGGAGAATTCTTCCAGGAGAAAAAACACCAGAGGTGAAGACTTACTAGTACCAAACAGAGGAAGAAAATATAGCTGTTATGCTAATTTGCATAAAATGATCATAAAAAGGTAAACTAGGTAAAGCTTGCTTTCCATTTTCTTTCAAGCATCACTACTACTATATTGAACAATGTCGGCCAAAAGAAAACATTTTTTTCTACTTTCAGAGCATTATATACATTTTTGAACTAACAAGAATTTGTTTCTCCTCTATTGGAATGAACATAGTATGCTCTGAAAGCTGGTAACAGTCCAGTTGTAGTGAGATGGGAGTAAATATCAGAAGACTTTGTATGCTACAAACTATTTCTGAATTTAGACAAAGATGTAATGATTCATGACATGCCAAAACATGCTAATGAGCTTCAGTAATTTATGTTTTCTTTTTATTAAGCAAAAATACAGAGTCCACTCAAATGTCACTGTATAAAATGGGAAAACTAGTTACTGTAGGTAAAATTGGTGTTTTATTTCAAGTGTGGCTGTGAAACTCAACTTCTTTGTTGAAAACAAGGAAGCAGTCAAGTAGCACTTTAAAGACTAACAAAATAATTTATTAGGTGATGAGCTTTCGTGGGAAAGACCCACTTCTTCAGATCATAGCCATACCAGAACAGACTCAATATTTAAGGCACAGAGAACCAAATATAGTAATCAAGGTTGACAAATCAGAAAATCATCATCAAGGTGAGCAAATCAGAGAGTAGGGGGGCAGAAGGTGTTGGTGGGGGGGGCAGAACATCAAGAATTAGATTAAGCCAAGTATGCAAAAGAACCCCTATAATGACCTAAAAGATTCCCATCCCGGTTCAAACCACGTGTTAACGTGTTGAATTTAATATAAAAGAGAGTTCAGCAGCCTCTCTTTCCAATCTGTTGTGAAAATTCCTCTTCAGTAAGATGCAAACCTTCAGATCTTTGCAACTGAATCTCTTCCAAACAGGGTAAGATGTTCTGACAACATTTTACAACATACTTTGATTTTTTTAACTAATAAGCAAAAGGCTCAC
Source organism: Carettochelys insculpta (assembly GCF_033958435.1). Taxonomy (NCBI): domain Eukaryota; kingdom Metazoa; phylum Chordata; order Testudines; family Carettochelyidae; genus Carettochelys; species Carettochelys insculpta. Next base: position 108,142,315 of record NC_134137.1, on the reverse strand, counting down.
CACTTAAAACAGACATTTCAAGTAACAAATATCTTAGCTCTTTTCCATGCCTCTACATTTTATTTGAGAGGTAGCAGAATTAGCATAAAATATGTGCTCTTCAACAAAAATGTGCCCTCAGAGGTTCTGCTTTGTAGATGTATGCATGGTGGGGAAAAAAAAAAGCCTGAATTCAGGAAGACATCATCAATTTTGATAGTTAATACTCAATAAAACCTTGAAGATGAAATAAATAAATACATTTCTAAATAATGGTTTAAAGACTTTTTGTTTTCTTGATCTAACATTAACAAAACACAATGCTAATAAAGAAAATTATATAGGTTATCATGTTGTATTGGTTAGTAGTAAAGGCCACAAAATTAACTTGTCTAAACTGACACCAAATATATAATTTTATACCTTTTAGATACATAAAAATATGACATATAGCTAATAATTTCAATCAAAAATAAATCCTTCATTTATTTTCTGTCCAGTATGTTTACCTCTGCCCTAAAACTTGGGTCCAACCTCATAACTGGATCCTTTCATGTAATTCAAATCTGACTTTACACATTGGGCTTGTGATTCCAGATATAGTCAGTGGGAGTTACTTTTGATCTACATCAATACAAGTGAAGTCAATCTCTTTGCTTTAATTTTCCAAATAAATAGAGGGTTATTTCATAGGTTCTCAGTTTAAAAAGTCATCTGATAGATCCAGAATGTTGTGGACTTTTAACAATTCTTCATAGCTATTTCCTAGAAATCAGAAAAGTATAATAATGTGTTATTGAAAGAAAATAGATATGGTCCTGTGATGAACTAGTTTAACAAAACGCCAAAATACATGCTCCATTATTCTTCCCTTTATTGCAAAAAATATCTTTTAGGATAAAAACAGGACCAATAAATTTAAATTAATCCTATAAAATATTTTGCCCCACCCCATGCATATTAAAACATCCAATGACTGTTGAAGACATGGTGAATTAAAACTCTTAATATGAAGTCCACAACAGATAAAATAGTAATTGTGGTCATATTGTACTGCCGGTATACCTACAACAAGGGTCAGCAGCCTGCAGCTCTGGAGCCACTTGCGGCTCCAAGCACTGCCGTCGCTGACTCCACTTGTGGCTCTGGAGGCTGCGCTGCTTAAACAATGCCCGCAGTGAAAACTGAATTTAGTTTTTTGTTCAAGTGGCAGCAGCATTCAGAGCCGCTGGGCAGTCAGCTGCGGCAGCGGGGAAGCCGGCAGGGCAGGGAGCCGCCTGTGTGCTTCACATGGGGGAAGTAAGTCTGCAGGAAAGCTGGGGGAGAGGCAGCCAAGCCTGGCCCTGCTGGAGTTGCACAGCCATGCTGAGGAGGAGGAGGCAGGGAGCAGCAGCAGCACGCGGAACTCGTAGGCTGAGGCAGGTAAATCCTGGGGCTGGCAGTGGGAGTTTGGGGCTGAAGAGGTTAAACCTGGGGCTGGGATGTTGGTTTGGGGCTGAAGGGGTTACACCTGCGGATGGGGGGGCAGGTTTGGAGGTTGAGGTGGGTAAAGCCTGGAGATGGGCATAACAACTTTCTAACTGATACAAATCATTGTGTTTGTGCTGTTCTTAAAATAGGGGTGACAAAAAGTATGGTTTGACCTTTTTTTTATTAAAGACTGTCTTGTACTCACATGCACTCTGGCTCTTGAAGTCTTGTTTTTGTAACTGAATTTGAAATAAAATGGCTCTTCTCGCTATTTTGGTTGCAGACCCCTGAGCTACAACATAGCGTGGCAGCTTGTTAAGTGTTGAAAATATCTAAGCTTTTAGTAATTGTGCCTCTGGAATGTCATCTGTCTTGAATTACATCCACCTGGGACCATGTTTCGATGACCAATATGGACAGATTACTGGAACCTTAAAACTTCGCTTTCTTTGTAATTGACATTTAAACTGTTTGAAGTTTCTCATTAAGTCTTTTTTTACAAATTAGGTGCAGATGTCTACAGCTAAATGTACAGTACTAAGGGAAATTAGGTCACCTGAAAGCTCAGTGTAAAAAGTATCTATTAACTGCTTTAATGCAGAGTACATTAAAATTTAGGGATCAACTCTATGTCCCAAATTCTTCAAAGTTTCATCATTTCCCTTTCATCACTGCAGAGCTGTTGACGCTAACCATGTTTAACTGAAATAATAGACTAAAGAGAAGGAAGTTTAGCAACTCCCATCCATGGTAGAACAAGGTAAGGGTTTGGTTGTGCCAGGAAAATGGGATGTGCCTGGAATGGGACTGCTTCTCCTAAAATCATGTGGAATAGAGACACAAACACCAGACAGATGAAATGAGCAGACTGGCTGGGGACTTTCCTCCTGCCCACAGTCCAGGCTGTCTCACCCTCAAGCCTCATACCACCCCCCAGATGCCCTTTAAAAAGGGCAGGAGGCTGAAGATTCTCCATCCCCAATTTGCATGGGAACATTGCTGGCTGTCCTCCTTTGTCGGTGAGCAAGGGGAAAGGGCACAGTTTGCTGCATTCCTCACGCTGACTGGGAAGCACTGGGAGTAGATGAACCTGGACCTGCCCCAGCATGCGAACATGCAGCCCTCCCCCGGTCATGCCCACTGGAGCTGCAGTAGCCACAGAGACGAGCTTCTCACCTGGCCCTAAGATACTGCAGTGAGAGAGGGCTGGGGTAGTCCTTCCTCCCCAGGGCAACCTGCACACTGAACCCCTGCCCCGAACCCCTACCCCACACCAACTATTCAAATGAAGCATGGACATTTTCAGTTTATTTTCCAAAAGATAAACATTGAGATAAGGACCTAAGCAATAGTGGCTGGCACAGGGCTCAGACAGCAGGCCAGCTGGGGCTGCACCAGGCACCCAGAAGGGGTCAAGAAAAACTATTTGTGCTTATTTTTAATTTTAAATAACATTTTTATATCACGTTTGTGTGTTTATTTTAAATTATGAATGGAATTTTTTGTCAAAAGGGGGCTGGATGATGGTAAGGAAGAGGTGGGGGTGTGTGAGGGTTTCTCAAAAATCAAAAGTGGGGGGTGTGATGCCAAAAAGTTAGGGAACCACTGCGTTAAGGGATTTAAGAACCTACAGAGCAAACTTAAAAATTAGTTCACCACTTTACAAAGAGCCAGTGCTATGGACACGGGATGGGCATGAACGTTCAATTCCAAGAGCTGTTCGGCATTTCAAGTGAAAAGGGGCCCTCCTTCCCCACTGAAGTCAATCGGAACAAGCAATACTTGTCTTTGCAAAAGATACACGGTACCCTGTAGGATCAAACTCAGCATGATCCTGTGTATTTGCTATTAGGCCCAGTTACCCAGCATACAGCAGGAAAGTATAATGTTTTAGTTTAAAGTGGTTGCATGTAATAGTGCAATCTCTCAGAATAAACGAGGGCACAGCTTACACAAAATGAACAACTGAAAAGCCTTCCGGCATTACATCAAATGGTCTTCTGTGAGCAGGATATGGCTCAACATGTCACCAAAGCGAACAGGCACCATGTACATGGATGCTCCAAGGCTGAAAAATTAGCAGGTGCTCAGCACCTGAGATCCACCCCCGAACACCTTTTGCTCCACCCAGTGCCGTCGCCTCCTCCCCCCTCAGTGCTTCCTAGCAACCATGAACAGCCATTTCCCATAATGCAGGATGCTCTGAGAGGGAGGGGAAGGAACAGAGATGGGTCATGCTCAGGGAAGGGGGTGGAGAAGAGACCGGGTGGAGGCAAGTGTTTATGGGAGTGGGTGATGAGAGGGCACGGCTTAGAGCAAGGGTACGTTGGTGCTTCTGCCCAGGTGCTTAACCTGGCTCACTACTGTCCAATATGCCTCCTCAATAAGTGGGGACATAAAAGACAAAAGTATTGAAAATGGGGGAATACTAAGTGGAAATCAGCCCCTTTTTGGTCCAGGGGTCCAAATTTCTTCCTCTGGCTTGTTTGAGCTCTGCCTGCTTGCAGTTGCAGCACTCCTGTTTATTCCATCCTTACATTCTGAGGGGAGCCTATTTGGCTGACCAATTGAAACTTAGCTGCAGAAATGTGGCACTTTAAAGACTAACAAAATGATGTATTCGGTCATGAGCTTAGTTTTTAAAAAAAGAAAAATTTTCAGCAGGGCTATACTTCAGTTACTTCCCAAAAAGAAGTTTTCCCCTAGAACTGTTACTATACTTGTGAACAATGCAGCTAAGCACATTTCTAATGCAGCTGGAACAGGAAAGCAACTGAACACATGATCAATATATGATTTTTGGAATATCTTCAAATAAAAAGTTCACGGGAGATTCTGGTGCTGCTCTATACAACTTCCTATTCCTCAGATCTCATCATCATCTTCTGGTGAATAGAGCAGTGAGGAAGCAGAGCCATCAGGAGAGGGGCACGATCCCCTATGGATACCCATTTAGGGAAAAAAAAAAGAAGAAACCGTTAAAAATAAAAGGGGCAATTTTTATAAATAAACAATGAAACTGAAAGGACAGGAGAAAGAAAGAAAGTGAACAGGTGAAGAGACAAGGTGGCAACTGTTCTCATGCTGTATCCTGGTACATGTTTGGGAAGGGGAGAAGTTGCCCAGCTGCCAACAGCTGGGAATCAGCAACAGGGAAGGGATCACTTGATGACTGCCTGTTCTGCTGATTCTCTGTGAAGTACCTGGTATTGTGCACTGGCAGAAGACAAGACACTGGACTAGATGGACTACTGATCTCACCTACTATGGCCATTCTCATGACAACGCCACAACCATACCCACGTACACTCATCTACCCACACACCCCAAGAAAAGAGAGAGAGAGAGAGATAAGGAATTATTTTTGTTTAGGGAAAATGTATTTGTACAAAATTCTAATTAATTTGGACATATTCTGTGTATTGCCATTACTGATACCTATCCCCGTCCTGCAAATGGATCCACCTAGGCAGGTCCTTTATGCTTTGACTTCAGCTGACACCATAGAGGCACAAAGATCCATGCAAAAAAAATATAGATAAAGGATCAGGAGCATTATTGGTATTTATAGCTGTTTTAACAAGCATTTTTCACCAAATGAATCATGATATGGCTTTTACCATTTCCAGTTTGTGATTAAATTAATTTAAATGGATCAAAACTACATGACACAAAATGATTCCGACGAATATTCTCTGTTTTGCCAATTAAAAATGTTGTCATTAGAAAGTCACACTTGCAAATACAAGCCATCCCAGAATCCTGAACAGTATATTTTTAAAACCTGAAAAACACACAACTAGTTATTTGCATTAAAGGGGCAGGAAAGGGACACCTCATGCAAGGAGTCCAGTGGCATCAAAGAATAACACATTTATTTCGACATAAACTTTCATGAGATATAACAGAATAACACAGCTACCTCTCTGAAAAGGCTCATCTGCATAAATACTCTTCACATGTCTCAGCGATACACTCAGCTAAGATGGGAAAACAGACAAAATTTACTACCGGTGAGAAGTTACTTCATGTGTGTTCATATAAATGTTGCAGCAAAGTACCGAACTGTTTCTCAACTAGCAACAACAACAACAACAACCAACAACAGATCAAGGGAGAACTTTTTAATTTCCTAGAATAATTTCAGCTCCTTTTGCTTTAGCACCCTCCAGTGTCCAGTCTATGAAAAACAATATTGATACTAGCTCTCCATGTAGCCATAAACTTGTATTCCTAGACAAATGGTAAAGATGCAGCATATTCTTGAAGTGAGATTGAGAAGTGGCTCTCAACCATGAGCACAGGTACCACTGGAGATAGGCAGAGCTCTTCTATGAGTTACATGAACTCATGTAAATGTTTGCTTATTTTCAAAACAGGCTATATAAAATGCACTAGAAAAGTAAATACAAACTAAAATTTCATATAGGCAAAATGAGAAAGCGATTTTCAGTTAATTCTATGCTATGATACTTTTATATTTTTACATCTGATGTTGTAAGCAAGTAGTTTTATGTTCGAGTATGCAAGACAAATTAAACTCCTGAAAGTAGTACGGTAATCTGGAAAGGTTGAGAACAACTGAAATACTTATTTTAAAGCTCCTACTGTTCTGTAAGTCCTCAATACTATAAATTAGTCTTACACTTAATTCTAAGTGTATAATTATTCAGACCAAGTATACATGTCCATGACAAGTTTCAAATGCCAGCTGGTTTTACTGTAACACTATCTAAAAAGGTATGTCTGAAGTTTTTATACCCAGCAATGGTACATATTTTACCTTCACCAAAAAATATTACCTGGAAAATTTTAAAACTTTCAAAAATATTTATCTTTGTGCAGATGCCAATTATAGAAAATTTTCATCCAAAAGATGAAAGCTTTGGAACATTATGAACAAGAAAAAAAACAGATGAAAACTGTTTGCAGGTTTGAACACATTTATCTTCCTATGTACATAAAAATATATTCTTTCTTCAGTATTCTGATGCTATTTCTAAGAAACAGATTCATAGCAATGGTACCCTAGGTGGAGCCCACTATCCTAGACACCCTTAAGGGCAGCTGTATCTGCCTCCTTGTCCAGCTACCACAGAGACCTGTCTCTGGAGGTGTGCAATTAATGCTTATTAAAAATTGTTAATTTGTTCTGAGTTAATCACATGGGTTAACTGAACTTAACTTTTATATAATTACAATGCTGAACATCAGAATGTCTTTATGCATTTGGGTTTAGCGTTTTCTTAAGACAGTTATGCAAGTTCTCTCATTATATAAAAGCAGCAACAGTGCAGAGTTGTAGGTTTAAAGCATTGAGCAATCAGAAGCAGGCAAAGTTGGAGACTACCAGACCAGGTTCATTTGCCTGTGCAAAATTCTGTAGAAGACGACTTAAGTCTGTTGTGGTGGACAGATCAAGCCTCTTAGTCAGTTTTGCATGAATAAAGTTTAAAAAATTGCTTCTATGCTTGCTGTACACTAACACAATCATTTTTTTCCAGTTTAAATCAAGTTTAAGCTGGTGTACAAGAGCCCTATTCTAAACTAGTTTTTCCCTAGAAAATTACCATCCCTGATTTAGGGGCTTGATTCCGCAAGATGATCTGTCCATGCAGACCCTTATACTTGCGTGACAATCCACTGATGTCAATGGAGCTCAGCTCTGCATTGGTACACAGCATCTATCCTTTGATGACTATTTGGTGTCTTATGTGACATTAGCTCATATTCGCAGTACAGTTACAGTCATCTTCACAACAGTCACTAATTGGCATGGAGACTAAACCATCCTGTAGCTCACAGAGGCCTCTCCACATTAAAACTAAAGAAACCTGAGGGGCCAACCAAAGACCACTCCCTCTGCCCATGTTGCGACCTGTAATTTTTAAAATGGTAGGTAAGGCTACACCTATACCTGAAATTCTGTTTTTTCTAAAATGAAAGACTTTTAGTCTGCAGTGCATCTAGTGGAGCATCTTTCATTGGCATACCATGAAAAAATTACTTAAAGCAGCAGCATCCCAACAGATTTATACTTGTGCTACCACTAAACTAGATATTGACAACCTTTCAATTCAGTTAAAACAAGTCCCCTTTCAGAAGACAGGAAAAGGGCAAATATAGTGCCCATCTATAAAAAAGGAAAAAAGAACAACCCAGGAAACTACAAACTTCTGTGCCAGGAAAGATAATGGAGCAAGTAATTAAGGAATTCATCTGCAAAGATCTGGAAGAAAATAAGGTAACAGCCAGCATGGGTTTGTGAAAAACAAATCATGCCAGACCAATCTGATAGCTTTCTTTGACAGGATAACAAGTCTTGCGGATAAAGGAGAAGCAGTTGATGTGGTATACCTAGACTTTAGTAAGGCATTTGTTACAGTCTCACATGATCTAAAAGGCAAATACAACCTACGCTGGAAGGGCAAAACAAGAGGGGTTCTGCAGGGGTCTGTTTTGGAAGTGGTCCTATTCAATATCTTCATCAATGATTTCAATATTGATATAAAGAGTATGCTTATTAAGTTTGCAAATGGTACCAAGCTGGGAGGGGTTGCAACTGCTTTGGAGTATAGGGTCATAATACGAAATGATCTGGACAAACTGCAGAAATGGCCTGAGGTAAACAGGATGAAGTTTAATAAGAACAAAAGCAAAGTACTCCACTTAGGAAGGAACAATCAGCTTCATACAAACAAAATGGGAAGAGACTGTTTCGGAAGGAGTACTGCAGAAAGGGACTTAGGGGTCATAGTGGAGCACAAGCTAAATAGGAGTCAACAGCATGATGCTGTTGCAAAAAACAAACAAACAAACCAACCATGATTCTGGGGTGCATTAATAGGAGTGTTGAGAGCAAGATACAGGAAGCCATTCTTCCACTCTACTCAGCACTCATTAGGCCTCCTCTGGAGTACTGTGTCCAGTTCTGTGCCCCACATTTCAAGAAAGGTGTGGAGAAATTGGAGAAGGTCCAGAGAAGAGCAACAGGAATGATTAACGATCTAGAGAACGTGCGCTACGAGGGAACACTGAAAGAACTGGGCTTGTTTAGTTTAGAAAGAGGAGGAGTTAGAGGGGACATGATAGTTGTTTCCAAATACCTCAAAGACAGTTACAAGGAGGAGGGAGAAAAATTGTTCTCCTTGGCCTCTGAGGCTAGGACAAGGAGCAATGGGCTTAAACTGCAGCAAGTGATGTTTAAGTTGGACATTGGGAAAAAATTCCTAACTATCAGGGTGGTTAAACACTGGAATAAATTGCCTAGGGAGGTTGTGGAACCTCCATCACTGGAGATATTTAAAAGCAGTTTAGACAAACATCTATCACGGATGGTCTAGATGGTGCTTGGTCCTGCTGTGAGGGCAGGGAACTGGACTCAATGATCTCTCGAGGTCCCTTCTAGTCTAGTGTTCTATGATTCAATAACAAAGTATTTTAACTAAAGAGGTTTATGAAATTACAAAACAAACAAACAAACAAAAAAGAACAGATCCAGTGACTGGTGCCACCACTATAATAGGTTGAGCGCTGAAGGCAGTAACTAGCCTGGTAGGCTAGAATTTCAGCTGCAAGAAGGGTCCAGGAAATATGCATTAGTTTAGGAGTTGTGCAATTTTAGAAAGATAATCTGAAAGAATAATTCGGTGGTAATGAGAAGAAACGAGTGCATGTTTCATTTTTCTTGTATGCTTATTAAGTGAAATACATTATAAATGTTCCTTTTGCAAAGGAGCTGAGCAAAAGCAGGCAATTATTCCTGGGGCGGGGTGGGGGGGAGAAGAGGTGACATCTTGTCTTCCAGGATCACAGAGAGTTTCTTCCAACTGTCCCAAGTTTCTCATCAGAAGGTATCAAGACCCACCAAACTAGACAAGCAAACGGCACCCACTATTTCTGCTTAAAATTACTGTATTTCTTTCAGAACAACTCCACAATTAAGTTGTCCCCAGCATATTAGACACCCACAATTAAGAAAAACTTCTGAACTACTGTACCTCTGATTCCTCGCTCTGCTTGAAATAAATAGCACACTGAGCACACACATGATTGATGCACAAGTCCCCACAACTCCGGAGAAGGAACTTCTACATGGGTGGTGTCCCTGGACTCTTCTTTCATATGAATTTCTGACTAAGAGGTGATGGATACATTTGGAGTTTACATCCTGGCTGTAATGGACAGCAAAGCTCTCTTTTCTCCACAAAATTGGTACCTCTTCTCTGTTGAGGTCATGGGTCTCTATAACTCTGTTGTTCCTACCTTCCTGACAGCCCTGAAAGGTAAAGCCTATGCTCTTTTGCTCCTTCCTCACCCCAGATTTTTCATTCTTCCACTGCCATAAAGGGATTTTAAATTGCTGCTCATAAGGTTCCCAAGCAGTAGCAATGTAAAACTATCTTGATTCACTTGGCACCATGAACAACAGGATGAAACTAATCAGAATATTATTAATTTCATGCAGCAGCTACCTCGCAAAATTCTGAACAAAGGGAGGAAAGCACTCTGTGGCAACTAGAAGATAGTACTGCAATAGTTTGCTTTTGCATTAAGAAACTTTGTTTTACAATGAAATCTTTAATTACTAGGAAATTACTTTACCCACCTTCCCACTGATTAACGTAGTCCACCACAATTCACTTGATAGCGGACACCCTTCTCACATAAAACTCAATTGCAGAGATTTGCTTTGAAGTGCTCAAATAAGTTCACATATAGTAACCCTAGCCAGTTGTCACTGCCTTACATGTGCTCCTGCGGAAGGAGGGATCAGTGGACAGGTGGGAGCTGGGAGGCCAAGGGAGTGAATGGGAGATCTGGAAGGGGCTGTGTGTAAGATAGGGATGCAGTGGGGGCTGTGAGGGGAGTCAGAGAGCCTGTGTGGTGTCAGGAGAGACTAAGGACGTTGCAGAGGGGTTAGGGCAATACAGAAGCACTAGGGTGAGTGCGGGGGGGGTCACAAGAGTCATGGGGGACTGGCCAACATGGAGGCACTAGGGGTGAGTGGACAATCAGAAGGGCCTGTGGGGGTAGGGGTCTCTGGGTACAGGGATACATGGAAGTTCTAAGGGTGAGAGGGAGCTCAGAGAGCTCCAGGACAGATCTGTGCAGAGGCACTAGGGAAGTTTGCAGGGGGCGGTGCTGGCTGGGGGCTGTAAGGGCTGCACTATGCAGCAGCATTAGAAAGGTGTGGCAGTAGAGGGCTCTCGAGGTGGGGCTATGCAGGGGCAATGGGGCAAATGGGAGTAGAGGGATCTGGGGGCGGGGCTATGCAACAGCCTGAGGAGAGAGTAGGGAGTCAGGGCAATAAGGGATTCTGGGCAGAGGCACTAGAGGTGTGGGGGTAGTGGGCTCTGGGGGTGGGGCTATGCAGGGGCACCAGGGCTGAGTGGATGTAGGGAGCTGTAGGGCAGGGCTATGCAGAGGCACTGGGGTGAGTAGGGGTAGGAGCTGTGGGGTGGGGCTATTCAGGGGGCGAGACTATGCAGAGGGCGGGAGGTAAGTGGGGAGTAGGGAGCTGTGAGGCGGGACTATGCAGAGGGCGAGAGATGAGTCGGGGGTAGGAGTTGTGGGGCGGGGCTATGCAGAGGCACTCGGGCGAGTGGGGGGTAAAAGCTGTGGGGCAGGGCTATGCGGGGGGTGAGTGGGGGTAGGGAGCTGTGGGGTTGGACTATGCAGAGGGCCAGGAGTAAGTGGGGGTAGGGAACTGTAGGGAAGGGCTATGCAGAGACACTGGGGTGAATGCGGGTAGGGAGCTGTGGGGCAGGACTATACAGGGGTGAGTAGGGGTGGGGAGCTGTGGGCAGGAATATTCAGAGCACGAGAGGACAAGGGGAGTAGGAGCTGAGGGGCGGGGGGAGCTGAGGCGCTCCCCGGGGAGACGGCACTAGCCGATCGGGCGCTACTGAGCCTGCGTGGTTCCGTCAGCGCGCGGAGGTGCGGAAGGGAGGGGCGGGGGTTTGTCGGGCCCAGGGGGTGAGCACGGCGCCCCCTCCCCCCGGCTCTAGTAGCGTCACTCACAGTCTCCGCCTCCTCAGAGCCGACCCGGCCAGCAGGAACCGCAGCGACCTCGCCGCTGCCGCCATCATCCTCTCAGCCCCACCCCCGCTGTCAATTGGCCCAAAAGTTGGGCTTCGAACGGAACAGCACAGTTCTGTTGCTGCTGATTGGCCCGGATGATGCAGCGGCGCCACGTGGTTCTCGGCGCTGGCCGACACGGGGGTGGTTTGGGCAGAGTATATATTGGTTGCCGTATTGGCATCAGGCCCGGGGTGGGAGCTGTGCCTCGACCTGATGGCTACCAGCTAGGGGAAAAAAGACTTCTGGTAACTTGTGTGCACACACACCTCAGGTCATAGGAATAAAAGGATTTTGATGTTGACAGGATCCTTTCAAAAAGGACCCCCACGTAGCCAAGCCGTGCAGGAGCAAAACACGGCAATTTCAAAGTGCTACGGCTAGCAGCATGCTAACAAGGCACTGAATATGCATTTCAGTGCCTCATTAGTATTCTTCAATCTGGCCATTAGCATAGTCATTTTAAAGTGTTTGGTAAGTGTAGACGTAGCCTTAAGGAAAGCCTTGTTAAGGGGAAAGTAGGAGCTCACCAAGGCCACTTCCCCTTTCCAACAATCACATTTATGATGACACATTCTCATAAATACTGTGTAAGTACCCAGCATTTAAAAAGACAATCACAATAATATGAGTGGACAGACTGCAGAGAAATAACAGTAGAAAAACATCATGATATTTTAAATAAATAATAAAAAAGATAAAAGGACTGCCTAAAATTGCTCTGCAAAAAACAGTAGGAAATTCAAAGTAAACTTATGGGCCATTCTTACTCGATGTAAACAAAAAAAAAAAACAAACAAAACAAAACAAAAAAGCAAACATGGTATAGCTCAGATCATTTTGATTTCCTACTGCAAAGCTAGGTAGAGGCCAGAAGCCTGGCAGCAATATATGTGCTGCATTCTGTCAATCGCATGGCCCCCAGCTGCAAATGCTTCAGAACACTGTGCAGGTCCATTTCTGACCCACCCCTTTTACTTGTGACCTTAAACAATGGAAAATGTTCTTCTACATCAGGTTAGCAGAACACTTAATTTGTACTAAAGCAAGACTATATAAGAAATAGTAGGCATCCTTCAGTCTGCATAGACTATGGATTGCGCCCTTTAAAGTTTCAATTGAGGACTTCATTTACAGCATCTATTGTGACTATGAAGACCCACACGAGAGTGACAGTCCTTGCTGCATCTCTTGCAGATGTAGTGGGTGTCTGGCAAGTCCTTATTGTGCTTTCTGTGTACTCGCTTCTCCTCTGCTAGCTGTCTGATCTTCATCTCGCCCTTCTGAAGGCCCTTGTGTAACCCCTGCCTCCATCTGCTGCGGTCATCTGCTAGTTCTTCCCAGTTGTCCAGCTCAATGTCTACCTCTCTGAGGTCTCTCTTGCAGACATCTTTGTAGCACAACTGGGGGCGTCCGGGAGGTCTTTTGCCAGAGGCTAGCTCACCATACAGGATGTCTTTTGGAATCCTTCCATCGTTCATCCTGTGGACGTGGCCAAGCCAGCGGAGTTGACGCTGCCTGAGGAGGGCGTGCATGGTTGGGATTCCAGCTTGCTCGAGGACGGCAGTGTTGGTAACTGTCCTTCCATGATATTCCAAGGATGCGCCTGAGGCAGCGCAAGTGGAAGACGTTCAGCCTCTTTTCCTGGCGGGCATACAGGGTCCAAGTCTCGCTGCCATAAAGGAGGGTGCTGAGGATGCAGGCTCTGTAGACTTGCATTTTGGTGTGAGTGTACAGCTTGTTGTTATTCCACACTCTCTTGCTGAGTCTGGACAGAGTTGTGGCCGCTTTTCCAATCCTCCTATTGAGCTCAGTGTCCAACAACAGGGTGTCAGTGATGGTGGACCCGAGGTAAACGAACTTGTGGATGACCTCTAATGTATAGTTGTCAATGCTGATTGATGGGGATTCAGCAACATCCTGACCGAGTACGTTTGTCTTCTTTAGGCTGATGGTAAGCCCAAAGTCCTTGCATGCATTGGAGAACTGATCCAGTAGTTTTTGAAGCTGGTCTTCTGTGTGAGACACTACAGCAGCATCGTCTGCGAACAGCATGTCTCTGATGAGGACTTCTCGCACCTTAGACTTAGCTTTCAGCCTTGCAAGGTTAAACAGTTTCCTATCAGATCTTGTGTGCAGCAAGATGCCCTCTGTTGAAGATCCAAAGGCATGTTTCAGGAGGAGTGTGAAGAAGATCCCGAACAATGTCGGAGCAAGCACGCATCCTTGTTTGACGCCACTCCCGATTCTGAAAGCATCCGATAATGCGCCGTCATATTGGATGGTTCCTCTCATGTCTTCGTCGAACGACTGGATCATCTTGAGTAACCGTGGAGGACAGCCTATCTTGTGGAGCAGTTTGAACAGTCCATCCCTGCTGACCAAGTCAAAGGCCTTGGTCAGGTCGATGAAGGCTATGTAGAGTGGCTTCCTCTGCTCCCTGCACTTCTCCTGCAGCTGCCTTAGAGAGAAGACCATGTCAACAGTAGACTTCTCTGTGCGGAATCCGCACTGCAATTCGGGGTACACCCTCTCAGCAATCTTCTGGAGTCTGCCAAGCATGACGCGAGCGAACAGTTTACCAGTGACACTTAGGAGGGAGATTCCACGGTAGTTGTTGCAGTCGCTTCTGTCTCCTTTGTTCTTATACAACATTACAATGTTAGCGTTGCGCATATCCTGTGGAACCTCACCCTCTTTCCAGCACAGGCACAGTAGCTCATGTAGGGGTTCCAGGAGTGTGTCCGCAGCACATTTGATTACCTCTGGTGCTATACCATCCTGACCAGGGGCCTTTCCTGCTGCAATGCTGTCGATGGCGCTCTTCAGTTCATCCACTGTTGGTTCTTGATCCAGTTCGTCCATTACTGGTAGGAGCTTGACGGCATCGAGGGCTGCGTCAACCACAACGTTCTCGTGTGTGAGTACAGCTCGGAGTAGTGCTCAACCCAGCACTCCATCTGTTTGGCTTTGTCAGCGATGACTTCACCAGATTTGGATTTCAGAGGTGCCATCTTGTTCTGGGTGGGTCCTAATGCCTTCTTCATACCCTCGTACATTCCTCTGAGATTACCAAAGTCGGCACAGGTCTGGATGCTGCTGCATAACTGGAGCCAGTGGTTGTTGGCACAGCGCCTGGCTGTCTGCTGTACTGTTCTCTATAAGAAGGGAGATCCCAGCGAACAAGGGGTGAGCAGCGAACAGGGGGCAGCAGCTAACAGGGAAGGGAGTTTGCCCCTGGGCAAAGTGTCCTAGAGGAGCTTGGGTGAGTGTGGGATTTGGGGGGCTGTGTGGTGAGCTGGTGAGTGAATGTCTGTCTGTCTGCAGCTTGATCAGCTGCCTAGGTACCTGAGCTTGTGCTGTGCAGAGAAGAGCAGTTTGCAAGGTGTGAACTGGGGGAGTTCCCTGCCAGGTGAGCCTTCAAGGGCTGATTAGACTGGAGGCAAGGCTTTTAGCCAGGCCTGACCAGCTGGGAGCTCTCCCTATAAGAAGGGAGCTCCCAGCGAACAAGGGGTGAGCAGCGAACAGGGAAGGGAGTTTGCTTCTGAGAGTTCACCGAGGGAGGAGCCCTGTGTTTGTCCTTTTCAGGTATGGTGTTCCACCTGTGCCCTGCAAGGCAGCACTACCAAGAAAAGGAGTCTCTGAAGAGAAGGGCCTGAAGAGCGATGGGGGAAGGTGGACCTGGGGGCACTGAGAGCAGCTGAGGGGAGAGGGGCCAATGCAGTGAGGAGGGCGGACATGGGAGCAGATGGGGTAGTGGGCTGGGGAGGGTCCTATGGTGATGGTAGCTGGGGGGAGGGGCAGTGAAAGGAGGGGAGGAGGGTCCTGGGGATATGAGGTCATTGCTCTGCAGGGAGCTATGGTGACTCGTGGTAACAGGGAGGCATCAAGTAGTTCGAGCCTTAACCACATTCTCCACACCCCACTGCTTTGTGGGTTATCCTGGGAAGGAGAGAGGCTAAGGGAGTAAACCCTGACAGAAAATCCGGAGTGGAGTCCGAAGGCGGTTTGGTGTCAACTTCTGGCACTGTCCCGGCAACTCCTGCAGCTGAGCTGGTACCAGACATGGAGGTTATCCTCTCCTTTGGACTATATCAGTAAAGCCGAGCGGGGGACACTGGTGTCTGGACAGCCCAGAGTCGCGCCCAGAGAGGTACTCTGGCATCACTGAACAGCATTGCATCAACACGGGAGGCAACAGATACCGGTTACAAGCTCTTGCTTGATTGGTGTAGAGAACGAGCGCCAGGGGTTGCCTTCGACCGTGGGAGGGATCCTCACATCTCACTGGACAGTCACCGCCTGCCTCAAGCCGGGCAGCCCCCAGCCAATAGGGTACTGTCCCACCACAGTTCACCTGCCTCGCTGGGTGCGTGAGGCTTAAGGTTCCTGAACCTGACAAATGACTGAAATTTGGGCACCAGGCAAACCAATAAGAAAATGAACAAGAAATGAGAAACATCACCAATTTAAGCTTGCTTGCTGGAATGTGCGGATCATGCTGACCGGCTTGACTGAAGATCTTCAGGCCATCAGTGACACCTGCAAGACTGCTGTCATCAATGAGGAACTGAAGAGGCTCAGAGTTGATATTGCTGCACTGCAAGAGACGTGACTCGCAGATTCGGGATCCCTAAAGGAAAAGGACTACACCTTTTTCTGGCAGGGTAAAGCCCAAGAAGAACCCAGAGAGCATGGTGTTGGCTTTGCTGTCAGAACCCTACCCAAATGGTTGATTTAGTCATGGGCGGATCAGAAAGACTTCTTCGGATCACGCTTCAAACTTGCGCCGGTCCTGTCCACCTGATCAGCGCTTATGCTCCAACCCTGTACGCCACACCAGAAGTAAAAGACAAGTTCTATGACGTGCTTCGTGCTGCTGTAGCGCAAATACTTGCTCCTGAACAACTGTACATCTTGGGTGACTTCAATGCAAGAGCTGGAGCTGACTGGGCCTCATGGTCTTCCTGCTTAGGACACTTCGGTGTGGGAAAAATGAATGAAAATGGACAGCGTCTCCTTGAACTGTGCACGTACCACAATCTGTGCATCACAAACACATTCTTCCAAATGAAGCCACAGCACAGAGTGTCGTGGAGACACCCACGCTCGAAGCACTGGCATCAACTAGATGTGGTCATCACTAGGTGTAATAACCTCAAAAACGTCCCTCTGACACGCAGCTATCATAGTGCTGACTGTGATACAGATCACTCGCTAGTTTGCTCCAAGCTCAAGCTGAGACCCAAGAAGTTGTACCGCTCTAAACCTGCTGGAAGGCCCCGCATTGACGCCAGAAAGACGGCAAACTCGGAGAAAGCTGAAAAGTTCAGAGAGACCCTCCAGGAAAATCTGCGCAGCAGCCCTGGGGGTGCCAGTGCGACATCCAAATGGCATATAAGAAATAATTTTCACTGAACAGCCTTTTCTGTGGCTGTATCCCAACACCCATCGAGTGAGAGTTCAGCCAAGAAAATGTTACAAATTAGTATCTAGGTTTGGTAATTATCTGGTTACAATATTTTCAGAAATTTAGTGTGTATAGTAAGTAATTTGGTGTATAAAGTAAACACCATATTCAAGATAAAAAAAATCTACATTTACTAAAGTTCTTGTAAACTAGGAAATAGTTAAGTTTCTCACCTTACTTTGCTCCTGTGCTTTTC
Source organism: Carettochelys insculpta (assembly GCF_033958435.1). NCBI lineage: Eukaryota > Metazoa > Chordata > Testudines > Carettochelyidae > Carettochelys > Carettochelys insculpta. The sequence continues at coordinate 108,125,120 of NC_134137.1, read as the reverse complement.
ACTAATTAGTAAGCATTCTTGCCCACAGGTGATGCTAAAGCTCTTGTTAGGTGATATAAAAACAAATCTGAAGTTGCACATTTTTAAAAAATGCTGAAATACTGTAGAGTTGGAAGACTGGACTGAAATTCAAACATTACAAGTTTATAATATTCTAGTACATTGTGGCATGTCTGACTTCCATATGATGTAACACCACACATACTCTGCAACAGGAGTCAGTTCTCAGTGCTTCAGATAAAAATAAAAGTTTACAGTGGGTAACTACAGAACAATTCATCCACAGGAAAAGTTCCTTGTGAACCCCCGATAATAAAAGCCATGTATAAGAGACCAAGTGAGGTGATTATGGTGACAATTCTAGAGGTGGTGGTAAGCAGACTATGAATAAGGCTGAGACAGTTGCACATGCCATGCCATTAGGATGACAGCAAAATGTTTAGGGTATAGAAAGGAAATGAGAAATGGACTGTAGTAAAGGGTAGTGTTTGAGACTTGTTGGGGGAGTCAGAGGGGAGGGGTACATGTGCAGCAATGTCCCTTTTACCATGCTTCCTTGCAAGCCTCCAAAAGGCTATAGTGTGCATGAACAACATGAAAATAGCCCTTTCACAGCTGGATTAAGGGGGATCTTGCAAGAAGCTGTCCCTTCTCCACAGGAGCTGAGGCAGGGAATTCCAATTTCAGCCTTACAAGGTCTAAGAACTAAAGTCTCCTTTTATGAATTAGGATTTATAAAAATTACCTGAAGTCATAGGGGAGATTATGCCACTTGCCTGTCTAGGCCAGTACCTCCGAGAATTAAGCTGGAAAGGTAAGTGCAGGCTGGGCACCACTCACCATCTGAAAAAGGCTGGGAAGGCTGCCTTCCACATAGGGAGGATCTAACCCTGTGCTTTCTTGATGACTGCTCTGCTGTAGCAATGGACAGAGGGACCCATAGGAAGATGCTGCAGTGGAGGCTAAGGGAGGGTTACACACCTGAGGGATTAACTAACCTAGGAAGAATAGGAACACTGCTCCCAGAAACAATTCAAATGGCAATATAAGGACTTTGTTGTTGTTGATCCCTCTGCTGTCCTAATGGACGAAACCCGGGAGACAAGCAGGAGCAGATTGAGAGTGACCAGAACATGCACATCCAAAACACTGACGCAACTCTGTGAAGCTGCTCAGAAAAGAAAGCAGCCCAGGTGTCCAGTACTGGCGGAGATGGTGGTTGCAGAAGAAACTTATGTATTGACATATAAAACATGCACTTGAAAACTGTACAAAGAAAGCACCTCTGAGTAGAGACAGCCTCTGCCTAATTCACAGTAGAACAAGTTTCCCTTACAGAGCTCTAATTTAGCCATCTTTATAAATAGCTTGTAAATTGAGTTTGGTCTGAAGATTGCTTGCAGAGTTCAAAGGAGATCTTCATATTTCCTTCAAGCTTCAAAGAATCAATTTGGGTCAAGGTCACTACAATTTGATAAAGATTTGTAGTTTTGTCCAACATTGCTTTGTTTGGTGATAGCTCAACAACTTGTTCCTACTTCTTCAACCTTCCCATTCAGTTAAATCATCTGAGAATCCCTGCAGTGACTATTATTTCAAGACAGTCTGAATTTAATCACATTTAAATTTTTGTTTTTGGAGATGGGGAAACAGTATGTGATCCAAACTTAATTTCGATGGAAGTTTGAAGGCCAGTGCTACTCCATCACACAAAGGGTTTCTTTTGTTTATTTCAATTGGTGCAGGAACATGCTTTTCCAACTGTGATCAGCTACTCCAACTGGGACACTTCCATAACAGAAAAGTGATCTCCTTTTATCTCACACAGAGAACCAAGTATTTTGAAGCAATGAACAAGCGTTCTAGTCCGAGCTCTACCAAATACATTATTTGGAAGGCATGGTACCTTCTCTAGAGTAGAACTATTTTGATGTCCCATAACACCAAAACAGTGTCAGGTTTCAAATATTTAGACTGAAGATCACATTGAAATGTAGACTATATTCTGAACTTTGGAATAAGATACATCTGAGGTTATAAACTTTTTTGGGGGGTGGGAGGGAGAGCGGGCTGACAGTCCACTGAAATCTCAAGATTTAAACTGATTTCACAAGAAGCCTCAATAAAACACATATTGCACTTTGATTCTACAATCAATGCCTTACAAACAATGAGAAGAATTAGCTCATTCAATGAGCTTTTAAGGATAGGAGCATTAAAACATTTAAGAGGCCACTACTGGTACTATACTATTCTTACAAGAAATTAATATTATACCAATCAGCCTCCAATACAGTGTCTGCATAAATACCATCCAAGATCACTTCACTCTAACATCACACTTCCATTAAACTCAGATGCAGGCGAGGGAGGAACCCATAAGTAGAGCTGGTCAAATCTCAAAGTTTCCATTTTGTAGCAAGTTAACATTTCGGAGTTTGTTTCATTCAGTTCAGAACAAACAGTATTTCCAGTACTTCCTCTGACCTGAAACTTCTATACAGGTTTCATTTTAACATCATCATGCTTTGTTTCCAAAGTCAGGTATGCACCGTTGGATCCCCTGCACTTACTGAGGGCTGGTTTACACTACTGCTTAAGCTGATGTAATTTACCTCACCCAGAGGTGTGAAAAAGCCACACCCAAGCAATAAACTGCATCAGCTTAAAGTGGTATCTACATTAGACTGTATCAGATCTCCTGTCAGCACAGTGCATCTTCACCAGCCATGCCAGTGTAGCATTGCAGCGTAGATTATCCCAAGCTGAACGGACACGATTTGACAGTTTTACTGTTAAATGGTTAAAACAGCAGGGTGAAACCAAGCTGTGTTGCACAGAAGCAAATTGGTTTTGATGAACTGGCATTTTTGATGGAAAACATGTTTCATCAGTATATTTCTGATGGGCTCTAATTATAAGTATTTTAAGAAGAAAACCTATTAATTAGGGCATTTAAATTATCCATTTAAAACTATAATTAAATCAGAGTAGCAAAATACACAATTCAGGGGGCAGAGTTTTGGGTTTTGTTGTGGTAAGCCCTGTATTTATACTTTTAGGAACTAAACATTGATGTTTGTTGTGGGCACACTCCAATTTCACTGACCCAAAATAAATGAGTTTTTTAGATGTGATAGATACGTACACTTGTCTCTTGGCAAATATATCCAGTTTTATAAATGAAGATTTGGGGTCTGAATATTTGAGTTCAGAATTAAATTCTAATCAGATGAACCAAGAATAAAAAAAGTTATCCAAACATGTATTTTCTGGTTTTGAACACAAAAGTTGGAAAACTGCTTTATCTTAAGTAGTTTAACATCTCAGCTTGGAAATGTTAATAATGACAAGTTACTTTAATCAATGGTATCTTTATTGATTTAGCATTTGATCATCATTCGGGTAAGGTCTTTTAGAAAAACATTAGAAAAACCAGACTAAAGAAATTTAAGTTTGAGTGACAACTAGTACATGCAGCTTAATAAAATTTTAATCATACTGTAGGAAACATGCAGCCTTTGCTGATGGATTCATAATACTGTTCATCTAGATGACTGAACATGATAACATTTCAATTTTTAAAACATTGACTGTGGAATAATTAATTCTAGTCAGTGACCTTGAACTGTAATTTCTCTTATCAGGCAAAACCAGTGGTTCTTTTTATCTTGTTTTTCAGTTTTGGGGGGGGGGGGGGAGGTTGTTTTGTTTAAATAGATCTAGCAATGCATCATTAAGATCAGTGAAAAAAAGATCAGCAGTGAATGCTGATCATATAAAGATCTTCTCCACATATGATGTAGTCTCACAGAAAAAGTAGCTTGGATAAAGGCTGGATTAATCCTGTAATGCATATAATTGTCTAATTTCACTCTCATGCACCCGCATCATGTTAGCATTAGTTATTTAGGACAAAACTGATTTTTTCCCAGATCAAAAGGAGTGTCAATATAAACAAAATACAGTAAAATGCGATAAGACGACATAATTTTTAAACCTCCCTTGCAAATATATTTACATAACTTCATAGACTTACATATCTACTGAAGACATTTTTACAATAAAGCTATGAATTTAAAAAAATCAAAGACTCAGAGGCACATAGTTTAAAAGGCCAATAACATCAAAACTAATGAAGACACAGAAATTGGAATATTTGTGGATGTATCAATAGTACAAAATAAAAAACACATCCAGAACAGCAACACACCTTTGAAACATTCTTTAAAGTTTATGATAAAAAGTTCTCATTTCCTTCAAAAGAAAAATAATTCATCCCACCAACCAAGTCTAGAAAATCCTATTTACAATTTATTCAGCAGTACCATTAAGTCATGTAATACAGCCATTTCTATTCTGCCATTAGAATTTAATGTTTTTATTACAGTGTAGTTAAATTTACAAATGCATACAATACTTAACTCTGGTCTTCATTAAGAAGATTTAAATGAAAACAGATTGTTAAATCACAATACAAAGGCTTTTGTGGAAAAAGTGTCTTGAGGAGGAGAGGTGCACTCAGTATCATTCCCCAGGAACAGGATGCCAATACTTCTGGTAAAGCTGAAGTTCATCACCAAGAACAGGTCTTTAAATTACGTTAATGAAGACTAAATTTCTTCTGTGCCAACTGTAGGTCACTGGCTGCTTCAGTCAACTTTCACCACACTGTATATTTTGGTCACAAACCAAAAGCATGCAAAGAATCCAATTGTCCCTATAAAAAAGTGTTTCAAAGAGTAGATTCATAAATAAGGCAGTGTATATGCAGAGAATTCTTTTTTCAAAACTAAATTACATATTAGCACAGCTACTGCAGGGTCCAATACAAATTTAAAAAACCTTCTCTGTGTGGAACAAATTAAACTTTTCTGTAGGCCAGGATATATGTTTAGGACTACAGGCTACCCTTCACAGCTGATCACCTACTGGTGTCAATGGAAAGTCTGCACAAAGATAGAAGACAATATTTATATATTACCCAAACTTTAAATCAAACTTTTATTTGTTAATTGCTTCATTATGTTAAGTGGAAGACTATACTCACATTTAAGACCAGTGCTATTTTTGTTCTTCATTTCTCTTATACGTCCCCGCCCCCCTCATCTTCATATCCCTTTCCCCAGTCTGTCATTTTCCTCCTTGAAGATTTCCCTATTGGGCTCACAACTACATCATTCCATACAGTATCTGCTTAAGTGATCAGCTATGTATGACATTTAGAGTGATCACATTGTTCATACCATACCATAATAAGTAATATATACATAGATCTAATTAGAGATTTTTTCCATGAATCCCTAGACATATCAAAAGTCTACGATATTTTCTGAATGCTCTGGCCCTGGCCAAGTAAAAGGACAAAGCCTTCTTAACATCCAACGTATGGAAAATAGCTTCTTCCATAGACCAGCACAGCTAAGGAAAAAACCTGAAATTGAATAATCTGGTTAACATGAAACTCAGGAGAAACGATAGGTACAATTTTTGGATGGATCATATTGATATATTCTCCTTGGAGCACAACATTAGAGCCCCAATCTCCTTAGCACTGTGTGCAGAAGCAAATGCCACCATAAAGACCGTCTTCATAGAAAAATGTAGCAGACACCACACAATCTCACAAGAAAATCTTTTGAACCACTAGCTGTTGAGAATAAGGTTGAGACCCTAAGAGGAGCAGACTTTCTAAAGTTGCAGAAAAAGGTTACGATGACCATTTAGGAACCTCATCCTGGTCAGATGTGCAAAAATGGAGAAACTGTCTATTGGTCAGTAGAAAACTGTTATTGACACTAAGTGAGACTTGATGTAACTCAGAGACCTGATGTTTTCAATTCAAACAAGTAATCCAAGATTATGTAAAGAGGCAACTGGCCAGGTTAAAGATAGTGATGATACAAAAGAGAAATCTTCTGTATTTTTGAAGGTGTGCCTTGTAAAATCCTTCTGCTATTTAATATATGTTATACTCCCAATGAACACGATGCCTTTAGTCCCAAGAAACACTGAGGATCCATGAATGGAGTTGCACAATATTCAGACTGGGGTGAAGTGTTTAAACAACATTGTAAAACAGCTGACAAATTCATTTGGACCAGCCCTTTGCCAATCAGAGGGCGAGAGGTGAGTCTGATGATGTAAGGAAACCGAACTTGTCTTAATCAAGTTGGTGAAATCAAAATGATCCTGGCTTGGTCCTGCCTGATCTTATTGAAAACCTTAAAAAGCAGTAGAGTTACACAAAAAGACCCTTTTCTCCATGTAATGACAAATGGGTCTTGTAGATACTGAGTCTTCCTCTGGAGAGGATCTTCTAGAATTGACTACAGTGGTGAAAGGACAGACCTCAGGAAACCCCAATCTATAAGCATTTCGCCCACGATTCTGAAGTCCAACTTCCATTTGTAATTTAGCAAAAATTGTCTGCGGTGGTGTTTTTCACCTGGGTGGTAAGAAGCCATAATGATCTATGCACTAATTCCAGAGCTCTATCACTTTGATACACTGAGAGGGGGTAATATATACAAGGCATGTTGCCTATAATGATCTTGATTGACTTGCTTTTGATTAGGAGAAGAATGTAGAGGCAAGCATTTCCAGTCACTTATGACTCCAGTGGACTGATATGCAAAAATTATTCTTATTGTTCCCATTTGCACTGGGTTGCTGAGGACATAAATGTGCTCCCCATCTCAAAACGGAAGCATTTAATGTTATGATCTTAAGAAGATTCTTGATTAATGGAATTCCTGCACAAGCCTTCCACCTGGTGGCTGATTGTTCGACCTTGCTGGGTATGGACACCTGTTTGTTCAGCCTACGGGGGATAGGTAAATTGTTAAGATGTAACCTGTTACGAAAACACCAGCTGATCTGTGCCCCCAGAAATTGCAGACACAACCTTGCTGGAACTTGATGACTGAGGTGCATTGTCTGAATAAGGTTCTTTACTCTAAAGAATCTGACGGGAGGGGGCAGATAAGCCCTGCCAATCACTGACATCAGAAATACAGCCATAAAAATTATAAAAATACAGCTATAACCCCGTGTATGGTCAAAAACAATGACTTGAGATTAATTTTAGGACTAAAAGAGTGGAATAAGTTATCAGGAAATGCCATTGCCTCCTGATAAGACTAACCCCCTGAGGAACCAGTCACTGAAACATGGAAAGACCTATTTATAGATGAGAGGAGAGCAGTTTAAATTGCTGTGATTTTTGAAAAACATCTCAGGATGAAGAAAGGCCAAAAGATAGAACCCACTATTGGCTATGACAGTGATCAAATGTGAAACAAAGATCTTTTAGAGAGCACTACTGATCTAATATAAATAAGGATTGTTTACAAAAAAGTTAATTGACACCTTCGTGAGTACACTTAAGGATTTCATAGTTCATTGTTTAAATGTCTGTAGTTCAGAAAGGAGGCTTGCATCTAATGTTTAAAAATGTTCAGAGAGACCCTGAAGTTTGAAAAACATCCAAAAGTCAGAGAGAGAGTCCTGTTTAAAGTTACAATTTTCAGCGTTTGCCAAAGTTTCTGTAGTAAAAATGTGTGAGATGCTTTAACTATAAATAAATATTTTTAAAATATTAATCATACACTGAAGGACATATAGTTCAAGTAATTTGAACTGATACTTATGGACAGATTGATTTCTGTGAGGATTCCTTCCTTGATTTATGTGAGAGGGCTCTTTCATTTGAAATTTAGAATAATTCTATCCATCCTTTTTTGGAGAGGTTTGACGGATATAGTCTTTCAAATTACAGCTAAAAACAAACATGGTTGACATAAATAGCTTCCATAGCATTTTTTTTATGAGAATCTTTGTTTCCTAGAAAAATGAAGCCAGGATAAGAGTCAGGCAGATAACTGATTTTTCCTTAGTATAGCTAGTATTACTGTAGTGTTAACTTGCATAAGGGCTGACTAATATTTAAGACAACATGTAATGATTTCATTCTTGAAAAGGGGCATGATGGAAATTCAGCAATAATTCACTGCTGTAAAATCATGTGACAAATCATGAATGATATCATGGTAATTTTTTTCATGCTTGCTAAACTAGTGATGTTTAACTGACTCATTTACTATGATACCTAGTTGTGAACCCAGCTGTGAATCACAAAGATTTGTCATGTGGCTCCCAGTATCCTTCTTGCTGCATCTGATCAATGACCTGGAATGCAGTATGGAACCAAGTGCCTGAAGCATGTGTTACAGGGACATAGCAGCAGGGCACCATCAAAACACTTCCTGAAACTGACAATTTTTAATGGACCAGTAAACAGTAGCAGAGCAGTTTTCATACAACAATTAATTTTTTTTCCTTTTAGCCTCTTTATCACCTTGACACAGGAAGCTACTTTGCCTTTAGGAGCAGTTTTTGATAAAGACATTTCATTTAAGAGTTTTGAGAACATGCCCCTTAACTCTCCCTCTTTAAATATACTTACCCATGAAGTATTTCACACTAACAGTTTTATTTGAGCATAGACTTTTGTGTGTTGTGACTCACTTCAGATGCATGAAGTGAAAGAATCAGATGAAGGGATACAGATATGAGAGTGTTCCATCTGTGCTAATTCACTTAGGCTAGCGCCACATTTCAGAGGAGGACTGACCTGCTGAGGGTTAATCTTCTAGGGTTTCATTTTGCTCATGAGCAAAATGATGCTCCCAGGGGTTGACGCTGACCCTTGTAATCCTCGGAGAGGCAAGGACTAGGGAAGGCCGACAGGAGAAACACTCCCGTTGACCTTACTCTGTGTGGACAGATGTGGAAGTCAACTGCGCATAAACTGACTTTAGCTATAGAACTGGTGTAGCTAAAATTGTATATTGGCGGTCGACTTCTATGTCTAGTATAGACATAACCTCAGGGTGAACGTGACCCACTTCCACCGGCCTCCATGGTTTTTTGCTGAAGCAGACTAATATGGCTCTCTCTATGAAACCTAAAACATTTCAATAATGCCATAGTTTTTAGAGTGCATCTATTTTTGGAAGAATTGGAAAAAACAAAAGACTAAACACTGTTCTCTTATGGATGTTATTCTGAGAACAAAGGAGTGAATTTAGAACTATGGTTGAGTGTTTGACGTCCTTTACAACATTCAGGCATTACACAATTTCAGACAATACGAACACTATAAAAAAATACACTCAGTTAAAGTTTCAATATAAACTTGAAGTTCAGTGAAGATTCAAGCAGAGTTCAAATTAAAAAGAGTGACCAGGTATCACACAAAACTAAGTACATGAAACCCATTGTGTATTTTAGTTGTCTAGTCTAACCCATGTACCTTTGAGCCCACTACCAGGTACAGAAAACTACTAGAGAAAGTGTCATGGTAGATAAAAAGTAAGATACTTGCGCTTTCTCTTTAGAACCTATATTGAAAAGGGGTCCCATAAGACACTGCACAGCCAATTGCTGATGGGCATCTGTCAGTATGACAATCATGAGCCATGCTGAGTTGGCACAGGAACAGAAGATACACTGGATATATCTCAAGGCCCTTATATTACATCTTATGACATGTTGACTGACCTGAACAAAGGAGGGCAAGTGGAAGCTGACAGATGTAAGTTGCCTGAGATGCAAAGAGGCTCTCATACTGGGCCTAACACACATCCAGGAGGAAAGATAGCTCAGTGGTTTGAGCACTGGCCTGCTAAACCCAGGGTTGTGAGTTCAATCTTTAAGGGGTCCATTTATGGACCTCAGGCAAATATTTAAAAAAAAAGGGGGAGGGTGCTTGGTCTTGCCAAGAGGGCAGGGGACTGGACTCAATGATCTCCCAAGGTCCCTTTCAGCTCTATTAGTGAAATATGGAAGTACACATCTCAATCCTCTTTCCTCCATAGAGAGGAAGCAAACTCTCTACCTGACTGGATGCGTTATTCTGGGTTCTGTAGACAGCATGTTTAGAATGGACTGCCTATAACAATGGAAGAGCTTCTCCCATCAGAAGAATGGGTATTTAACCTCCCCAAGAGGCAAAAGCTATGCTAACAGGAGACAGGGAGTTACACCAACCTCACCACATTGCCTAGACATGTAGATCTTCCACACCCTGTGAGATGTAACTGTATCAACATAAGTTTGTATTATAGAGAAGGGCTTTGGAATACCACCATTAGGTATTCACAAGGATTTGGGTACAAACATTGCTTGCATGGCGCTCAGAATTTTTAAGCTGTCTGGGACTAGGCAGTGGTAGTACCTATCAGTATACAGAATTGGGGGGTGGGTGGAAGGGGTCACCTCCATATCTGGGCTGCATGTCTAAAACACACTTTTCAGTCTGCAAGAAGACAAAAGAAAGCATTCTGCCACCACACCTTGCTACTGAACTCCGTTCTCAGAGAGGTAAAAAGCAGTAGGAGCTCAGGAACCAGAGGCAGTACTGTTTCTAGAGCTACTGGATAGAAAAAGCAGGGATCTAAAGGGAATAAGTGAGAAGGCAGTGGGAAAAGATTCCAGTACTATGTCTCTTCTAACTGGGTAAGAAAAGGAAAGATTCCAGTAGCAATAGCAGCTGACAGATATCACAAATTTCCTATGCAATTTATTCAGTGCTTAACTCATCTGACAGTTGGGAAGTTTTTTCCCCAGTGTCCAACCTGAGCCACCCTTGCTGTAATTTAAGGCCAAAATCACAATTTTTGGTAGTTCTGTTTCACAATTATCCTCTGCATAAAGGCATATTTTAGAACTCATATGATCATGGATCCTTTCATAGCTTTCACCTTATGTCCTTGAGTTTAAACCCTGTTAAACATGCATATATTATTCTGTATGTGTGATGTAATACTACATTAAACAGCTCTCAAAACTATGGCTAACACAATGTTTGGAAGACAATTTCAGGAATGTGCTTAAATGCAGTTAGTTGGAATAGCAGGAGATACCAACAGCAACATTAGGTAAATATGAATAATTTGTTAATGTACTGTACTAGAAATAACTAATCTACAATATTGCATTTATTATTTTAATCCTCCAAAGTCACAGGCTGAGATTTCTGGCTGTAGAGTTTGTGACAAAATACATCAGCATAAATGCTGACCTGAATCAAGGGTTCAACAATAAGCTATGGTTTCATAAAAAAAGATTCATCTATTTCTATATATCTATTTAGTGTTAACTGCACACAACTAAAATCAGACAAGGCAATATCGAGAATCAAGGTTTCAAGATACTTACCTGTAAAAAGAAAGAAGATCAAAACCATTATCATGGTATAACCAAAGTACAAAATGGTGCTTGCTGTCCCTGTGATTTGCAGTTTTGAAAAGAAATAGTGTATTGCATATATCAGAAAATAAACCGCAGTAAAACCACTGGTAAGGAATGAACGCCACTGCCAATGGTAATCCTAGAAGAAAATAAAAACAAGCTATATTTCCTGAAACATTAAATTGGCCAATTAATAGACGCAAAATTACAAGTGAACTTTTCCTACTGGGCATTTAACATTGAACAGCTAATGACAAAATTTTGCTACTTTGGATCACTTAATCACAATTTATACTACGGAACCAAAAAGTTACAGATTCATACCAAAAGGTAAAAAATGTAAAAGCTCAAGTAACACAAGAGCCAGATTTTTTTTTTTAAAGGGGGCATGCAAATTTCAAAATGTGCAGGACAGGTACATGCAATAAAATAAAATACTTTTGACAAAGCAAAGGCTTCTGTCTAGTCAACTGACTTCCACAGAAACTAGAGCTCATCTTCACCTATCCATCTCATTTTCTTATTGGTACTGAATCTGAGCACAATCTCATTCAAAATAATATTTATAATGAGAACTTTTATCAGAAAGAAGCAGTGAGTGTTCAATCACATTTTAGCTCATCTTAATAGGATCTCAGCTGTCCAAGTAGTGTTAAATTCTTGAATAGTATTATTTGCAGTTACAGAAGTTGGATTTTATGACAGTGTCCTGGATATTATATAAAGTGTGAATAGTGAAGAATATTACTTACCTCTGCACATAGATGGAAATAGCAAAGCAGTATAGTGGCCTCAGAACATGTAATGACCAAAATAATGAAGACAAGAAACAGGAAGCCAAACATATAATACATCTGATGGGACCTATAATCAAAAATGAGGCTTAAAAATTTGCATTTTATCTTTGCTCTGAAATACATGTCAATATAAAAATGCAGTACTAGCACAAGATGTTAATTTTTAATATTGCCTGAAGCATAAAGAATATTGTCTCCCTCTCACAAGGGTAGAGCATCAGTGGTGTGAATATGATGGAAGTTAACTTGTCCTTTGTGTTTCAAACTGGGAATGCCTGATTCAGCAGCTCTACTCTAAAATGGCAAGCAAAGATGCTCAAAACCTAAAACTTTTCTCTGAAACGGAGGTTCATCAGGAGAGAGAACTGAATGTTCACGCTATCAGCAAAATCCTGGCTCCACTAGAGTCCACTGAAAGGCCAAACTCCCACAGACTTCAGCAGAGCAAGGATTTCACTCTACATTTCAATCAGAAAGTAGCAAAATGGGAAAAAAGAAGTAGTATCAGTACTTTAATGTATTGGCATCTACTTCTTCCATGTTAATAAACAACTTGAAGAGATTAGGTAACTAGATTGTGCCACAAAGATGGCAAATCTCTCACAGTAAAGCAGTTTGTTAGCATACCCAGAGTACACATCTGACACTGGCTGAGTATTCAGTGGGTTGTTTTGAATGGTCAAATGAATTATTCCCTAATACCTATATGAAAATGTGGGGAAAGGACAAATCAACGTTCCTGAAGCCCTAATACTGTTCTGTAAGATTAAATTACTAAATGCAATGAAATATTCTGATCGATTCTTTCATATATGTAGCATAATGTCAGCTTCAGAGGGACTTCTGCACAAAGTCATAGGTGTACTGCTTAAAACTATTGAATAATGCAGGCCAGCTGTATTCTGGTAAGAATTAGTTATTGCTCTACACGTCAGGGGAAAAAAAACAAACAAACAAACATTCTCAAGGCCAGAATGCTGAATGACAAACACTTCCATTTTTGTGAACTAATCAATATTTAAGAAACACTACTGGCAGGGTCAAGCTCTCTAGAAAATAGAAGATTCAAAGAGAAAAAGTAACAGTGTATATGTTGCGGGAGTTCAAATACGGTAACTTACCAAATACTATTGAGAATGAAGAAAAGTTGTATAAAGATGCACCCGAAGGGCAGAATCCCTCCCATGATTATACCAGGTAATGGTTTTGTGTAGAACGATTGTTCAGGAATCTGACGAGGAATCTGATTAGTACGAACTGGGTGTTCAATAGCCTTTAAAGTAAAGAAGAAAAGATTCACAAATATGTAATAATTCAACACATCTGACACTATGAATAGCAAAATCTACTTAAATTTGTATTTAAACAACCAACTCACACAGGTCTAAACCATGCTATCGTTGTTTCCAATAGTTCAGCTGCCAACAGCCTCTGAGCAAACAAGAATAGGTAAGGAGTTCCTCAACGATTATTGCTAATAAAGATGTAGCAACTGATCTCTTGCAACACCCCGTGTCTACACTAGCATTCCTCTTTTGAAAGAGGCATGCAAATAAAAGAAATAAAAATGCAAATGAGGCACAGATTTACATATCTGGCACCTCATTTGCATTTACTTTCAAAAGAAGAAAAGAATGGTAGATGCAGCTTTTTTGAAATGAAATCCCATCTTCGAAGAGAAAAAGGAAGAAGGGTTCTTTCGAAGATGGGGATTACTTTTGAAAGAGCCGCATCCAGTGTGCTTTTCTTCTTTTGAAAGAAGAATATGCGAACGTGATACCAGATATATAAATTTGCAGCTCATTTGCATTTTCAGTTTCCTCCTTTTGCATGCCTCTTTCGAAAGAGGAATGCTCGTGTAGACTTAGCCTTCCTGTGTCATACTGCCACAGTTTTTAACCAGCTCAGGCACTGAAACAAAACCCCTTTGATTTGAGAGAGGAACTCTCAGCTCTGGAATAAACTGCTCTTCCCAATCAAAAATAGCTCTGTCATCAACTTTTAGGGCATGCTGCAAGGAAAGTCGGGTAGTGTGACCAGCTGAGAATGAGGAATTATGTCTGCAGCGGGCAGGAGGGGTGAGTTCTATTTTATTTTTGGCATTGTAACTCATGAGGGGCACCAACAACTTTGGATAGGAGTTCATTTCTATTTTTGAATAAATCCACATAAAAATAAAGGCAACACAAGTGATGATTATGTCATGAAGTCTTCCTTTTAACACTTATTTATCTCTGCCACATGAGGAATGCCCTTGACAGTGTCTAAGGAAGTGGAATACCAAACAATTTCAGTGTGGGCTTCCATCCCTTCCTCAGAGATTCTGATATTGAATTAAGAATCATGGGGAAAAACAATGAATGAATAATTAAAGAATCCATTAAATGGTTACCCTCATATCTGATTCAGTTAATAAAAAACTTAGTAGGTATTGGAAATGAGATTGATCTAATGAAGTGGGTCTGTCCCATGAAAGCTCATCACTCAATAAATCATTTTGTTAGTCTTTTAAGTGCTACATTTCTGCTGTTTTGTTTTGTTGGAGGACAAACAAACATGTCTACCTCTCTGTTATTCAGGAATTAGAGGTTCAACAACATCCAGAATACTCACAAATTAATACAAAGAAGCCTCAGAAGACAAATCCATTGATCAGAGGACACAACACTAAAGCCTGACATTAAACTAAAAAAGACCAAGTCAGTATCAAATGTCTAAAAAGGGACTTAAATCATCAGTGGAATCCCAAGAGCAGATGAATGATAATGGGAATGGTTTTTGATAGGTTAACAGAACTCCTGGACTCTGTTACCACAATATCCACAGCACATACAGTAATACACTCACATAATCACTTACGTTTTTCTTAAAACCAAAGTAGGCACCAATAAATGTCAGCGGCACAGATATGCAAAACCAAAGCCCCAGAATAGCAACCAAAGTTCCAAAGGGAATAGCTGCTGAAGATCCTTCTCCCCAAAGAATGAGGTTCATGATAAAGAAATCTGCAAATACAATTCTGAAAAATATACAGCATGTTTAAAAAGAGACACAGAAGTGCTCAATAATATTTATATTAGCATTACTGTATTATTTTAGTGTTAATGTGTTAAAACCAACTGACAGAAAACTTCAAATGAAGAGGTCAAGCTAGTCTTTCTTCCTTAGCTTAGTGGGACTGAATTCCAGCAGGAGCTGACATTCCAACTAAGCAGGTTCAAATAAATGCTTGTCTTAAATGCACTTCAGGGGAAGACTGCTTGCTGTGATAAAGCAGAAGAATTTAACACAAGGGTTGTACAGTATATGACACCATGGAAGACCAACTACAGTGTGGTCTGAAAAACAGTGTAGAGTGTTAAAATACACATGAAAAAGTGTGCCTGTTCAAAAAACTTACTACTGTCATGCAACTACTACATAATCAGCCTTTTTACATGGCAGAAGTAAAAAAAAATTACAGAAAAGCAAGAGCAGGCAATTAGTATGTCTGTCAAATGCACCTTGTGCTTTACATGATTTCTGGCACAAAATGATGTTGTAGGTTTATAGGTATAAGTGAAGCTTTAAAAATTAGTTATGCCAGAAATGTAACTAAAAAGTGTATGTATAGTCAGAGATTTAAACTTACCCAGGACAAAGAAATGATGTCAGCAGGACATTTGTTTTCCATTTCTCACCACCAAATGCTGTATTAAAATATTGTATAGTTATTAAACTGTGCATTGATACAAGCATACAGGGCACAGATTACAGTTTATTTTAGTTATACATTATTTGTCAGTTATACTTGGACAAGTCAGAAGAAAATTATTTGAACTGTAAATTAAATTAAGGTCAAAGCATAAAAGATAGTTATGGAAAACTGAATTTGCTTTATTAGACCGCTCCCCAGTTATACAGCTTCCTAGCAAAATAATTATTTAAGACTGCAGTTATAAATATAAGTTGGGACCAAAATTGTTTTAATAAACACTTCTTTCCCTCTCCCCAAAAAACTAAATTCATTATGGATAAGTAAAGGACAGACTCTATATGCCTTCAGTAGAAACAATTGCATATGGTAAGCAAAATTAGATGGCTAGTCATCTATAATGTATTTAACTTCCAATATTAAAAAGGGAATTGAATTTGAAGCACACTCAATATAAGATTAAAAAATTTTGATCACTGAAGGCTTACACTATTTTATTTAACATTCACCTCAGAGTTTGATTACAATAAACTAGCAGGGTAAGTAAAAATGCAAGGTATTTTTACATATCCACTACCATACTGATGCAAACAAAACATGTAGCACGGATTCTTTGGGGTGGGGTAGGAAATTAGTTTAAAATTTTGGACAGAGTTTACTAATAATGATTAAAGAGCCAACACCAATGTTCCTTAGGAATCTTAGAAATATTGAGAAAAGAGTGATATCCAAATATTAAATCAGCTCGGTTTCAAAGAACTTTTAAAGCTGTACCAAGTTTATAATTCTAGTCGGTATGTGTCAGTAGGATAAATGTTTTGTTTGAATTCAGTGACATTTTGCATTATCTGAGCTCTGTCATACTAACATGATTTTTATTTCAGAAATCAGGTATGATTATCATTAAATTATGCTAAGTGAGTTACCATCTTTATGTAGCATCTTGGTAGGAACTGACAGTGTTTATTACTTCTATTAGAAGATTTGAGCCCAAGATGAAAATAATTTTTTTAAAACTATTACGAAATAGACATTCATTTAAATGGTAAATAACTTTATACCCATGCACCTGTGTATTGTAATAAATGTACAGACTTTAGTTCATGTGACATACACTGTGTTGACTGCACCATTTGATGAGAACAACAGACAAAATACATTCGAATTAAATACTCACCTGGCCGTTTGCTAGTCCAGTACAGTCTCCAAAGACTGGCTGACAAATTACTCCCATCACTACTAAGCCCATTAGGAGATATTACCATTTGCCAACTACCACCCCAATTACATGTAAGAGATTTGATACCATAACCCCTCAAATCACTTCTCTGATAGTGAGGCTCAGACTAAGGATTCCTTGATCTGTTCTCATCTATGGAGCATCAGCCTCACAGTCTAAAACTCCAGAGGTCCCTTTCAACCAAACCAACCTACAACCCTATAGTCAGGAATGTGATTGGGAACTGAGTATTTTACCACCACCACCACTACACACTCATTCTACAAACAGTAACAAAATGAGACAAAAAACTGTTTCCATAGTACAAACTCCAGAACAGTTTGATGAAGGTGAAATACCCCAGCACTCCAAGGCCACTCTGCAAGAGGGGGCAACACACACCTAAAACCAGTGCTAACAGCCACAGCTTGGCCAGAGACACTCAGAACCAGTCACTCATAAGCAGATCATATCTGACACGAAATTAGGCAGGTAAGGAACAGCTGTTGATTGAATGGCAGTTAGTTTCCCCTGGGGCAGAAGAAGAAACATTCATTTTCCTTGACGCCTGGAATGGCTAAATCAGGGCCAGCTCCTCACTTTAAAGCACCAACACACCAGAGGGAGGACCTCAGAATCGGCAAGGACCCTATGACATCTATTTCCCTGACTGGAGCCACACACTAAACGAAAGGTCAGGTATTAATGGAAACAGGAAAAAGCTAAATTGTGTATTTTCAAATACATACTACCTCACCAAAAAGCAAAAAACAAAGCAGCAATTATAGTAATTCTGTAATATATGAAAACAAAAAAATTATGAAACTATCAGAAACCACCAGCTGAGTATTAATATAAATGTAATTAACGTGTTCCTTCCCATAAATACATAGCAGTGAAATTAACTAATATTAGGAAAAAACTCACAGGATACCTGCTTTGAGAATAGGTTTTAAGAAGCTTACTCTCGGGCTTAGATCACAATCAGACCCTATATGTGTTCTGTTTTTCACGTTATCCTGAGGGGAAACAGATACTACACAATGGCAAAAAAGCCACTACTGAGATGATAATTTTTCTAATGATAGGACCTGTCATCCTAAATAAATTTTTACTTACATTTGTAGAATCTGGCAGCAACGTAACCTGCTGGAGTTCCAAGCAGCACCCACAAGACCACAGCACAGGTCATCAATGCTCCTCGGTTAGCAGGCGACAAAAATCCCAAACAAGCAAAAACTATAAGCAAAAATGCACAATTTTAGAAGATTTTTTAAAAATCATATCTGAGTTTTCTATAGCTAATGTATAATTTATTTCCAGCAACTTTACACAGCTTAGTGTGCATACTGACTATACACACAAATTAGGAAATGCATTGTTTTTCTAATACCAGTTTTTAAAATGCTATCTAGAAATGTTTTTCATCTCCAGTTAGTTTTATGCAATTAGCAATTAATAATTTTGAAAATTTACCCGTCACCCTACTCCGCATTACTTACACAGAGTGACAAAAGTCATAATTAAGATTTGCGTGCCAGAGCCTAGAAAAACAGAGAGCAGCATTCCTTTCCGTGGGGGCCTGAATATGTCTCCATGAACCAGTTTCCAGCCAAATTCTTCCTGAGCATCTTCCTGAGAAGGAAATACAGCCAGTTTAATGCATTAAGTCTCATTTCAAAAATGCTATTTGGCTAAAAGATATTTAGTTGTCTAAGTCACATTTAATACCTAAGAAACATAAGCCATAAATAAATAGCTCTGATCAGTACTATTTAACAAACAACAACAAATACACTACTAACGCGTACATGCATTCAAAAATCTTAGGTCAGACCTCCCACAAAAACTCATGTGCAACCTAAAGAAAAATTGTATAGCTTTTCCATCTGCCCTTTCATTTGATTATTCAGGGGGAAGCCAGCCACCCCTAACTAGAACAACAGAATCATAGATGGACTCTTTAAATTGTCCAGTCCTTCTATACTTCCACCCACACGAAGAGTGGGAGTTGATCCAGCTTGACTGAAAGGAGTTCAGTAGCTTAACTGGAGCTAGGTACCATATCTTAAATTACAGAAAAGTAATGAGTCCATATAAAAATTACACAGCCAAGTCAGCAAATTGAAATCTAGATTATATACCAATCTAATAAAGTGTCATCATGCTTGTAAAGATATTTAATATTAGACTCTGGCTCTCAGTGACCGGAGATTTAAAAGTTCTAAATCTCGCTGGTGCCTATCTTAAGAATTGAATCTTGTATTTTTTTTTCATTTAAAGTTAAGAAAATTATGTCTTGATTAAAAATGACTCAATTTTTATATGAAAATTCATAAGAATAAATTATGTAAACTAATCTTAAATATAAGCCTATCAAAAGAGGTTTTATTTCTGCACTTTTTTGTAGTATACAATCTTAAGAGTAATGTTTTTACCAGTTAGTGGTTTTCCTTAGTTACTGAATTATTTGGACTGTAGATATGATCTTTGAAAGTTGTGCACAGCAATATGAACAGAAAAATCTACAGTCAGAAGGTGTAAGTCCTCTGCCACCTACACAAAAGAGTAGGTTACTTATTGTAACTGATGGTCCAGCAAGATGGGTGGTTACAAATGCAGATCATGCACCTGAGCCTGAAAGGTTTTTCAAGCAGTGTTGTTCATCTGCGCATGTGCAGTGTCTTCCCTTGGGTGCATGACTGAGGGAATAAGAGGCAGTGCATGTCAATGCCATGCCAAAGACTCCTATTGCATTACAACCAAATCCAACAGTACAGGAAAAAAAGAAAAAAATTATGAGTAACATGCTCTTCCAGTGCTGGTCCTGATGTATATTCCACACATGGGTAACTTGCAAGCAGTGGTCAGTGCGGAGGTAGGTGCAAGGAAGCTAGCAGCAGGGCTGTTTGTAACATTGGCACTTCTACTATTGACTCTGCAGTGCTCACTTAAGTTAGGGAGTAATGTGCCACAAATGTGTACACAGATCACCAAGTTGCAAATGTTTTGGAGTGGGATGTCAAATGATACCATAGAGGCTGCTCGCATTCTCCTCTCAGTATGATGCTGCTATTGGAAACAGTGTATTGTCAGTACTAAGAGGTTCCTGTCAGATGGATATGCAAGGGGCCTTTCCTGTGACAGTGTCTCATCTTCCATGTTAGGAACCCCCATGACAACCATCAGGCCTTACAGAAGCAGAGGCCTGATGCAGGGAAGAAAAGGCTTCTAGTGTTAAAAATCTCCATATGGCTAAGGTCTGCAGGGCTCCCATCAAGAAACTGAAGGGACACAGTGCGACCATACCTCTTCTATCAGTTCTTCGTCAGCACGCGCTCTCAGCTTCTTGGCAGAAAGGACAAAAATACTGCACTTTGCAGAGATGTGTGCCCTCCCTCCCCCCTAGGGAAAAGTAGTTCTCTTGGGTGGGGGTGAAGGGGAAAAAAAAGAGGAATTTATGCACTATATTATACGATGCGCACAAAGAATCCTAAACTGCAGGATGATTATTCATAGCAAATATTTACAACCACTCTTTTATATGTAAGAGACACAGAGGATAGAGTTCCAACTCAAATCATGTTCATTCTTCCACTCTACTCAGCACTAATTAGACCTCAGTTGAAGTATTGTGTCCAGTGCTAGACACTACCTTTCAAGAAAGATGTGGAGAAACTGGAGAAAGTCCAAGAAAGAGCAACAAGAATGATTAAAGCTCTAGAGAGCATGAGCTATGAGAGAAGACTGAAAGAACTGGGCTTGTTTAGTTTAGAAGAGAAGATTTAGAAAGGACATGATAGCGGTTTTCAAGTCAAAGAGGGTTACAAGGAAGAGGGAGAAAAATTGTTCTCCTTGGTCTCTGAGGATAGGACAAGGAGCAAATGATTTAAACTGCAGCAAGGGAGGTTTAGATTAGACATTAGGAAAAACTTCTTAACTGTCAGGGTGGTTAAACACCAGAATAAATTACATAGGGAGGTTGTGGAATCTCCAGCACTGTGTGGAAAATGCATACAGAATAGCACTTGAAGAAACAACATTCACAAGGTAGGCAACATGGCTCAAACTAGCAGCAGCCTCTCAGAGAAGGGCCTAATTTCCATCTACAAAATTGTATCTTGGAGCAGCGACAGTCCCAATGCCAATCTCAAATGCTTTAACAGCAAACAGTTCCTTAAGTAACAAGTGCTATGTTACTTAAAATCTACCATGTGCAAACAAAAACTTAAAAGACCATTAGCTAACATGTGAGTTCAAAAGTGACAGGTATTAATATAGTAGTAGGCAGGCATCCTTCAGTCTACGTAGACAATGGATCGTGCCCTTCGTAGTTCCATTTGGGATCATCATTTGCAGGGTTGACTGTGACTGTAAAGGTCCACACGAGAATGACAGTCCTTGCTTCATCTGTTGAATGTGTAGTGGGTGTCTGGCAGGTCCTTACGGTGCCTTCTGTGGGCTCGCTTCTCCTCTGCTAGCTGTCCGATCCTCATCTCACCCTTCTGAAGGCCCTGGTGTAGTTCCTGCCTCCATCCGCTGTGATTGTCTGCCAGCTCCTCCCAGCTGTCCGGCTCAATGTCTACCTCCCTGAAGTCCCTCTTGCAAACATCTTTGTAGCGCAATTGGGGGCATCCGGGTGGTCTTTTGCCAGAGGCTAGCTCGCCACACAAGATGTCTTTTGGGATCCTTCCATCATTCATCCTGTGGACGCGGCCAAGCCAGTGGAGCTGCCGCTGCCTGAGGAGGGTGTGCTTGGTTGGGATTCCAGCTTGCTCAAGGACAGCGATGTTGGGCACTCCGTCCTTCCATGATATTCCAAGGATACGCCTGAGGCAGCGCAAGTGGAAGACGTTCAGTCTCTCTTCCTGGTGGGCGTACAGGGTCCAAGACTCGCTGCCGTAAAGGAGGGTGCTGAGGATGCAGTCTCTGTAGACTTGCATTTTGGTGTGGGTGTACAACTTGATGTTATTCCACACACTCTTGCGGAGTCTGGACAGAGTTGTGGCTGCTTTTCCTATCCTATTTAGCTCAGTCTCCAATGACAGGGTGCCAGTGATGGTGGACCCGAGGTAAACCAACTCGTGGACGACCTTGAACGTATAGTTGTCAATGCTGATTGATGGAGGTTCAGCAACGTCCTGACCAAGTACATTTGTCTTCTTTAGGCTAATAGAAAGCCTGAAGTCCTTGCACGCTTTGGAGAACTGATCCAGCAGTTTCTGAAGCTGGTCTTCTGTGTGTGACACTACAGCAGCATCATCTGCAAACAGCATACCTCTGATGAGGACTTCCCACACCTTAGACTTAGCTTTCAGCCTTGCAAGATTAAACAGATTCCCATCAGATCTTGTGTGCAAAAAGATGCCCTCTGTTGAGGATCCAAAGGCGTGCTTCAGGAGGAGTGCAAAGAAGATCCCGAACGACGACGGAGCAAGGACGCATCCTTGTTTGACGCCACTCCTGATGCTGAAAACATCCGATAATGTGCCATCATATTGGACGGTTCCTCTCATGTCTTCGTGGAAAGACTGGATCGTCTTGAGTAACTGTGGTGGACAGCCTATCTTGTGGAGCAGTTTGAACAGTCCATCCCTGCTGACCAAGTTGAAGGCCTTGGTCTGGTCAATGAAGGCAACAGAGTGGCTTCCTCTGCTCCCTGCATTTCTCCTGCAGCTGCCTCAGAGAGAAGACCATGTCAATGGTAGCTTTCTCGGCGCACAATCCGCACTGTGATTCCGGATACTCCCTCTCAGCAATCTTCTGGAGTCTGCCGAGGATGATGCGAGTGAACAGTTTACCAGTGATGCTTAGGAGGGAGATGCCACAGTAATTGTTGCAGTCGCTTCTGTCTCCTTTGTTCTTATACAAAGTTACAATGTTAGCATCGCGCATATCCTGTGGAACCTCTCCCTCTCTCCAGCACAGGCACAGTAGCTCATGTAGGGGTTCCATGAGGGTGTCCGTGGCACACTTCATTACCTCTAGTGGTATACCATCCTGGCCTGGGGCCTTTCCTACTGCGATGCTGTCGATGGCTTTCTTCAGTTCGTCCAGAGTTGGTACCTGATCCAGTTCGTCCATTACTGACAGGAGCTCGACAGCATTGAGGGCTGTATCAACCACAATCTTCTCACATGAGTACAGCTCAGAGTAGTGCTCAACCCAGCGCTCCATCTGTTTGGCTTTGTCAGTGATGACTTCACCAGATTTGGATTTCAGAGGTGCCATCTTGTTCTGGGTGGGTCCTAATGCCTTCTTGATGCCCTTGTACATGCCCCTGAGATTACCAGAGTCAGCACTGGTCTGGCTGCTGCTGCATAGCTTGAGCCAGCAGTTGTTGGCACAGCGCCTAGCTGTCTGCTGTACTGTTCTTCTGGCTGCTCTGAGTGCTTGCAGGGTACTCTGGCTCGTTGAGTGTTTGTGCTCCAGGAGTGCAGCGTGCTTCTTTTCGATGGCTGGAATCATCTCATTGGAGTTAGCTTCGAACCAGTCATTTATGTTTCTAGCTCTTCTTCTAAGCACTCACAAGGCTGTATTATGAATTGTATATCCATCAGATGCTGCCATCTGGATGTCCCATCGGCACCCCCAGGGTTCCTGCGCAGATTCTCCTCGAGGGTTTCTCTGAACTTTTCAGCTCTCTCTGAGTTTGCTGTCTTTCTGGCATTAATGCATGGACTTCCACTTGGTTTAGAGTGGTACAGCTTCTTGGGTCTCACCTACAGTTTGGAGCAAACTAGCGAGTGATCTGTATCGCAGTCGGCACTATGATAGCTGCATGTCAGAAGAATGTTTTTGAGGTTATCACGTCTACTGATGGCCACGTCTAGTTGATGCCAGTTTTTCGAGTGTGGGTGTCTCCATGACACTGGCTACGTCTACACGTGAAGCCTACATTGAAGTAGCCTATTTCGATGTGGCGACATCGAAATAGGCTATTTCGATGAATAACGTCTACATGTCCTCCAGGGCTGGCAACGTCGATGTTAAACATCGACGTTGCGCAGCACCACATCGAAATAGGCGCTGCGAGGGAACGTCTACACGCCAAAGTAGCACACATCGAAATAAGGGTGCCAGGCACAGCTGCAGACAGGGTCACAGGGCAGACTCAACAGCAAGCTGCTCCCTTAAAGGGCCCCTCCCAGACACAGTTGCACTAAACAACACAAGATACACACAGAGCCGACAACTGGTTGCAGACCCTGTGCATGCAGCATGGATCCCCAGCTGCAGCAGCAGCAGCCAGAAGCCTTGGGCTAAGGGCTGCTGCACACGGTGACCATAGAGCCCCGCAGGGGCTGGAGAGAGCACGTCTCTCAACCCCTCAGCTGATGGCCGCCATGGCGGACCCCGCTATTTCGAAGTTGCAGGACGCGCAACGAGTACACGTTCCGTACTTCGACGCTGAACGTCGAAGTAGGGTGCTATTCCCATCCCCTCATGGGGTTAGCGGCTTCGACGTCTCGCCGCCTAACGTCGATGTTAACATCGAAATAGCGCCCAACACGTGTAGCCGTGACGGGTGCTATTTCGAAGTTAGTGCCGCTACTTCGAAGTAGCGTGCACGTGTAGACACGGCTACTCTGTGCTGTGGCTTGGTTTGGAAAAATGTATTTGTGATGCACAGACTGTGGCATGTGCAAAGTTCAAGAAGACGCTGCCTGTTTTCATTCATTTTTCCCCATACCAAAGTGGCCTAAGCAGGAAGGCCATGAGTCACGATCAGCTCCAACTCTTGCATTGAAGTCATCCAAAATGTACAGTTGTTTGCGAGCAGGTATTTGCGCTATGGCAGCACTGAGCACATCACAGAACTTGTCTTTTACTTCTGGTGTGGTGTACAGAGTTGGAGCGTAAGCGCTGATCAGGTGGACAGGACCGGCGCAAGTTTGAAGTATGACCTGAAGGTATTTTTCTGATCCACCCATGACTAATTCCACCATTTGTAGAAGGGTGTTTCTGATGGCAAAGCCAACACCATGCTCCATGGGTTCTTTTTGGGCTTTACCCTGCCAGAAAAAGGTGTAGTCCTTTTCCTTTAGAGATCCGGAATCTGCGAGTCGCGTCTCTTGCAGAGCAGCAATGTCAACTTGGAGCCTCTTCAGTTCCTCATTGATGACAGTGGTCTTTCGGGTGTTGCTGGTGTCCTGAAGATCTTCAGTCAAACCGGTCAGCGTGCTCCGCACATTCCAGCAAGCAAGCTTAAAATGTTGATGGTTTCCTTTTCTGGTTGATTTTCTTATTGGTTTGCCTGGTGCTCAAATTTCAGTCACTTGTCAGGTTTGGGAACCTTAAGCCTCACGCACCCAGTGAGGCAGGTGAACTGTGGCAGGACAGTACCCTATTGGCTGGGGCTGCCCAGCTTGAGGTGGGCGGTGACTGTCCAGTGAGATGCGATGATCTCTCCCACCGTTGAAGGCAACCCCCGGCGCTCATTCTCTACGCCAATTGAGCAAGAGCTTATAACCAGTATCTGTTACCTCCCATGTTGGTTCAACGCTGTTAAGCGATGCTGGAGTACCTCTCCAGGCGCGAGCCTGGGCTTTTTTTTTTTGGGACCCTAGGCTGCCAGATACAGGTGTCCCCCTCTCAGCTTTACTGATATAGTCCAAAGGAGAGGATAACCTCTACGTCTGGTACCAGCTCAGCTGCAGGAGTTGCCAGGTCAATGCCAGAAGTTGGCACAGAACTGCCTTAGGACTCCCCTTGGATTTTCTGTCAGGGTTTACTCCCTTAGCCTCGCTCCTTCCCAGGATAACCCACAAGGCAGTGGGGCACGGAGAATGTGGGTAACGATCCCACTACATCTTGCAACTCTCTGGCAGTATGTATCCCCATAACTCCCCATGGCCTGACGACCTCCTCACCTCCCCAGGATCCTCCTCCCCACCTCTCTGCCTCCCATTGTCTACCAACACCCCCAGATCCCCCTCCCCGCCCTCTTGCCCCCCATCCACTCCCATGTCCGCCCAATTCACCACACTGCCCCCCCCCCCCCATCAGCTCTCATCGCCCCCAGGTCCCCCCTCCCCTGGCCTCTCTGCACCCAGCCACGCGCTGCTCCAGCCGCCCCATGTCCTCCAGGAAGGTGCCGATCTCGTGGCCCAGCTGCGCCCTGGGTCCCCGCCAAAGCTTCCAACTCTTCTTCTGGCTGCAGCTGCCCCCGGAACCCCACCGAGCTGCTGCAGGCTGCACGTGCAGGGATCACAGATTGCCTGGGCTTTCAGGCCCAGTCCTGAGCTGGGCGCGCCACCACCAGCCTCCGTGGGCGCCGCCATCCGCACAGCCATACCACATGCCCCCAAACCACATGCCCACCACCAACACCCCTCCGTCTCGCCCCCCACCCCCCCAAACACCCACAAGCCCACCTGCGTCCCGCTGCCCGTGCTGCACCCTGGGGGTGGCAGGTCTCTCAGCTCCAGCCAGCAGTTGGGACCGTTGCCATGTAGCCGCCCTTTACCCCTGTAGAAGTAACTGGCTCCCTCTAAGCTCCCCCTCTAAACTCCCCTCTCAAAACTCCCTCCTGTTAGCAACCACCCTGTTTGCAAGCTCCCTGGTCGCTTGCCAGCAGGGTTTAAAAAGCTCTGGCCTTCCTGAAAGCCCCTCCCTCTGACTACCGCGCAGCCAATTAGCAATTAGGTATTAATATAACAGTTACACATTCAATAGAAGAACCTGAAGCTGTACCAAGTTACATCCTAGTCCCTGACATGGCAGAATGATTTTTAGAAAAGCCAGACTTACAGTTGAATCCATCTGATTATATCTTGCAATGTCCTTATGCAAGGTCCTTAACATGATCATGGCTACCATCCCAGACAGGAAAAGGACGATTACCAGGGAATTCATGATGCTACATAAAGAAAAAAAAATCCTCTGTCAAAAACCAATATTTAGCGGTCCTAAAAAATGGTCCAGTATGTAATATTTGAAGGCTAAAAGTTTCTTCTCACCTAAACCACTGAATATGGGTGTGTGGCATGGATTCCAAAATATAATCCCATCTGGATGCCCATTTTATTTTTTCTTCTTCCTGAAAATAAACCATTATGTATATTAGTACATAGAAAACAAACTTGTCTTCTAATAAATTTTAACAGAATATTTAAAAATTGAATGATCTAGCAACATAATGTCATCAACAGATCAGAGTTACTTTTTGAGAAGTACTTTTTAAATGATCAAACAATCCATAACCAATAAAAACCTTCAATTTATAGTTTAGAATACAAAGTCACCTGTTTTCTCATTCAAGATTTTGTTTTCGTATTTGGGTTTTGATCTCTTTTAATCAATAGAGGGGTCTTTAAATGTGAACGCTATGAGAGAGACAGAAGGCAGCAGTGAGAGAGAAAATAAAGATGACTGGATGTGGAAGCTGCAGGATGTACGTGGTCCTGGTGAGGGTACCTGAAAACAGCTTTGTTTGTATAAAGTACCACCTGACAGAGCTGATGGAAAATAAAATTTAAGTTTAGAGGTGCAGGTGGAAACTATGGCTGATTTTCCGAGGAGATTTTGAGCAAAGAAAGAGGAGAAGGTAAGAGGAGACTCAAGGGGAAAAAAAATCAAAGACTTGCAGATGCAAACTGGACTGAAGAATTCATAGGGGAGACTACTGGGAAAGTGGCTACAGTGGAAGCATGTGACTGTGAGAACCAGAGAGAGGAAAAGACCAACTAGACAATGAGAAAAGGCGTTTAGGAACAGGTCTGCTGAGCCGGAGAATGCAGAAGGGCAGGCACAGCAGGCAGTAACAATAGGAAAGGAGTACAAACGAGAAGTCCAGTTAATCCTATAAGAAGAGGGGAAGAGCCAATGTAGACACCCAGAGCTCTGACCTCTAGGAGGATACAGGAGGAATCACTGAAGATTACAAGGAAGAATAAGAGACAAGAGGACTTGCAGCCAGAAGGCATGTGAGGAAGGCTGGAGAATCACACATCACCATAAAAAGGCAGAACTACATGGATTGGAGGCTTCCTACAAAACAGGTGGGCCTGTCACCAAAGCTGATCCAGAGAACAGAAGAATGGATGTGCTGTCTTCTGCAAGTTGCAATACAGAATGTGGACTTCAGGCTGAAAAGGACCCTAAAGAGAGTAGGAAAGAATCCACCGATTGTCCTACATGTGGGAACAAATGATACAGCTATGTTCTCACTAGAGCATATGGGGAAAACACTTCAGGAAACGAAGCCTTAAGTGATCTCCAGTGGGGGATTCTGTTTCTTTCCTGAGTGATAAGAATGATGGTGAGACAAGATGATAATGATCATCAAAAGCCAAGCAGAGCTGGGCCCTGCAAAGGAAATTAAAGCCAACAAAAAGGTTCTGTAGACCTATAAAAAAGAAAAACTGGAATTATCAACCACTGTGGATGGGGTGGAGATTAAATATAATCTAGGCACAGCCCAACACCTAAACAAATACTTTGCCTCAGTTTTCACAAGGACTAATGTAAGATCTTTGAGGTAGTGGCAACGTGGCAAATGAAAATGGAGGATATGGGCACAGAAATTACTACATCTGAGCGGAAGTCTAGTTCAAACAATTTAATGGGATTCACTCAGGGACCCTGGATAATCCCAACCCAAGAATATTAAAGGAATGGGCACATGAAATTCTAACCCAATAGTAAGGATTTTTAATGAATCTATAAATTCGCTTATGACCGGAGAATTACTAACATAATTCCTAAGAAACCACAGGCCTCTTAGTTTGACTTCAGTTGTGGATAAGGTCTTGGAACAAAATGTTTAAGAGAGGCTACGTCTACACTTGCCCCCTTCTTCAAGGGGGCATGGTAATCAGGCTGATGGGAGATTACTAATGACATGCTGCAATGCATATGCAGCACTTCTTTAGGCTAATTCTTCCCCGCGGCAACTTCAAAGTGTCAAACTTCGAAGTGCCAGCATGCCGTGTAGCCATGGGCACTTCAAAGTGTCTTTACTCCCCAAAAATCACAGCACTTCATTAGTTATCTCCCATCAGCCTGATTATCATGGCCCCTTCAAAGAAGGGGCAAGTGCAGACATAGCCAGGAAATCATTAAAGAAAGTTGTGAGTGATAATCGAGATAAAGTACAACATAGTATTACACAAGGTAGATTGTACCTGATCTGCTACAAAGAGGAAACTGATTTTTAGAGAAAGGCAATACAGGAGATTTAATCTGGATTTCATTAAAGCATTTGATACAGTTTCACATGGGAAATTATTAAACTCAGGAAAGATGGGGATTAATATGAGAATTGAAAGGTGGATAAAGAAATGGTTATAGGGTAACACGACATACTAAGAGATGAACTGTCAGGATGGAAGGAAGTTACTAGTGGAGTTCCCCAAGGACAGATCTTGGGACCAAATCTTACTTAACATTTTTATTAGTGATCTTGGCACAAAAATAAGAGTTTGTTTATATAATTAGTAGATGAGACAAAGTTAGGAGGTATTGTTTAAAGTGCAGGAAGATCAGATTATCATGCCAGATCTGGATGACTGTGTTAACTGGAGTAATAAAAATGGGATAACATTTAATAGTGCAATGTCATGCAGTTAGGGACTAAGGAATGTTTGCTGTAAATGGGGTTGGAAGTCCCAGAGGACTACATTGGTTGAACACAGAATAACTATAAGCTGCCAATGTGATTCAGCTGTGAAAAAAGGCTATGGCAGTCCTAGGATTGGAATTTCCTAGAATACATCAGGCACAATATTTTTAGTAGAGACAAGGAAGTTTTAGTACCATTATATAAGGCACTGGAATAACCTCATTTGGAATACTGCATGCAATTCTGGTCTTCCATGTTTAGAAAGATTAATTTAAACTGGGGCAGGTGCATAAAAGGGCTGGCTACCACGACGATCAGAGCAAAAAAAAACCTACCTGACAAGACTCAAGAGCTTGGCTTGTTTAGCCAAACCAAAGAAGGCTATGGGGAGATAGGACTGCTCTCTATAAATACATCAGAAGGATAAATATCAGGGAAGGAGAAGAGTTAAAGCGTTCATGTGGACACACAAGAACAAATAGATATAAACTGGCCACCAAATAGTTAAGGCTTGAAATTAGATGAAGATTTCCTAGTATCAGAGGAATAAAGTTGAACAGCCTTTCAAGGGAAACAGTGGAGGCAAAAAAACTTAAACAGGTATGTAACCAGTCTGTGACTGATAGCTGCAAATATCTTCAGTGCAATAGTTAGAGACAGGATATCAGGTGGGAGGATTCTGAGCGCTTGTCTACACTATCCCACAGATCAATGCTACAGCAATTGATTCACAGCCGTCAATTTATTAGGTCTGCTTTGACGCAATAAATCAATCTTCATTCACCTGTTGAGGATGAGAGCCCTGGCCAAGCTTAACACACACAGGATGCTCTGTAAGTACTTTGACTTTAGCTATGCTATTTGCACAGCTGAAGTCACATAGATTAGCTCCATGGTGGGGGTTAGTGCAGGCAGGGCCCAAGTTAGCACACTGAATTCTTTCCCAGGTTACAGTTGTTGAGTCTTGCACACAAACTCAGGGTCTAACTGTTCACCTTATTTGGAGTCATGGAAGAATATAACCATGACAAAACATGGATGGAGTGACCCAGCAACCACCGCTGCCATTTCAACCCAGGAACAGTGAAGCCCATGACTTCCAAGACATAATTTTAGCATTATTTGTATGCTATCTAATAAGCTTAGTTTGTGGAGATGACAAAAATGTGTGAGAGATACTTTTCAAACATTAAACAACAAATAAGTGAACCATAGTCAATGACCGAGACCCACATCAGGCAAGGAAGTTTCTGAACACGGAGATGTACCATATTAGAACAGATTTTATACTTTTACCATATCTGCTGACTGTTAATCATCTCATGCCATGAGGAGGATAACTTGCTAAGTTCACAGAACTCCAGAGAAAGCATTCTGTGCAGTAACATATTGGGCAAAAGGTAGCAGGAAAGCAAACAATTGTCCTAGGCATGTGTTGAAAAAGAACCTGCATAGCAAGGTCCATTATTTGGAATCCTGAAAGTGAATAACCAATCTAATTTTTTTCAGGTAAATATTTTTCAGAATCATATTTATTTCTTCACTTTGATTGGTAGGTATCAAGACTAACCTAGCACTCATGTAAGAGATGTTTCTCGTGCTCATATTGCTTAGAATGGGGCTCTTTTGCATACCAAATCCATGATATATATTTAAAA
Source organism: Carettochelys insculpta (assembly GCF_033958435.1). Classification (NCBI taxonomy): domain Eukaryota; kingdom Metazoa; phylum Chordata; order Testudines; family Carettochelyidae; genus Carettochelys; species Carettochelys insculpta. The sequence goes on along the minus strand of NC_134137.1, from coordinate 108,093,931 downwards.
TACACCAGATACAGCTACATGTCACACTTAAGTCTCAAAGTAATTTGATTCTCAGTTAGCTTTTCAACAATGAACCGAGGCATTTCAAAAAAATGTTATGTACTAACCCTACAAAATCTAAAACTATCCATTTGTAGTAAGAGCAAAAACATGTGCTTCTGGACACTAAAACTTTTAAAAAAAACCCAAAACTAGGGAAGCCATACTAACTGTAAAAGTCTGAGAATGCCTAACTGACAATCTTGTATGTTACGTTTCAGCCCTGATCAAGCATCGCCGTCCAAATGTTCAACTCTCAGGAACAGAGCAGAAAACATTTTTCAGCTTTTTCCAACAAACATAAAATGTACTTCAAGCCCAACTTAAATGTCGACATACATAGTCTGTATCAGATGAACATCAGAATGTTTACATATATGGCAAAAGTGATCCGATACACTGTACTCTTCCAAGCCAAGTGTTTGTCCTCATCTACAAAGCTCTTGTGCATTTTATTTTCAAACCAATCCCAACCTGGTCATTTAAGAGAACATGTATTTATACAATATTATGGGAGGCAAGAAGTGCTACTGAAAAATCTTTGAAAAAGCTGTTGCTAAACCTTACAAGGGAAAAAAAGTCACTCGGGAGACAAAAGGATTGACTGATAACCTATCAGAGCTAGATAGTATGCGTAAAGAGTGTGTATCTAGCGCCATAAAGCCTGCAGAAAATGCAATGGATAATGGCACAGAAACCATGTTTCAACTAAATTTTAAAAAGCAATAACTCTTTCATACATAGCAAAGGTGTCCATACTGTGACCTGCATTGTGTCTCTCTGCCCTCCAGCCCCAATCACCTATCAGACTGTGAGAAAACTTAAGGAGCTTCTGCCCTGTAAGGCATGTCTGCTTGGATGTAGCTTCAGCTGCTGCAGGACTAAAACCCAAAGAACTCCCTCCTTGCAGGGAAAATCCCTCAGGCCCCCACTCCCCAGGGCTGAAGGCCCATTGTGGCAGATGTGTCACAGTTCTCCAACTTCTGAAGATTACCATATGTGGCTTGGAGGGTCAGTAAGCCTGGCCACCCTGATACATAGTTTCATTTCACCATACTTGAACTAAACCCTGAAACAAGCTGTATACAGTAAAATTCCTTTAATCCGGCAGCCCAGGACCGGACATGTAGGTACCAATGACATACGGAAGGGTAGGAGAGATGTCCTGGAAGCCAAATTTAGGTTGCTAGGAAGGAGACTGAAATCCAAGACCTCTACGGTGGCATTCTCAGAAATGCTTCCAGTTCCACACGCAGGACCAGGTAGACAAGCAGAGCTTCAGAGTTTCAATGCGTGGATGAGATGATGGTGTAGGGAGGAAGCGTTTAGATTTATTAGGAACTGGGGACACTTTTGGGGTAGCGGGAGCCTATATAGGAACGATGGGCTCCACCTAAAACAAGGTGGATCCAGACTGCTGGCATTAAACATTAAAAAGGTCATAGAGCAGTTTTTAAACTAAGAGATGGGGGAAAGCCGATTGGTGCAGGGGAGCACGTGGATTGGACGGAGACTTCTCTTAGACGAGACTCCATTGATAGAGATTCCCTAGAACTCAGTCAGAAAGAGAAGATGGGAGATGGTAAACAATGGGCCAGATCAGATGAGAAACAGTCACATATAAAAAAAAATCCAACTCATCAGTGAAGGGCAGACATATAGATAGTGGTAGTTTTTTAAAGTGCTTTTACACAAATGCTAGAAGTCTGTCTAATAAGATGGGTGAACTAGAGTACCTCATATCAAAGGAGGAGATTGACATAATAGGCATCACAGAAACCTGGTGGAATGAGGACAATCAGTGGGACACAATCATACCAGGATATAAAATATATTGGAAAGACAGAACGGGTTGTGCGGGTGGTGGAGTGGTACTATATGTGAAAGATAATATAGACTCAAATGAAGTAAAAATCCTAAATGAATCAAATTGTTCCATAGAATCATTATGGATAGCAATTCCTTCCTCTAATAGGTCTATGGCACTAGGAATATATTATCGACCACCTGACCAGGACAGTGATAGTGATGTTGAGATGTTAATGGAGATTAGAGAGCCTATCAAAATAAAAAATTCAGTAATAATAGGGGATTTCAGTTATCCCCATATTGACTGGGTACATGTCACCTCAGGACGGGATTCAGAGATAAAATTTCTCGATGCTTTAAATGACTGCTTCTTGGAGCAGCTGGTACAGGAACCCACAAGGGGAGAGTCAATTCTCGATCTAGTACTGACTGGAACGCAGGATCTGGTCCAAGAAGTAACTATTACAGGACCGCTTGGGAATAGTGACCACAATATAACGTTTAATATTCCTGTGTTGGGAAGAACACCGCAGCAGTTCAACACTCTGGCATTTAATTTCAAAAAGGGGAATTATACAAAAATGAGGTGGTTAGTTAAACAGAAGTTAAAAGTTAGAGTAACTACAGTAAAATCCCTGCAGGCTGCATGGAAACTTTTCAAGGACAGCATATTAGAGGCCCAACTTAAATGTATATCCCAAATTAAAAAACACAGTAAGAGACCTAAAAAAGAACCACCGTGGCTTAACAACCATGTAAAAGAGGCAGTGAGAGATAAAAAGGCATCCTTTAAAAAGTGGAAGTCAAATCCTAGTGAGGAAAATAGAAAGGAACATAAACACTGCCAAATTAAGTGTAAAAATGTAATAAGAAAAGCGAAAAAAGATTTTGAGGAACAGTTAGCCTTAAATTTAAAAAAATAGTAAAATGTTTTTTAAGTACATTAGAAGCAGGAAGCCTGCTAAAAAAGCAGTGGGGCCCCTGGACAATAGAGATATAAGAGGAGCAATCAAGGAAGATAATGCCATTGCAGAGAAACTAAATGATTTCTTTGCTTCAGTTTTCACGGCTGAGGATATTACAGAGGTTCCCAAATCTGAGCTGTCCTTTGTAGGTGACAAATCTGAGGAAATGTCCCAGATTGAAGTGTCAGTAGAGAGGTTTTGGAACTAATAGATAAGCTAAACAGTAACAAGTCTCCAGCACCAGATGGCATTCACCCAAGGGTTCTGAAAGAACTCAAATGTGAAATTGCAGAGCTATTAATGGTGGTTTGTAACCTATCCTTTAAATCAGCTTCGGTACCCAATGACTGGAAGACAGCTAATATAACGCGAATATTTAAAAAGGGCTCTAGAGGAGACCCTGGCAATTACAGACTGGTAAGTCTAACATCAGTACCAGGCAAATTAGTAGAAACAATAGAAAAGAATAAAATTGTCAGACACGTAGAAGAACATGATTTGTTGGGCAAAAGTCAGCATGGTTTCTGTAGAGGGAAGTCGTGTCTTACTAGAGTTCTTTGAAGGGGTTAACAAACATGCAGACGGGTGATCCAGTGGACATAATATACTTAGATTCCCAGAAAGCCTTTTGACAAGGTCCCTCACCAAAGGCTCTTATGTAAATTAGGTGGTCATGGGATAGGAGGAAAGATCCTTTCATGGATTGGAAACTAGTTAAAAGACAAGAAACAAAGGGTTGGAATAATTGGTAAATTTTCACAATGGAAGGGGGGTAACTAGTGGTGTTCCCCAAGGGTAAGTCCTGGGACCAATCCTGTTCAACCTGTTCATAAATGATCTAGAGAAAGGGGTAAGCAGTGAGGTGCCAAAGTTTGCAGATGATACCAAGCTGTTCAGGATAGTCAAAACCAAAGTAGATTGTGAAGAACTTCAAAAAGATCTCAGCAAACTGAGTGATTGGGCAGCAAAATGGCAAATGAAATTTAATGTGGGTAAGTGTAAGGTAATGCACATTGGAAAAAATAACCCCAGTTATACATACAAGGTGATGGGGGCAAATTTAGATACAACAGATCAGGAAAGGGATCTTGGAATTATAGTGGATAGTTCTCTGCAAACATCCGTGCAGCGGCAGTCAGTAAGGCAAACAGGATGTTAGGAATTATTAAAAAAAGGGATAGAGAATAAGACTAAGAATATCATACTTCCCCTATATAAAACTATGGTACGCCCACATCTTGAGTGCTGCGTGCAGATGCAGTCTCCTCACCTCAAAAAAGATATACTGGCATTAGAAAAAGTTCAGAAAAGGGCAACTAAAATGATTAAGGGTTTGGAAAGGGTCCCATATGAGGAGAGGCTAGAGAGACTGGGACTTTTCAGTCTAGAAAAGAGGAGGAGATTGAAGGGCGACATGATAGAGGTATATAAAATCATGAATGGTGTGGAGAAAGTGAATACTGGAAAGTTATTTACTTGTTCCCATAATATAAGAACTAGAGGACACCAAATGAAATTAACGGGTAGTAGGTTCAAAACTAATAAAAGAAAATTTTTCTTCACACAGCGCACAGTCAACCTGTGGAACTCCTTGCCAGAGGAGGCTGTGAAGGCCAGCACGCTAACGGAGTTTTAAAAAGAGCTTGATAAATTTTTGGAAGTTAGGTCCATAAATGGCTATTAGCCAAGGGTAAAGTATGGTGTCCCTAGCCTTTAGTCAAAGGCTGGAGACAGATGGCAGGAGACAAATCGCTTGATCATTGTCTTTGGTTCACCTCCTCTGGGGTATCTGGCACTGGCCACTGTCGGCAGACAGGATACTGGGCTGGATGGACCTTTGGTCTGACCCAGTATGGCTGTTCTTATGACAGGTGCTGGATTATCAATTTTTCTGGACTACTGGATGTCACCATAACCCTCAAACCCCCCTGTCGCAGCTCACCACCCCATGCCCAGCTTTGGCTCACCACTCCTGCATGCTCCTGCAGCTGCTTCTTCATCACCCCTGTACCCTCACACACCCCAGCACCAACCCCCGCACGCCCTGGCTCAACTCCAGCCCCCAGGCCTCCTGCAGCCCTGTGCCACCCCAGGCTTAAACCCTCTGCCCACCCCCAACAGCCCCAATCCACCAACCATGCCTTCAGAACTTATGTGAATTTCAAGGTACACATATCTCAGTGGATGCCAGACCATTAGGAATTCCAGACCATCAGAGGCAAGATTAAAGGAATTTTACTGTACATTTTAGAGAAACTCAGATTTGTTTTAACAAACATGCTTAACGAGGCACTGGTGTAAAATACCAACATATCATACTGCTCTTTAAATACAACTTGTTTTAAAATAAATGGCTGAAAATACAAAAAGTTGCCTTTTTCTTTTTTTTAAAAATTTCAAACCAGATATCCATAGCATGGTAAAGTGATAGGTATCCATTTCAATGTGTAAAGGTATCTGCTTATGGGCAAACACAGGCACTTAAGATTAGAAAAATGAAAAACACCACTCACCTGAAAGCTAATTGAGTATGTGTAAGCAATTTTGATTTCCCCCGTAGCCTTGTTACTTATACCCATAGGTGGTCCTGAGCAATCAGGTCTATCTACATGTGTATGTTTGAAGCTATGGGAAGAAAAATGCACACACAATTATATAATTTAATCTAATGTAATTAGTAACAGTTTATTTCAATTTACATATTTTGCCATTTTAAGAGTCATACAATTATCAGCTTCATTTAGAATTTTTCTACTGAATCATATTTTCAACCAACTTAATAAGTTTCAACAGTTGTTGAAAACAGTTTCATTAGTTGTACAGAAGAGAGTACACACACAGGCACTTTCAGGTACCTAAAAGCCTAGGTTAAACTTTCTTAAAAGTTTGAAGATTGCATGCTATAATTTCTTTAACCTACATTCTGTATGAAACAGTAAAGATTACAAAACATTTTATTTTTCTGAACAGTTAACAGAAAGACAAGGCTACTTAGTTATGTTGTAATATAGGGCTTCCTAGCTTTGCTTCAAAGCAGATTGGGGGCCCAAAACAAAAAATAAAGTGTTTCACCTGCAAGACAGCAATCTCCGTTATATTGTCAGGAAAAAGGAAAGCAACAAAAATATAACAGGGAAACCAGGAAAAAAGAACAGTAAGTTGTGGGAAGGTCACAGAATTGTAATACATGTTTCTTTTTACAGCTGTTCATAAAAAAAACTGTAAATGTAAACTAGTGTACAGGAGGAGTCAATGTATTAGAATATCCAACACTGAAGGCATCAACAACTTAATTATACTGCAGAAGCATCAAGACCACCTGTGGCATTAACTGGCAGGAATTGCAATTCTTCTGGTCTGTGGCACCTTATAGACTCAGATACTTTGGAGCATAAGCTTTCGTGGGCAAAGACCCACTTCATCAGATGCATGAGTGAGGGGGTTTCAGAGGAGGGTTTAAAGAAGGAGTCTCAGTCAAGGGGAGGGCTAGAGTTGACATGTCCTGTTCAGTCATGGAGGATGTGGCCCGTTTTCAGTAGTTAAATGTGGAGTTGTGAACATCAAGACAGAAGAAATCACATCAGTTCAGTCAAGCAAGCTGTAGCCCATTATGAGTAGGTAATGTGGAGGCATGAACATCAAGAATGGAGAAACTGCCTTTGTAAATGGCCAGCCACTCCCAGTCTCTCTTCAATCCTTAGTTGATGGTGTCAAATTTGTAAATGAATTGCAGCTCTGCAGTTTCTGTTTGCAGTTTGTTTTTGAAGTTTTTTTTTTTGTAGGGCTGCTACTTTTAAATCTGAGAGACAGCCAGCCAAGTTAGTTTGTATTCTGCTTTGTTGCTTTTACTTTTAAATCTGTTACTGAGTGTCCAGGGAGACTGAAGTGTTCTCCTACAGGTTTTTGTATGTTACCATTCCTGATGTCTGATTTGTGTCCATTTGTTCTTTTACATAGAGACTGTCCAGTTTGCCCAATGTAAATTGCAGTGGGGCATTGCTGGCACATGATGGCATATATATTATATTAGTAGATGTGCTGGTGAAAGAGCCCCGATGGTGTGGTTGATGCAGTTAGGTCAAATTGTACTGACTGACCAATATTCAGGACAGGGGTTGTATGTCCAAGCATAAAATAAAATGCAACTTCCCTCCAGCCCCTACCAGCTGGCAAATGGAGAATCCCACACTGGGAGTATACCGCTTCAATTAGATTTTTTTCTGTGTGCTTGAGACAGAAATAGCAAATTAAGCTTCCTAGTCAGCAGAATGACCTACTGCACTAACACATGAGGTCAGGTCACCTTAGTTACCAGAAAAGTCCACACATGCCCTGCACCTCTAATGGGTCCATAATGCAAAACAGGTTTTCTGTGATTGATCATTGGGATCAAGCTGCATATTTCAAAACTTAACAAGCCCAATTTTCAACACAAACTGGACTGGAGAACTAACTTGGTTCTTTTTGTAGGTTCTAAAGCACTTGTTCAACAAGTAATTTTTAAAAATCCATGTTAAATGCACTCACCTTTTTGGTTCCAGTTTAGCAGCTACTAATCTTGCCCCTACCGACTCTTTTCCCACAACATGGTATAATATCTTAATATCCACATGGTTGAATATGTAAAAGGTATCTTCTTCACGAAACTCTGCCTGTGGACCAAATGCAAGGTTAAAGAAACCAAAAAGAGATAAGGCTATTCTACGATTTAAAACAGAAGTTCAAAACTGAATTTCAGATTATGATTTACATGCACTATTTTTTAAAGGCATATAAGGCCAAAAGTTAACAACCTCTAAATTCTCTTACAAGGTGTATTGCAGGTTCTGGGAGTGCACATTTGGGGCCAAAAATGATGGTTTCAGCAAACAGGAGGGGGCTGCTGGGAAGCAGGTTGAGGTAGGGATAGATTACTTGAATTGTATCATTTTCTCCTCAGGAAAGGAAAACATTAAGATTTGCACCTGAATATCAATCTCCACCCAAGCGATGGCATCAAAATCATCTTGTCCAAATCACATCAAAACAAAAAGCAGTCACGTAGCACTTTAAAGACTAAAAAATAATTTATTTAGTGATGAGCTTTCGTGGGACAGACCCACCTCTTCAGATCTATAGCCTTACCCCAGCAGACTCAATATATAAAGCACAGAAATTGCTGTCCCTGTTCAAACCAAGTGTTAATGCTCGAACAGGGACAGCAATTACCTGACCCACTATAAGGACTCTTTCACATACTTTGATGTTTGATCAAACGCTTAACTTCCCCCCACCCATCACCCCCCCTTTCTGCTCTTCTGCTGATTTCCCAACCTCGATAACAATTTTTCTAATTTGTCAACCTTGATAATTTTTGGACTTCTGTGCTTTATATATTGAGTCTTTACAGATAAGGCTATAGATCTGAAGAAGGGGGTCTGTCCCATGAAAGCTCATCACCTAATAAATCATTTTGTTAGTTTTTTGAAGTGCTGCATGACTGCTATTTTGTTTTGATAGAATACAGACTAACACAGCAACCTCTCAGTTACTGTCCCAATCCTGATTTTTTAGAGCACCTTGGGAATAGGTGGAACCAGAGAGCAGGTGTGCATCAGGCCTTTTTGTTTGCAAAATTAAAATGTCATTTGATAGGGATTTAAGGTCATGCCTCCTGTGGCATAGTGGAGAAGGCTTCTATCCCTGACCCTTGTTTGTTGATAAACATCATCACAGAGGTAACAGTACACCTCTGCAAGTCTCTCACTTCCAGCAACAGTCCTGCCATTTGAAGTAACCATTCACAAGCATTGCTTTCTCACTGTACGGATAATATTCACATCCAGAGGACAAAAGCAGAGGCAACCTGAAGTCTAACGCAGGCAAATGAAAACAGCCACTCTCTCTCAAAGCCAAGAGGCACTAAGAAAAACTGAGCAGCAGTTGAGTTGCTCTGCCTTATGTCCTCTGTCCAGAGAACTCTGGTGGTACATACACTAACTGTTGACCCCACTGGTCAACAGATTCAGAGCTTGAGCATGTGGGATCCATATTCACCATTAACGGAATATGCACATCAATATGACTCAAAGAAATTGACACATTATTAAAAAGATACTCTAAAGCTTACATTAATGACACAGGCATCCTTTTGTAGGCCCTTTTCTGTAATAAAGCAGCCAATAGGAAATCCAGGATTGCAAAACTTCAGGTTGTCGTCAACATCATAGCACCAAGTTACAGGCATGTTGTCCACAATCCTACAAACACAACACAGAAAAATAATAGATTTAGGTTTATTTAATCTACAGTAGTTCTTTGCATTTTGAGCAAAATAATAAGTCACTGAACACAAAGTGCATCCTCAATGCAACTTTAAATTCTTAGAATTCTGAGGAATCTGTATTCCCTTAAAAAAAAAAAAAAGTCACAGCTACACTGTTCCTCCTGACAATTCAAGAAGTGTGACAGGAGCTCTAAAATTCCCTTACGATTCTAACTGTTGCAACTGCACCAATGATTTTTAATCTAATTTCCATATAAGTGAAGTGCCAGACAGCAGCTATACTTTTAAAGCATATCCTAAAAAGAGGGAACTTTCAATTTCACTAGACATTTCACCATATTAGTTTTACGTCCTTGGAATTTTGTGCGTAATTCAGTTTCTCTTTATAAACACAATATAACATCTGAAATTGGACACTGCCTTTCTTCAAAAAAAATTTGGTACACTGATGTATCCTGAATAGATCTGTTGCAAAACACAAGTTTCTGTGCAAAAAAAGTGTTCATTTTAGCTAGTATTCATCATAACTGATATTTTATACACCAACAGGTAAGCCTGGAGCCTCCTGCATTCACAAAGTCAGCTCCATCTGATAAGAACCTCCTCCAACTGATGCTGTATTTTTCTGTTAGAAGTCTTTTTTGTAAGATAAAAATTTAAGAACAAAAGTAGCATTAGCTTTACTTACCTGACCTTATCAATCATGCTTACTCATTAACACACACCAGTAAGTTAGTACACAAAAGAACTTTGTAGTGAATCAATCACACATGTGTATGTGTGGAAGGGTTGCCACAAGTGAGAAATTAAGGCTAGGTCTACACTAGACAAAGAAGTCAACTGCCAATATGCAATTTTAGCTATATCGATTGCGTAGCTAAAAATCAATGTATCCCTTGTTGATTTCCATATCTGTCCAAACACCGGGAGAAACACTCTTGTCGACGTTCCTTATTCCTCATCTCTCGCAAAGAGTACAAGGGTTGACATCTACTCCTGGGAGGGTCATTTTGCGCATGTGCGAAACAAAACCCTGGAATATCGACCCTGAGTGGGTGGATCTTCCATCGTAGCGTGGCTCTAGCCTTAGAGACCTTACACTACATACTTGCTTCTCCACTTAAACACAAATCTTGTAATTCTCACTACCACAATACATGATACACCACCTTAACTCTGTTACCTCTGGACCTTTATCCCCTCCTCACTGTCTACAATAGTTTCCTTAGTAATTTCAACTTCTACTTTTTCATGAAAGCTGAATTGAGTGCTTCGCATGAGTTCCCACTTAAGCATCAGCTCTTCTCATTAAAAAACAATTGCCATAAATAAGAAGTCCTGTTAAAGTTAAATGATAAAAGCATGGCAGCTTGAAATAGGCAGTGTTTTTCCTTATTGAAGTGCATTCCTCATCACAGTATTCACCTGTGCTTCCTTGATGGTATGAACTATTTTAACTAGTGAATTTACATGGAGTAAAAAGTTGGGAGCTACTATAGTTAGGTGAAAAGCAACTGCTTTGACACTCTTCTCCAGCAGCTCTTCACAAGATTGCTTCATTGTTAAAAAAGCTGAAAAAAAAAAAAATCAAGAGCACAGTAAGGAATAATTCCAATTTAGGAATAATAGATAAGTCTTGAAAGCAACCTAGCCCCCTGTGAGGAGCTGCAGGAGAAGACGATGACAAGACAGCAGGATATGACAGGAGTGCTATCATAAATGGAAAAGAAAAACGTTAACAACTAAAATAGACTTTTAAGAAAAAAACGAAAGTTGCCTACTAGCGCCCCTTTTTCCACTATGAAGATTTTTCCATAGTGAAAAGAAAAGTCCAAAAAGAAAACCATTTAGAAGGAATTTTTAAAAATTCAATAGATGTAATTGGAATTGCATTAAAAGACTCCAGGGTATGTTTCATTGGTCCATTAATATGCTTCAAGTGGTTGAAGACACAAGGCTGCAGTCACATTATTTGCATAATTGGATAAATAAAACTCCTGTTGTGCCTTAATGCTACATATTGGTACAAAATGCACTTAGTTATTGAATCACCTTTACCACTAAGTAGCATACTGTTATAATCAGTTGGCCGGCAATGCGAACACAGTATCCCAAGATACCCAGTAAAAATAAATAAGTTACGGATAGACGACTGCCAAATTCACAACCTTTCAAAAACTCTTTATGGACCAAGAAATCTGGTCTTGCCATGTGATATCTGGTTGTGTTTTGTACTCTATACCAGGGTGAACAAACTTTTTACATCAGGCCCCACTTTTCTTTCCTGCAATTAGCAGCACCTCCTACAACCTGTCTAACATAATCCAAAGCAACAGAAATTTTGGTTATGTTCACATATAGAACATAAAAACTTTATTACTAGGTACGTGAACATGAATACACGCTCATAAAAAGAGTACCAGGTCAACATTTTTAATGAGATGGCTGAGCCTGAAACCCAGAAGACGATCGTGCTGCACCCGCCTTATGAAATTTCATGCCCCGCCCCCTTTGTGCGCCCCTGCCCACAGAGGGAGAACCAGCTTCTCTCACATTGGAGGTCCTAACCCAAAAGGGTAGGTGCACCTGCAAGATTATTTTGGTGGGGGTGAGAGGAGTGGGACTGGGGTATTGCCACACTGAAGGCAGTACAGAAGAAAGAACTGGGCAGCAAAAGAACAATGGCTTTTGACAGAGCACCTAGGTCTGAAGCAAGCTCCCTGTCAGCAACAGTGCAGAAGTAAGGGGGCAATACTGTGTCACACCATTCTTACTTCTGCACTACTTCTGGCAGTAGCTCTACTTTCAGAACTGGGCTCCAGGCTTCCAGCCACCACTCTTCAGATGCCCAGTTTTAAAGGCAACTACCTCATGACGTCTCCACACCCACCCCATTTTGGGTCAGGATCCCTACAATTACTACTGCATGAAATTTCAAATTTAAACAGCTGAAATGAAGAAAATTACTATTTTAAAAATACTATGACCATGAAAATTAACCAAAATTGAGCATGAATATCATAGGGCCTTAGTCATCGAAGAGCAATTTCTTAGACCAGTTCTCCAAGAATTATTGGTAAAGCCAATAAGATGGGTTGCTATTTACTTTAGTATAATTTGTTTGCATTACACTGACATTAAGGTGCAGTAGTACTAGTGGCATGAAATTGTTTTAGAGCAACAAAATACTCAAGGTTTATTTCACCCACGACTTGTACCAGCAGGTTCAATTTGCTGCTCCAACATGAGGCAGGTAATCATGGTATGAGGGGAAGAAAAAGGGTCACTAATATCTATTCACCCCAAGGAGCAAATCTGAAAGTCCTTGAGAAAAAAAGCCCTGCATCATCATGCCCTCCTCAAAACCACATCTCAATCAATAGTTATTAGTCTCCTCCTTCGTCATTTAGCAGGTTCCTTTTCACTGCTACGCATTCCTAAGAGCAGACCGAACAGGTTCTTCCCAGCCTGCTCTCTCTCATCTCAGTTACAAAGGGCAGTTCCTAGTTCCCAGCACCATATGGATGTTGATGCAGAGAAAAAGCAGAAGAGGATTCAGAATAACCATCGTTCTCACTGCAACATTACCAGCTTGGAGAATAACCTGCAACAGTAAATAGGTCAGCAGTATGTGTGTGTGGAGGGTGGGGAATAAACTACTGGCAAGAAATTGACAGAACAAGGATATCCCCTGAAGTTGTGGGGCAACAAGGTGCTTTACCCTCTTATCCCACAGAAGAGGGTTTTTAGATTTGTCCTATTTCCCTGCAAGTAACATGTACCTGGACGATTCTGAACAGTTTCCACAGATTCCTACGGACCTCCATATAACAGCTATGAAACTGATCAGCATCCCACTCACTTCACCTTGTTGCTGAGCAGTTATCAGTGGCAGATGATAAGAAGTTGTCTATTTAAAAACTTCAGAAAACTGCATCTTTCTGCATATTTTTCATATTTGGCTTGTTATACTTGGCTAGTCTGGTTATCTTCAAAACCCTGAAAGCTAGAAATGAGATTTTGCTTTTGTTGTTTCTCCCCTCACACTGCAGGGTTAGGATAAGTGAAACCCCAGTTTTCCTGCAGCTGATGGCAGTCTAGCTTTCTTCTGGTAATACAGATGAGGTACAGTAAATTCTTCAATATCCAGCATTCTGTTATCCAGAACTCTCAAATAACTGGTATTTTTAACCGTAAGTAAATTTTAATTCCACTATACTGTACTTATGGAAAATGTAAGTAAATCCAATTTGATTACAGCAAATACAGTATAAGTTTACAGTGTACCTTACTGCTGTTGTTGGTAAAGTACTCTAAATATATTTTTGTTTCTTAATACCTAATCTTGTTTTTCTTTAGTGTTATGCATAGGTATAACCTCTCTATTATCCAGAATATTTGAATATCCAGCAACCTCCCTGTCCTAGGGCTGCTGGATATGAAAGAGCTTACTGTACCATCAGAAACTGAGATATCAGAAACAGTAAACATGTATAAATTAAAAAAAAAAAAAAAAAAAAAAAAATCAGGAAGACCAGATGGTATACATCCAAGAGTTCACAAAGTCTTTTAGTAGAGAAATAAGGGAAATGTAGGGGCACAAAGAAACTTATGGCCCACAAAAGAGATGACATTATTAAGGAGGCTGTTTAACTACATGAAAAATAAGACTCAATGGCGGTCCTGGTGCATTACAAAATGGATGTCATAGATTTGTTGGTAAATAATGCAGGAAAGGTAAAGAAGTATTCAAAAGATATTTCTGCTCTGTATTTGGAAAAGACAGATGATATAGTCATAACAACCTTTTTCATTCCAACAGTAGCTTAGGAGAATGTTAAACAGCAGCTACTGAAGTTAGAGACTTAAATCAGAAGGTCCAAATACGTGGTCCATGCACCTAAGAGTTTTTTAAAAAAGTTTGCCAAGGAGCAAGCTGGACTGTTAGCATTGATTTTCAGTAACCCTGGTAACACAAGAGAAGTTCCAGAAGACAGGAAATGTTGTGATAATATTTTTAAAAGCTAAACACATCAACCTGACCATATTTAGGTCTGTCACCATGACATCCTCATATTTAGGTCTGTCAACCGTGTGCGAACAAATGGAAAAGGCTGAACTAGTACAATTAATAAAGAATTAAAAAAGCAATATTATTTATGTAACTCAAGCTGGAAAATAAATCCTATCAAATTATCTTCAATGTCTTTCTCTGACTATATTATAAGTTGGTTTGACAAAGGTAACCATGTTCATGGAAGATGCTTGGAATTCTATTAAGATTTGATATTTTGATAAACAAGACTAAAACAAAATTACCTTGCCACACATTAAATGGAATAAGGTTCGGCAAAGTGACAGCAGAACGTGACTGTAACCAGGGAATCATCATTGAGCAGTTACGTTTCTAGTGGGGATGCACAGCAATCGGTACATGACTCTGTGCTGTTTAATATTTTCATTAATCACCATGGCAATAACATTGATAGATGACCCACAGATGACTGGGAAAACAGTAAATAACGAAAACAGATCTCAGGTACAGATAGGAATGCTTGGAAAGCTGGGCACAAATCAACAACACATATTATAAAAAGCATACCTTTAAGAACAAAGAATGCAAGTCATACTGACAGGTTGGGGGAAATAAAATAGTGCATCTGAAAAAGATCTGGGGGACATGGTGGGTAATCAGCGATGCATGAACTCCCAGTGTTATCCTCTGGCCAAAATACCTAATTGTGAGCCTGAGATGCTTAAACGGGGGAAATCTCAAGTATGAACAGTGAGGTTATTCTACTTCTACATTTTGCACTGATGTGCTTCCTATTGGAATAGTGTGTATAATTACTGAGTACACTAACAGACTCTAAGAACTCAGTCTATTTATCAAAGAGAAAGCTAAAGGGTGACAATCACCTATGTGAAGAATAAACATTTGATAATGGGCTCTAGCTAGCAGATAAAAGTGTAACAAAATCCAGTAGCTGGAGGCTGAAGCTAGCCAAATTCACACTTAAAATAACGTGCACTTTGCTTCTTTAAAAAAAAAAAAAGGTAATTAATCATTGGAACAACTTATCAGGGCTGTGGGGAACCCTCCACCACTGGCAATTTTAACATCAAGATTTAGATATGCCACAGTTCAAACAAATAATTTATGAAATCTCCTAGCCCTATATTGTACAGGTGGTCAGACTAGCTGATCAATAGTCCCTTTTGGTCTTTTAAGTATTGAGTAGATCAGTTGCTTAAAAATGTACATATTAACTAAAACCATCTAATATAAAACTTAGGACTTTAAAAGAGCCAACAAGTAATTTAGTGACTTATTGATCAGTTAAACCTTACATCTGTATTTGGTACACTGATAGACACTAAAGTTTAAGATGGAGTAAGATACCTAGAAGGCCGTCATACAACAGAATATAAACAGAACAGTTTATGTACAAAACCAAAAATCATCTCTCAACATTAAAGTTCTCTAAATGCACTCATACATTAATGGATAAAGGATAACGTGATGACATTTTAGACTCTCAAAGCCTTGTGTAAAGTTCTTGCAAGAAGCTCCTATATAAATCAAGTCATGGCTGAAAGGCAAAATACTGTCATGGATTCAAGCTGGTGAGAAAAAAGTTGTCCATTTGCCCCCTAACAAAGTAGGATTAAAAAGTATGGGTGACACATATACCAACAGAGCTGCCTTATCCAGAGTATGGTGTACAGTACAAGTCACCCCTTCTCAAAAGCAATATTTCAGAATGATAGGAGGTCCAAAAATAGGAAATGACAGTGAACTGGGACATGGAAAAAAAAAACAGAAGAGTGAAAAGATAATGACTCTTCACCTTACAAAGGAAATAATTAGGATAGGAAATGATTGAAGTATAATTCATGGAACTGGGAAGGTCAATAGAAAGTTTCTGTTCATGTCTCATACCATAAGCATAAGTAAATATGGGACAAAACTCAAAAAGGTCAAAACCGACAAAAAGAAAACACTTTCAGACAATGCAAAATATGGCTGTGGAATGCCTTTCCCTAAGAATGTACTGAGGCCAAGAATTTAGTGAGATTCAAAAAAGCTAGATATTTATGGATAACAAGAACATTCAAAAGTGGCTAATTTTAATATTGCATCCCCACTTGTGCAAATCCAATTTATGCCACATGCAGCTTCCATATCAATTGCAGGCCCTATTCATGCCTTGTTCTCTTCTGGCGACACCTGTGTTTGGAGCTTCACTGGCCATTTCTGTGGAGCTGGAATTGTGGGTGCCTTGTGGACGTGGATTTTCCTTGCAGTTTTAAGACAGTGACAGAAGCTGATTTAGGCCCAGAGACTAAGTGCTATACCCTGAAGTGAAAGTGAGAATCAAACAAAACTCACAGAATACAATATTATAAAGGAAATTTTTTAACTCAACAGTTAAGCTGTGGCTAATTTTGGTTAAAAAAAAAAAAAATCAAGTTATTTTTACCAAACATGGTGGTATCAGCACTACAACTGAGGAATACAGGCTAATTTACTCAAGGAAATGGGGGGGAAGCTCTCCATTGTATTCAAACTGGAAAAACAGTTTATTAAACAATTCTACTGAAGATTTAATGAACAATGTGTAGTTAATTATGTTAACCCAGGGTTTGAAAATAAAGAAACTCAGCAATTATGCTAATTGACTCTTCATTCTTATGGGTCAAATGTCAACATTTTAAAATCTTTTATCAACAAGTGAATTTAATGTTTCAGAAAAGCCAGACTGCTAGCCATAGAAAATGAACTTTCATTTAGACACAGAAGATACACACTATTTCAAGTTGCATGTCTGATCGTGCCAGACCAACACACTTCTGTTCTACAGTTTTAAAAACAGGATCCAGACTGCAAATAATAAATAAATACACCAAATCAATACCTTATTTTACACTCAGATTAAGAAGACCCAAGTCACATTAAACACCCTCAAATTTTATTTTCTACTCTTTATCATGTAAAGTCTTCATAAATTAGCACACGCCATTTAAGCATACTTCTCGGTTCACGAGCATTTGACCAGGACTCCATCGTTAACTTGGTCCACCAACTTCTGACTGCTTCCTTTTTTCCCACATATTGTCTGAACACTAGCTTCTGTAAATCCTATTCCATCCCTATAGGTCCTAGTCAGTTTGCATAAACATAAATGAAAGACACTTCTTGAGTTAATTAAGAGTTGGACTGGGCCTTTAAAAAGATACAACAACAAAGGAACAAGAAACCTCTTCTCACTTATCTATGCTGCTAATATATCCATGTAAACTGTAAGCTCAAGACATAAGGAATGTTGAATCTGGGGGGCACTCTTGAATGCAGGTAAGCAATATATAATCCCTAGGTTCATGCACTCCTTTTACAGTATACTCTTCCCTAGTCACTAAAGAAAATAAGGTGTTTTGATAGTTACAATATATAGGTGCTGTGTTTTTTTTTGTTTTAATCTTTACAGTTGCATCAAAAGGCTCTCATTAGTAGCAGGGTCCAATCATTTAAGATCCTGTGGAAATACACAAGATGAAACCAACAGATCAGAGGGAAAGGAAAAGGACAGATGAGTGAAAATATTAGGTACATGGACTATGTAAAAACACATAACTGTCCCAAGTCAGAGACCTCCCTTCCTCCTCTAAAATGGAGGGAAGTGGGGGGGAGATAGAGAAATCTGCAATTTTTGTTGACCATCTGTCACTCACCTTTTACTGGCTACATGTTTCCTGTCATTAATATTTACACACTAAATTTTCAGCCTACCCATCACCTCAGCAGGATCCACAGATTCCTGGCTCAAGTATTCCCAACCAGGACAAAGAAGAAGCCACAGGAACAGTGGAGGCCCTTTAATCAAAGTTTTTCTCAAGACAGAGTGGGCATGGCTTCTACATAGAGTAGTACACTGGTGCTACAGGTTAAAGCAACAATCATATTTTATATGTTGTTTTATCATGAAGACAGGAAAAAGCACAGCCAGAAACTCAATATTTACAAAAGAGTTCTTCTATTTATGACTGGCATGTTTCAATAAAAGCAGAAGTGTCATGCAGAAGTAACACGACATTACTTTTCTCCCTCCTGCACAAGAATAGACCAGAAGAATTGCAATTCCTGCCAGTTAATGTCAAGTACTGAATTTATACCATCATTTTGCAAGTCACTAATATGCTAAATTAACCAATTTAATCACAAAAAAAACCCCACAAAAACCTTACCAATGATGTTGATAGTTCAGTAACATGCTTTTTTTCAAAAAGTCCAATTTTTGCTTGTCCTCTGGTTTTTGTGTGTCATACACTTTTGTGCATACAGGTACACATCTCTCTTCCTTTTTAAACGTAAACTAAGAAAATGAGAGAGAATTTCAGATGAAAAGTCTTCCAACGAATCTGAATTGTTCTATCCTGTTCAAAGTTAAACAAAAAAAAAATCCCCATACAAACAACACATAATTATGTGGTTAAACACACAGGCAAACAACCTTGGTATTTTATATGTCAATGTTTACGATCAAAGGCAGGTTGAACCTCTCTAAACCTATGCTCTCTCGTCCAGCAACATCTATAATCCAGCATGATTTTAGTTAGCCAGATGGCCTCTTATAATCATGGGTGTGGCCGAGTTTCCCATGGTCTCAAAGTTTGTTAACAGCTACCCGCCCTAGCTCTCAGCATTCTGGGCTGTTATTTAGATGTAATTTACCCCAAATGTCTTTTAAGTGTTCAATAATCAGCGGAAATGTTGGTAATGCTGTTTGCCAATATTGACCTCCCGTGGTTCAGCAAATTCTCTCATTTGGCCCTGGTCAGGTCCCAAGGGTGCTGGACTAGAGGTTCAACCTGTATATTTTACAAATGTAATACAGTCAAGGTACTGTGTTCTCTATAATAAGAATTCCTGAATTTCTTGGCAATAATTTATTCTATTCCTATCTTGCTCAGACAGACACACATCCCTCAATGAAAAAAAAAAATACACTGATGTAAAATTCATTTCACTGTTTTCATCAATGGTTTCAGAGGTTTTAATATTATCTAGGTGCCCAGGCTCAACAGACCTCAGCAGTGACAATGCTCACATAGGTCAGAAGCCTGATGATGATAGTTTACCCACACCACAGCTGCAAGCAGAACTTGTACCCTAAGTTCCTGATGCCCAAATGCCTAGCTCCGCGAAATAATCAAAGCAGTGTTCACTGTAATTTACACCATACTGTCTGTGTAGAAAGTTGGAGAGCAAGAGTCAGAAGCAACCAAGTCCCAGCAGAAGGAAACAAAAAATGCCAAATTCTTAAAAAAATAAAGCCCGGTCTCTACAGTTTACCAGAAAAATGCCAAATTCTGCAGCTCAACAAAAGCAGCATTCACAATACCCTGCTAGAGATAACAACTGTTCGCAACCTTCAGAACCATTGTTTTAGACACTCTCAAAACACAGGAAGAGACAGTATTTGACTCAAGTTTTCAAAATACATAGATGCCGAGATACATTATACCAACTTTCACACAATACTATCTAAAAAACATTCAGAAAGAGAATCATCCAGAAATCTGGTTGATGATAAAACAAATACCCTCATCTCTCGATATATGAGCACAACTGGTTCCCAACTTTCTGCTCATAGGCAAAAACTTGTAAGAGGGACACTAAATTCCTATTAAATTACATGTAAAAATCTCTGATTAGTTCCTAGGGCTCCTAACTTGGGGAAGGAATGGCAGCAGGTGGCGCTGCTTTTGAAAGGTAAATGAACCTTGGGTTTAGGGGGGGTTAAAGGCTGGGGCTAGTTTGGGTCTGTGAGCGGGAGGGAGGGTTAAAATTTGGTGGCAAGTTGGGTTGGGGGTGGGGTTCAGGCTGCTGCAGTTTGGGGCTGATAGGGGGAGGGTCAGGCGGCGAGGGGGGTCTGGCAGTTTGGGGCTGCAGGGAGGGTAAGGTGGCCGAGGGGGTCTGTCTGCAGGTGGTAAGGGTGTCTAACTGTTGCGGTTTGGGCTGTGGGTGGGGGGTGTCAGGCCTCGGGGCTGGCAGGGGTGTTGTGCTGTGGAGGTTACAGGCAGTCGTGTGCGTGTGCGTGTGCGTGTGCGTGTGCGTGTGCGTGTGCGTGTGCATGTGTGTGGAGAGAGAGAGAGAGAGATATGTCAGGCTGCAGGGCCAGCAGGGGTGTCGGGCCATGGGGGTTACAGGCAGAAACAGGATCTGGCTGTGGGCTGATGAGAGGGTCTAGTGGTTTGGGGCTGCGGGGCAGCAGGGGTCAGGTGGCAGAGGGGTCTGGCCACGGGAATTACAGGCCGTGGGGCCAGCAGAGATGTCGGGCCACGGGGGTTAAAGGCAGCGGCAGGGTTAGGCTGCAGCGCTGGCAGGCGGTACAGGCTGTTGGGTTGGTAAGGGGGTCTCGCTGCCACAGTTTAGGACTGGGGTCAGACTAGGGGGGTTGGAGCCGTGGGGTGGGAGGTAAGGCTTGTATTAGTGGGGGGAAGGGAGGTATGTGTGTCCCTTGTTTAAGCAAAGTACTCATAAATAAAGTAAAGTACTCATTTAAGGAGGGATGAGCGTATATGCTTACATTCACAAATTTCTATTACAGATCTTTAAATCAGAAGAAACTGTTTAACATACTGGATTTCGAATTTTCTAAGGTACATATCAGGAAACACTGTAACAGAGCACACACCTTATATGGTGATGGTTCTATTCTCTCGCCAAATAATACTTGACCAAGATTTTCAGATGGACGTTTCTCACCTGCTGCTTGGCAAAAATCAAACCTAAATGGAAAATATGCAAAATTTATCAAGGACTCAGATGCACACAGTACAAAAAAATCCTACTCTTCCCAGCCAGCCAAATTTAAGACAGATACCTGCAATCCTATTTTTTTGGTCAGAGTTCAGTGATTTCTTCCCAAAATTTGAGAAATTCTAGGCGTAAAATCAACATCTGCTATTTTAAAAATGCCTATGTCGAATACTTCAGAATGCAGTTTAAATTAAACACATACTTAAACAATACATTGGAATATCAATATATACACATTAGGACTTCAGCCATGAATTTATTAAATCTACACACGGCATCCTACAACTGCTTTAAGAAAGGACACCACTAGACTGCTACTTAAACATAAATATGGAGGTCCTTTTGGATCATGGGAACCAAATAAAAATCAATGACATTATGCTTTAATTGACCACTGGATTTTGTTGGGAAATTCCCAGAATTGTCATAGCTGTATCACAATACACCATACATGCAGCCATTAAAATGCACAGACAACTAACACTTAACATCCAGGGGTCAGCAACCAAAACAGCAAGAAGGGCAATTTTTTCAAATTTGGTAAAAAACTCAATAAATCAAGAGGCACAAAGCATGCGAATACACTATGGTCCTTACGAAATAACATCAAACCATACTTTTTGTAACCCTTATTTTAAGAACAGTGCACACACAATGATTTGTAATGTGACAGATATTTACAGTAGGACATTCACAAACTTTATATTCTATTTCCTCACAATTTATGTTTGTGTTTGTACATCCGTCTTCCTGACTTTCACTCCTCAATCTTCTCTCAATCTGGAGGACACTCAGAGGAGTTATCCAATGTTTCAGGACCTCATATCATGTGCTATTTACATATTAATTGATAATTTTGGGGGCTTTTAGATGTATACTGTTTATTGAAAATAACCTGGAGGATGGATATATACATTTTCACTTCGCAATTATAGCATCAGGAGCCACGGAGAAGTCTTAAAGAGCCACAGGTTGCAGACTCCTGGCTTAACCCCTTGAATGATAATCACTGCAGCATTCTTTGAAGTGATAGCATTAACACAGTTTGCACACATTTTCCATCCTGTACTTGTAAGTTACATAGCACTGAAGTAAATACCTTATTAAAATAACTGGGGCTGCCTCCATACCATACACCATTTGTTACTACAATTCTAACTCATTTGGTTACAGCTAGTCAAAACCTACAAAATGACTACCTGCAATTTGTGACTAACGATATTCACAAATATCAGAGAGGTAGCTGTGTTAGTCTGTATCTTTGAGAACAAGAAGAAGTCCTGTGGCACCTTATAGACTAACAGATATTTTGGAGCATAAGCTTTCATGGGCAAAGACCTGTTTCATCAGATGCATGAGTCGGGTGAGGGTTCAGAGGGGTATTTAAAGAGTGGGGTCCCCACTAAAAGGGAGGGCCAGACCCGACAAGGTCTATTCAATCAAGCTGGAAAGGGTCCATTATCAGTAGTATGTCTCAAAAAAGGAAAGAAGTCAGATCAGACAGGGGGAATGGCCCATTGTCAGAGTCTAACATGGAACTGTTAACACCCAGGGCAGAGAAGCTGCTTTTGTAAGGGGCCAGCCACTCCCAGTCTCTGTTTAATCCTTAGTTGACGGGAGTTAAATTTGCAAATAAATTGCAGTTCAGAGATTTCTCTCCATTCCATTTGAATCCCAACACCCCATCATCTCATACCACCAACTTCCTCAGAAAACTACACTCCATTGGTGACATTCCTGAAAACACCATCCTGGTCACTGTGGATGTAGAGGCTCTTTGCACCAATATCCCACATGACTATTGACTCCAAGCTGCTAGGAACATTATCCCTGAGGAGACCGAGGCACAAATGGTGGCGGAGATTTGTGACTTTGTCCTCACACACATCTACTTCAAATTTGAGGACAAATTATACCTTCAAATCAGTGGCACTGCAATGGGCACACACATAGCCCCACAGTATGCCAACAGTTTTATGGCTGACCTGGAACAACGTTTTCTCTGTTCTCATCCACTAGCGCCCCCCGCCCCACCTGTGCCACATTGATGACATCATCATTTGGACCCATGGAAAGGAGGCTCTTGAAGAGTTCCACCGTGATTTCAACAGTTTCCACCCCACCATCAACCTTAGCTTGGACAAATCCACACAAGAGATCCACTTCCTGGACACTACTGTGCAGATAAGTGATGGTCACATAAATACCACCCACTATCAAAAACCCACGGACTGCTATGCTTATCTACACGCCTCCAGCTCTCCATTCAGGGCACCCTACACGATCCATTGCATGCAGCCAGGTACTAAGGTACGACCGTATTTGCTCTGATCTATCAGACAGAGACGAACATCTACAAGACCTTTACCAAGCTTTCTTCAAACTACAATACCCACCTACAGAAGTGAGGAAACAGATTGACAGAGCCAGACGGGTACCCAGAAGCCACCTGCTACAAGACAGGCCTCGCAAGGAAAACAAGAGAACATCACTGGCCATCACATACAGCCCCTACCTAAGGCCTCTCCAACGCACCATCAGTGATCTGCAACCCATCCAAGACAATGATCCTTCACTCTCACAGACCTTGGGATACAGGCCTGTCCTCGCCTACAGGCAGCCTGCCAACCTTAAACAAATCCTCACCAGCAACTATAGATCACAAAACAGTAACTCTAAACCTGGAACCAATCCCTGCAACAAACCTCGCTGCCAACTCTGCTCACGTATCTACACCAGCGATATCATCACAGGACTTAAGATCAACCACACCATCATGGGCTCCTTTACTTGCACATCTACTAATATAATATGCGCCAGCAATGCCCCACTGCAATTTACATAGGCCATACTGGACAGTCTCTATGTAAAAGAATAAACGGACATAAATCAGACATCAGGAACGGTAAAGTACAGAAACCTGTGGGAGAGCACTTCAATCTCCCTGCACATTCAGTCATAGATTTAAAAGTAGCAGTCCTAAAACAAAGAAATTTCAAAAATCAAATGGAGAGAGAAATCTCTGAGCTGCAATTTATTTGCAAATTTGACTCCATCAACCAAGGATTAAACAGAGACTGGGAGTGGCTGGCCCCTTACAAAAGCAGCTTCTCTGCCCTGGGTATTAACAGCTCCACATTAGACTCTGACAATGGACCATTCCCCCCGTCTGATCTGACTTGTTTTTTCCTCTTTCAATACATATTACTGATAATGGGCCATTTCCAACTTGACTGAACAGACCTTGTCAGTTCTGGCCCTCCCTTTTACTGGAACCCCACTCTTTAAATACCCCTCTGAAATCCCCCTACTCATGCATCTGATGAAGCAGGTCTTTGCCCATGAAAGCTTACGCTCCAAAATATCTGTTTGTGTATAAGGTGTCACAGGACTTCTTGGTATTCACAAATATAAGTTAGATAACAAAATTCTTATAAATGGAACCTGTACAACAAATCAAATCTGTCCACTGGAGAGATGACAGAAATTGGATCTCTTGGCATGCTTTAAGAAAACCATTCAGAAGCTGGCAGTTTAAGTTAAATGTAAAGTTTAGTACACTTACGCAGTATATTCATAGGGAAGCACAGATTCCACAGAGTCAAGCCTGTTTACAAACAGGGGTATCACAGACTGAAGAAAAAAAAAAAAAAGAAGCAAAGTTACATTAAATTGTATCACTAGGCAATGTCTTGGGATAGAATTTAATGACCACTTTCAAAGTTACAGATAAGTTGCCTTACACCTTGTGTTTAATTTAGATCTACCTTGGACAGGTATAAACACTCTGTACCAAAGGAAAACTCCACACTTGCAACTACACAAAGTTAAAGTGTACAGAAAAACATGCTCAAGAATGGTACATGTTAATTAAAATAACAGAAATACATGTTGATTTAACTGCTCAGTTACATCATTAGTATCTCACTCGACAAATTACATTCAATATAGAGCAGGAAGAATGCGTTTGCAAACATAAAGACAACTTTTGTCGAACAAAGCCTTAAAAAGAAAATGCACGACTGTAGACTGAAATGGTATCACTACATAGGTGTTGAGCTGAATGGGCCTGTGGTACCCATGTTTCACCAATATTCATGAACATGGGTCCAGCTCCACCAATATTTGGGCTTATATTTTCAGAAACATCCCATCCGTAGTATGGGCCAGGCAACACACTTTGGGGATGGAGAGTCCAGAGTGGCCTGGGGGATTAGAACAGACCTGATGCTGGCAGCAGCCAGTGCCCAGATGCCAGCCTGCCTCACTTCCCTCTGCTCTGTCTCACTTGAGGGAAGGGGAGGAAGCTGGAAAGAGGCAGTGTGGAGATTTGGGGGGGAAGAATGGAACAGAGGGGAGGAGGGAGTGGGGATGAGCAAGGGCAGAAAGAGGTGGGTTTGGTTTGGGTCGCTTGCTGATGCCAGCATCAAAGCACCCACTAATCCAGGATGGAGCAAAGTTTTTACATCAGGCCCCACTTTTTGTCCCCATAATTAGCAGCCTTCCTCTGCCCCATCCCACCTAGTGTAATCCAAACCAACAGAAATTTCAGTCACGTTCATATGAACAAAACCCCTTTGGCATGTGTAAGAAAACATGCAGAATGTAAACACTTTATTAATTGGTATATAAACATGAATACACGTGCATAAACACAGTAGTGTGTTCTGCAACCGGGGAAGCATCAGGCACACCTGGAGCTCCTTTTGAAAGGTAAGTCCTGGAGCTGGAGGGGGCAGTTGGGGAGAGTTGAGCCTGGTGGTGGGTTGGGGCCGTGGGGAGGGAGTTAAGCCTGGGGTGGGTTACGAATGCAGAGGTGCTGCAGGGGTGGAGTTGAGCTGGAGCCAGACACAGGGGAGGGGTGAGCCTGGCAATGGGGGGGTTGAACAGGTGCCATGTGGCAGGGTCCGTGTGTTAGAACTGGGGGCAGGGGTGGTGAGCTAGAGCTGGGCCACAGATGGTGAGCTGGGTTGTGGGGGGGGGGTGGATTTGAATGGGAGCCATGGGCAGGTGGTGAGCTGGGCTACAAGGTGGCGGGGGGGGGCTGAAACCAGGGCAGGGGTGGCAAGCCGGGCCACAGGGGGTTGGACCGGGGCCTTGAGGGGCTGGGTGGGTTTGAGCCAGGGCCAGCAGGATTTTGGGTTACACTTAACTCACGTTAATGCAAGTTAAGCGCAACTCAAATTGTGCATTTCGAGGGTTTACTGTATAGAAAAAGTAATTGTTTGCCCTTGTTAAACAATTTCCTACAAAATGTTCATTATTACAATGTCTCAGCTAAATTCTCTAAAGATTCCATCTGTTATGACCAGGCTCCATCATCTCACCGCTCCTATACAGAGAGTAGCCTTCACATGTGCCAAGGAGACTCACTCTCCTATGCTCTTTCAGCTGGCACACAAGGCATTCAAGAAAAAAGGAGAAAGAATCTGAGCCTGGGAAGAAAAATAGAGGGAGAACACAGACAGGAGTTGGGAGGTAAACAGAAGGGAGACAGAAGTAGCAGAGAAATGGGTGATGACTCCAACACACTCTGCCCTCCCCAAAATCTGTAACTGAACATGAAACTTAAATCTCAACTTTCCTTTCCTGTCAGCAAATAGATGAGAAGTTCACAGGCAAAGCACGTCATCTCACCAGTGACCAGCCACACAGATGATAGCAGTTTAGCCAATTAAATGGGATTAGAAACCAGTTAAAGGAGGAGCAGGTTTTAGTGGGAAGAGAGGGTGTGCTCTAGCTCACCTGGGCTGGAACAGCACCCCCCGCCCTCCACCATGGGCCCAGCCAGAGCAGTCCCTCCCTGGGACAAACAAACCTGGTCCCACCACAGAGGCTGCTCTGGGCAGACAGAGTAGCCCCTGTCCCTGGCAGGCCTGTCCACAGCAAGAGGGGAGATGCTGCAACACCCATTGGTTAACTGGAACCAGTAAACATCAACCATTGAGGGTTAACCCATTAACCTTTTTTTAAGAACTAGAACAATCCCATAAACAAGAGACTCAGGGTATGTCTACACTATCCTACAGTTCAGATTACAGGGGTATGAACAGTGGCATGCAAAGTGCTCTCCCATATGAACTTGGCCTCTTCTAGCAGAATTACACTAAACTGAGCAAGGGGCCTCTATGTTTGCACTTACAGCAACTATACAGAGTTACAGCACAGCACTTCGGTACACACTGCAATTTACATCCTGAGAGGCAGAACTGATAGACAATGCTAAAAGAACACTGCAGTTGCAAAAATCAAGAACTCAAAGAAGTTAGAAAGCCCCATAATTAAGGTTGCCCATGCACACTTAATTCCACTCCATTATATGAATTACGATACACTTGTTATATAAACACATACCTGTTCATCGTGTATTCCTGCCTTGTTTTGCATGTAGACTACATAACATTTTGGCAATGAATGGTTGGATAGTGAACAAGAGTTCTGTTTGTAGTATGTCAGCCTCTGAAGATGGAATATGCATAGTGAAGAAGGTAGGGGAATACAGTAAGTGAAAAGATAAAAAGACTTCCAGTTAAGGAAGCCAAATGTCACCTTTGAGAACTGGATTCTATTACTTTAGCAGAGTTCCTAAACGATGTTCAGCAACTCACAAAGCAAAATGTTCACCACCGGCCACTAATTCTGTGTGACATTATCTACCTTGGGGGAGCGTCCTGTAACCCTCATATTCTTCATTTCTATAAAACTGTGATCTTGCATATAAAGCATGCCATGTAAGGTATCAGGGAAACATCATAAGTGGCTGAAACTCACTTTTCCATTTAACCATGTGCACATGCAGTTATGAGACTGTGTTGTATGGTTGTTACTAAAATGTGCTGTAAGTAGGGGAATCAGCCAGATATTAGCTTCCCAGAGACAACAGCAAAGAAACTAACCAATGCCTGGTCCAGCTGTCAAGCAATAACCCATAATCACTGCCCAACAAGGCAGCTACAATTCAATGACAGACTGGTATGAGCCACACCAAGGAAATTGCTCAGTCTTACCTGAGGACTCAGAAATGTCCACCAGATATACCTGGACTTACGTACTCTACGCACATGGACTAAAAGTATATAAAGGATTCTAGACCCCATGCCTTTCTCCTTCTCTTCTCTGCTCTAAGCAACAGGGACCCATAGAAGACTGAAGACTCCAACAAAGGAGACTGAATTGCAACATTTAACATATTCAGTGGAATGAAAAAAAGCTGCTTAATATAGCTGTTGCCCAGTCTAACAGGGTTGAGAGTTTTGAATGCATCCTTATCTTACCTTGTAGCTAATTTGTTTAACTCTTTGTCTTTCCCAGTGAGTTTGCCTGAAGGGGCTTGGCAAATTCGCTCAGGTTTTACAAGGGATAGTGCATGTCCTCTTTCCATTGATGAAGTTGTGAATCAGTTAATAAATTTGTACTGATCATCTTGAGGAGTGCAGGCCAGTGTATTCCTGAGCTACAGTGCAGGAAGTGGACAGAATTTCACTGGTGCCTGCCTCTGTGTCATTCATGAGTGGCTCTAGTAGTGTTCATGAATTCTAATTGGATGTGGGACTCCACATGCTATGGTGCTGAGTGATAATAGTGCTTGCAGAGGTTTGCTGCTTGTCACTAACAAAGCCTTGAGCGAGAAAGATCCAGCTTGAAAGTTAAGGGAGCACAATAGTACCACACTCCCATCACACAGTGGTCTTCCTTTTCTGTGTACCCACTTTGAGACGCCAAGCACCAGATTTGCTCAAGTGCTGAGCAATCACAACTGCAACTCAAGTCAGCTGGAGCTACGCCTGGATCAAATGTAGTGCTATAAAAATGATAAGTACCCTAAGAAACCATGTCCTAGGTGCCTCATATTGGGCACCAAAATTAGTAAACACTTTTAATAATAACTTAGATCTCTCAGAGCTGCTGTTCCCACCTGTAAAATAGGAATACTCTGATCACTGGGATGTTAGGAAGATAACTTTTTAATGTTTGTGAAACAGAGTATGGTTTCTTAGAGGAAATTCATAATTGTGTATTCAGTGCAGAGTTTACATTAAATTAGGCCTAACACTGTCAAGTGAATAAGGAGAATAAACTACTGAACAGCTATCCATTCACTAAATGAAGTAGGCGTCCTGTGTGGGGGGACAGTAATTCTACAGCTAAAGACTGTATTATAAAGCAAACACATGGTGGGCAGGGGGCAGAACTGAAGTTGCAGAGGCAGGCTTTATTCTGGTATTTGCTATTTACTGAGTGCCTGACTTCGTAACCTTAACGTGCTTTCAGTGTAGCTTTTTTATGTAACACAGAATGAAGGGAATAAACACATGGGAAAGTGTAGTAAACTGATTTAAAACTAAATGAAAGTAAATTATAGTTTTACTGTAGGATATTAACAGGTCCATAATAAAATTATCATCCATTTCTAGTACACCGCTGCAAGTGCAGCACATCGGGACAGCATAACTAGTCATGCAGGAGTCACACGCTGACAATAAAGGGGTGGTGTCAGAGAGGGACTGCAGCTTCTCAAAATTCTGGTCTAGGATATCAGGCTCTCCCCACTGGCACCACATAAAACAGGATCCCCTCATACTGGTTCCTTGGATGGGGTCAGAACTCCATCTGGAACAGATAAGGAGTGGGCCAGTGCTATGCCTTTGTGGCTTTGAAAACGTGATCTGAAGAACCAATGTGCACAAATACTTATTTATGCAGGGGGGAAGGGGCTAATTGTGGGGGAGAGATACTGAGCAAATGGAACAGATTAAGAACTACTGTCTGGCAGAATATCAAAACGAATATGTAGAGGGAGGGTGTTTTGAGTAGAAACAAGGTTTAGTAGACTATGGCTACATCTACACAAGAAGCATCTACCAACAGAAGTCACGGTCGGAAGGGATTTCCCAGCAAAACTTCTGTTGACAGACCGCATCTACACATAAAAGCAGATCGACAGAGCAATCCGCTCTCTTGACAGAGAGCAGCCAGTTGGCCTGGCTCTCTCTCGACAGAATGGCTGACCAGAAGCTCTGCAAACAAGGCTACCTGGTGAACTGGAAGCCTGGTCTGTTGACAAAATGGCCCCAGAGCATCTACACAGCTGTTTTGTCAACAGAAAATTGCAAGAAAGGCGTTATACCTGAACGCAGAGAAGTATAACGCTGTCGGCAGATGTGGCGAGTTTTGTCCACACACTGTTGACAAAGTACATTGTGTGTGTAGATGCTGCGTGGGCTTTTCTAACAAGTGCCCAATCTTGCCAGAAAAAACCTCTCGTGCTGACGTAGCCCATGTAAAAAGGATTTTTTTAAAAATTAACAATGGGTGAGAATGGATGAGGACTGGAAATACAAAGCTAGAAGATCAGGGCAGCAACATATCAGATTCAGGAGGAACCTTCACAGGGCACAGTAATTTATAAATTCTCTTTGTCATATTTTCCCAATCTTCGGGTGCATATTGGTTATTTAGATCAACTATGCAATATGTCATCTTTGTGGGACTCTCAGCTGCCACTGCAGCTGTGCAGCATGCTCTGGGTGGCTCTGAGGACTGAGGGGAGGAGAGGAAGCATTCTAGCTGGTGCTGAGGGCTGGCTTCCCCTAGGCTCCACCCCTTCCAGGAGCATAGAGCCTTCCCATCCCCCTCTCTCTCTCTCACACACTTGCCCAGGAGTCCAGCAACTATGTTGGCCCCCTGGGTCATCCACTTGAATTGTGGGAAGCCTCCTGAAAAGGGCTTCACATTATGACAAAGGGATCTGCTAGGAAGAGTTATTCAGAGACTTGGGATTTTATTCTGAAAACTCTCCAAGGCACAATCTTGCTTTACAACGTATTTGGAGGACCTACCATACTTTAACAAACACTGATATGCCACAAATATATACACTGAAGTACCCATTGGACCTTATGAAAGTTATTAATGGCTTGTACTTTACAGTGTAGGAACAAGATTTAAAATTACTACACCTCTATCAGAATTACTTGACAATTAGAGTTTAATTTTATATTCTACATTG
Organism: Carettochelys insculpta; assembly: GCF_033958435.1. NCBI lineage: Eukaryota > Metazoa > Chordata > Testudines > Carettochelyidae > Carettochelys > Carettochelys insculpta. The sequence goes on along the minus strand of NC_134137.1, from coordinate 108,063,020 downwards.
GTACAAAGTCACATCAGCGACAAAGAGTTTGTTCCTTGACCCAATAACAGCAGCAATTTTACAAATAAGTATACATTCTTGATTTAAAAGATGATAATCAGAATTGCAATTTAAAGTAACAGTCTTACTATATTACCATGCCATGGACTATGCTTTATACCATCAGAAGAAAGCAGAAACCCCAACAGTAGTTTCCAATCCTGAAACTTTGTAAGATACAGGAATTTAAAACTACAGTTAGGCCTACATTGTTTCCTCAGGCTCCTTGTTCTGGTCCAGCAATGGCACCCCAGGATAGTGAATACACCATACGTGTGGCCCTACTTCACCTGAGTGGGTACAAGACCATTGTAACCAAGACTATCTCCCAGGACAGATAGTTTTGCTAACTGTTCTTGCATACCTAGAATTTGCGGTGTACGCCAAATAATTTACCTTTGATTAGAGGTAGAGGGAGTGTATGGCTTTCAGTCAATGTTGTGTACAATCACCATGTACCTCTCTTCATGTGCCCTTGATTTACATGCAACTCACCTCAGTAATTCCGGTAGGAGAAAAACTACAGTTACGACTGTTCTAGTCTCAAAACACATTTCAACTCATGATATTAGCATTATCTTGTAATAAATATAAGCCTGTCTCCCCTTTCAGCTAGGCATAGGTTCGACAAAAAAGGAGGATCACTGATAACAGACCTTAGATTGAAGTTACAGATGAAGAGACAAAGCAGTTACATGTATTCTTGAAAGTTCCTGGAAAAAAAATATCACTTGAACACTTGAAATGAATGCATAAAAAAATGTAAGGACTAATGATACAGCATGCCATTAATTTTTGCTGCAAATCTGTAAGACAGTTAGGGAACGTAAATCAAGAAAAAAGAAAATGGTTAAAAAACTAAGAGTTCCATACTTCTTATGATCCCTGAACAAATAATACACTAGAGCAGTAATTTGTTCACTGTCATCAAGGCACCAGTGTTTCCATCACAGCCCCACTGTGGAGATATGACCATCTCAAATCTTAGTATATACAAATACACATTTACTGCACACAACATGTACCTGACCGTTACACAACTAAGAAACAAAAATACGCTATCCACATATTCCCTCCTCTTAATCATCCTTTCCTGAAATCCACTCATAGATTGCTTTCACTTATGAAATTTAAATTCTACAAAACATTACATGAAATCTTAGTGTTTGAGATGGTGACAGGTGTCTCTTTTGCATTATGCACAGGGTTATTATTGCACAAATACTGACAAAACAAAACACAAATCCGTGCCAATAAAACGCTGTCTTCAATTGCACCTGATCATAGGTTTTTAGCTGGGTTCTCTGTTTTGAGCACATGTATTGCTAGAGGTTTCATCACATGATAATCTTTAATTAAGAATTACTCTTTAATTCCTGTAGGTTTGGCAAGGAGAAGACAGCTTTGCAGAACATCAAGCACAACCCTAGCATTCAGGAAATAATAGTGAGGTGGAGACAGCACATTAAGGGGAGGAGGGGGAAAAAAAAACCAAAACCCCACAAGTCGACTTGGAGCACAGGAAACTTTTTCGGGGGAAAAAAATCTCACATTCCACCAGAGTTGTGACAGCCAGAGCACTAAGGTAGCAGAGCTCAATTACCCATAAGAGCTCACAGTGGGCGGCCGTTTTCACTAGCACTGGCGCTGCAGTGAAATGAAGAGAGAGTTCAAAGACCGTACTATTTAGCTTAACTGCAAGAGGATAATCAAACGGCACCGAAAAGGAACAACTTCCTAGATCAGACCCTTTTCAGTGCCCCTGCCCCTGTCTAACGCGGCAGCACCCTCGGGCCCTGCGGGAGCCCCACGTACGTATCCAACTTAATGTTTCATCCCGCCCCGCCTTAGGAGGGGAAATGCCCATCGAGAAGTCGCCTCAACCCCAGCAGGTATGGCGCAGGTAACAGACACGCGCATCCGCCCAGCAATGGCCCCAGCCCCGCAGCCGGGGAGCTGCTAGGGCGGGACAGGGACGAGGCCGGACCTGCACTCAGGAAGAGGCGCCAGGCCCGGTCTCCCCACCGTCCTCCCGCGAACTAGGGAGGCGCCGCTCACCTTGCACTCGTCTGTCTCCTTGCCCTCCTCGCAGAAGTTGACGGGCGCCAGGCCGGGCAGGTAGAAGGCTCCGCCACGGGGAGCGCAGGCCGCCAGCAGCGCCGCGAGCAGCAGCAGCAGCCGCCGCGGGAGACCCATGGCCTGGGGGACGCGCAGCGGTGGGGAGCGGGTCACCACGGCTCACCTCGCTTCCTGCTCCGCAGCCGCGACTTCCGGTTCTCAGGCACAGACACGTCACCCTGCACTGACCTTCCGGCACCACCCTTAGCCGGGAGGAACGACTGAGAGATAACTTCCGGGTCACACCCTATCCCCTCTCCCCGTTACTATCGAAGCAGGGCTCGTCCTTTCTCTACCCCCCCCCCCGCCGGGAAGGGCGAGCTCGGAGCAATGGTAGAATGGGGGCGTGGCTTGGCTTGGTCTGGCTGTGCGCTGCTAGCCCCTGGGAGCACGGGGCCTTTTGGCGCGGGGCAGGTTGCCAGGGCGTGCGGCAGGGCGTGCAGTCTGGGGACTAATTGTTGGTGTTTTCTTGGGTTGATGAAGGAGCCACCCGCGTTCCCTCTGAGCTTTTCCATCCCTGTGTGGAATAAGAGCAAAGCAGCAGCCACGTAGCACTTTAAAGACTAACACAGTCATTTATTAGGTGATGAGCTTTTGCGGGACAAGACTGCGTTCAGTTCAGCCGCCTGGAATGGAGAGCCATCAACTACATATCTGAAGAAATGGGTCTGTCCCACGAAGGCTCATCACCTAATTAAAGACTAATTATTCATTAATGATTTAAGTGCTACTTGACTGCTTTTTTGTTTTGATAGAATACAGACTAACCCGGCTGTCTCTCTGTCGCTATTCAATGTGTGGAATAAATGTGTGTGTGCAGTGAGGTATATGCCAATGTGTACCACCCACCAGGGGAAACAACATACCCAACTGTGGGCCCCCTGCTACACAGTGGAGTGTGGGGGTTAAGCATTTGAATCTCTCTTGAGTAGCTGCACAAGCTCACAGGGAGCATTGCAGCCATGGTCCCTTAGGCAGCCACACTCTGGGCACGCTTAGCAGTGCAACCCCAACCCATGATCATGGCCCTTGGAATCCTGTGGTTGTCTGGGTAGCTCTGACTTCAGTGTATTCTGAGTTAAACCTGTCTTCTTGTATGGAACAGTGAATGAAGATCTGTGCAGGGAATCCTCGTATGATTATTCCTTCAAAGTCTCCAACTGTGGATTTCACAGCAGAGGGTATGCCCAAAATCTGAGTTGTCATAGAACAAGCAGAACAAGTTTCACAGGCTTTATCAGGAGAGAGGCTTTAAGGTTATACAAAACAGCATGATGAAATAAACATTTTACTATTGCACAAGGAAGAAATCTACTGAAATTAATGCAAAAGAACAGTGTATTTTTGACAAGTATTGGAGAGGTAGCTGTGTTAGTCTGTAGCTTCAAGAACAAGAAGTCTTGTGGCACCTTATAGACTTACATATTTTGGAGCATAAGCTTTCGTGGGCAAAGACCCGCTTCATCAGATGCATGAGTAGGGGTGGTGGTTTCACAGGGATATTTAAAGAGTGGGGTCCCAGTAAAAGGGAGTGCCAGAACTGACAAGGTCTATTCAGCAAGGTGGAAATGGCCCAGCATCAACAGTACTTCTCAAAAGAGGAAAAAACAAGTCAGATCAGATGGGGATGTGAGCTTTTTGTCAGAATCTAATGGGGAGGTATTATCACCCAGAGCAGACAAACAGCTTTTGTAAACTGCGAGCCACTCCCAGTCTCTGTTTAATCTGTGGTTAATGGAGTCAAATTTGCAAACAAATTGCAGCTCAGAGAAATCCTTGTAAACAAATACATAAAACAAGAATCAGTGGCCCTAAAGAATGGAAAAAAATCAATAGTTAAAGCCAGTTACGTCTGCTGGCATGTAGGGCAGCAATGAATGTCCTCCACTTCCACTTCTGGACTTTCATTGCTGCCCTACTCAAAATGTTTTAGTATTTATTCTCTTATGATTAGAATGTCTGATTGACTTACAATTAGAATGTCTGTTTGACTTACTATTCCTTTTTTGCTAAGCCCTTTCAATTACCTCCAGATTTATTTGTTTCCACATACCTTGGGAGTCACTGGATTTGTCCGCAGTCTCTCCTTGGGGAAACAAATTTTAATTTAGTTAATGACAATAAAAGACATACAAAGAATTTAAAAAGTCTAAACAATATTAAAAGTTGTACCCCATTTACAATAGGAAAGTCATTAGATTTTTTTTTATGGCCTACTGTTTACAAAAGATTTCAGCTGTCCGATGCAATACAAGCATTACAGGTTTGGTTTCCAAAACAAAAATAAGTTGGTATATGTATGTGCAGAACAATAAAGAAAACAAATGCAAAATAAAGCTCAGAGTCAAAGTACTTGTACAAAATATATCATTTCCTCATTTCTTCCATTTAGTTCTTGGGTGGGTGCTGCCATTTTACTGCTTGAAATCTTTGACTGCCCTGTCCTGTTGATTTTGGAAGAGAATTTTGCCAAACCTATGCAGTCTATCAGGCAAACCCACCACCCAGGATCACAGCCAAACCTATTTCATTGAACTTAAAATGCAGAGCATCTGGCTACAACATCACACAAACATGATTGTTCTCTCTAAAAGATCTCCAGAAAAAATCAATGAGTTCATCTTCATATTTATTTCTGGAAGGAGTAGCAGTGTAGTCTGTAGCTTCACAAAAAACAAGCAGTCCTGAAGTACTTTAACAACTAACAAATTTCTTAGCTTACATGGGTAGAACTCACTTCTTCAGATTTGGAGTAGATAATTAGAAGCCAGGGTTTATATAACAGGAGGTAAAGAAGGTTACCTGTCACTAATAGGACCAGTGGAATAAGTAAATACAATGTGTGTTAGGCGCCATTCCTGCAAATATCAAAGGTAGGGAAATTGCCCGTGTAATACATGAGATAATTGAGATATCTGTTAAGCCACAGGTTAAATGTGTTAAATTTGCAAATTAATAGAGAGGTAAAAATGTTAGTCTGTATTCTAACAAAACAAACAAGCAGTCATGTAGCGCCAAAAAGGCTAACAAAATAATATTGGGTGGTGAGCTTTCATTGGGCAGACCCATGTCTTCAGGTCTAGAGATATGCAGTACAGCACTGACTGTTTTATAACAGAGATCCAAAAAAATGAATGAATGAATTCCAATTCAGCTGTCTCCCTCTAATCTTGTGGCAAAAATCCTTTTGTAGAAAAATGGCTACTTTCAAATCCTTTAGTGAATGTTCAGGGAGGTTAAAGCGTTCCACTATAGGTTTATATGTAGTCCAAGTCCTGATGTTGGATTAAATCCATTCATCCTTTGGTGCAGAGACTGTCCAGTTTGTCCAGTGAACATGGCAGAGAGGCATTTTGGCTGATGTGATAGTGTCTCTATTATAGATGTGGACAGCGTGGCAATAGGGTTTGTTGCAGCGATAGGTTCCTGGGTTAGTGTTTCTGTGGTATGGTGTGTGGCTTCTGGTAAGTATTTTCTTGAGGTTGGGCTTTTCCTTTAAACAATCTCAGCGGGGTAGCCGTATTAGTCTGTAACTACACAAAACAAAAGCAAGCAGTCTTTTAAAAGCTAACAATTTTATTTAGTTCATCCACCAGAGATGGAGATTTCCCTAATTATGTTTATTAGGTCATCTTGTGAACACTCCTTCAGCACAGCAGTTTCAGAAGGGCTCATTACAGGTTTTTCCACCTTGGTTATTATTTCAGGAGTCACATAGCATCTGTTTAAAAATCTACAGTTGTCTGGTTTTATTTTGAGTTGTCAGTTTAAATGGGTTTTAGGGGTTCCTCAGTTTGCATCTGCAGGAATATGAACATTAATATATATACTTCATTTAGGGCTATACCCAAAGCCCACTGAAGTCAACAGCAAGACTCCTTGACATGAGCTTTGCAAAAGGCTGTTAATTTGATGGTGGGATAGGCATAAATTCCTTGAAACTTTATGTACAAGCATAGGGCCACAATGAGAGCTACTGTACGTGAGTGCACCTTTTGACATATGTTCATATGGATGGGGCCAAAACTGGTATCAAAACAGGAGTCAAAACTGACATATACAGGCTATACCCTCTTAGCTTAGTTAACAGGCAGCATGGGAAATGGATTGGCAGTAGTACGTGACAGCAGAAAAATGTCTAACAGTTGGCTTAAAATAAAACTACTTCAAGTGACTTTATCCATTCAGAGACTACTCCAGCCATCCCTTTTAATTAGAGCAAATACTGCAAAGCTATTACATATCTGTATATGGCTATGTCTACACTACAGTGATCTGTTGACAGAAGTTACTGTGGAAGAAATCTTCCAACAAAACTTTTGTCGACATATTGCAGCCACACACAAAAGCGGTCACTCTGTTGATCTGCTCTGTTGACAGAGAGCGGCCAGCCTGCCCAGCTGCTTTCTCAATAGAACAGCCAACCTGAAGCACAGCAAACAGGGTTGCTCAGTGACTTGGAAGCCCTGCTGTTGACGGAGGGCCCTCCAGAGCATTGCTGCAGCTTTTTTGTTAACAGATTCTGTTGAGAAAGGTGTTCTGCCTCACGGGGGAGAGACAGGTTACTGACAAAAGTGCTGAGTTCTGTAGACAATATGTTGAAAAAATGCATTTTTAGTGTGGACGTTCTGTGAGTTTTGTCTACAAAACACCCGTAGACATAGCCTATGACTATACCACCCACAGGGTGGAAGGAGAATGGCAATCCCTAAACTCCAAAAGAAAGAAAGAAAATGAACAGAACAGATGGTAATCAGAGATTCAATTAATGTAACTTGTAATCTTGCTCATCTCCGTTAAAATGTAAGTAGTATTACCAGCCTCAAATGTTTCAAAAGTATGAGTCAAAACCTCAAAGAAATCAGATTGGTTCGAAACCTGTGATACTTTATGTAGGGTGCGAGAAGACATTGTGATGGTCAAGAGTGCAGTCCGACTCCTGAAGTCCCTTCCAGTTCTATGAGATGTGTGTGAAACAGACACACACCCTCTTCTCTACAACAACAAGAAATCTTGTGGCACCGTATAGACTAACAGATATTTTGAAGCATAAGCTTTCGTGGGCATAGACCCACTTCATCAGATGAATGGGGGGGGGTTGGTTTCAGAGGGGTATTTAAAGAGTGAGGTCCCAGAGAAAGGGAGAGCCAGAGCTGACAAGTTCTGTTCAGCAAGGTGGGAGTGGCTCATTACCAATAGTATTATCAAAAAAGGAAAAAACAAGTCAGATCAGACTGGGGGATATGAGCCATTGTCCGAGTCTAATGGGAATTCTCTCTGAGCTGCAATTTATTTGCAAATTTGACTCCATTAACCAAGGATTAAACAGAGACTGGGAGTGGCTCGCAACTTACAAAGGCAGCTTCTCTGCTCTGGGTGTCAAGATCTCCCCATTAGACTCTGACAATGGGTCATATCCCTCTGTCTGATCTGACTTGTTTTTAACTCTTTTCATACCTACTATTGATAATGGACCATTCCCACCTTGCTGAATAGACCTTGTCAGGTCTGGTCCTCCCTTTTACTGGGACCCCATTCTTTAAATACCCCTCTGAACCCCCCTCACTCATGCATCTGTCAAAGTGGGTCTTTGCCCATGAAAGCTTATGCTCCAAAATATCTGTTAGTCTATAAGGTGCCACAAGACTTCTTAACAGCAACAAAGGGTCCTGTGGCACCTTATAGACTAACAGAAAATTTTTGAGCATGAGCTTTTGTGAGCACAGACTCACTTGGGACCAGCATCTGATGAAGCGAGTCTGTGCTCACGAAAGCTCATGCTCAAAACTTTTCTGTTAGTCTATAAGGTGCCACAGGACCCTTCGTTGCTGTTACAGATCCAGACTAACATGGCTACCCCTCCGATACAAGACTTCTTGTTGTTCTCGAAGCTACAGACTAACACGGCTACCTCTCTGATACAATCGTCTCTGTGTCCAGTATTTCTAGGCACCCATTGCAACATAACAGCTTCTCCCTCCCTGTCCCGTTGCTAGTGGCCAAAGGCATGCTGGGAAATGTAGTCCCTTCCCAGCTCTCGAGGCAGAGATCTGGCCAAGAAACTACAGTTCCTGGAGTGTCTTGGGTTCTCGAATCATGTTCTGCAGGCTCCTGCACAGCTCAGCAGAGAGGAAAGAGACTTGCAGGGAAGTGGCTTTACACTCTTTGCACCTGCCTTGGATAGGGCCCTGTGTAGCCAGACATAAACCCCCCATTTGGCCTTTTCTTCTTCTCCCCCCCCACTGGGAGAGACAGAGAGAGAAACAAGCAGGGGAGACAGGCAGCCTTTGATGTCCTGGGAACGCAGGTGTGCTGTCTTGCCCAGCCTCTCTACTATACACAAAAACCAGACAGTGAATGGGCTAGCTAATGGCCACCCTTCTGGCTGATCTCGGTAATTGATATGCCTTGATCACTTCCCCAGGAAGAATGGGGAACCCCCGCCCATCACCTCCAAAGGTGCCCAATTGTCCACAATCCACAGGTGCGAATTGAGCCTTGCACCTTCCCTGGGAAACCTGGGGTTCAAAACATTCCTCCCGATTGGCCACTTGAGACCAGGAAGAAGCGTACGTGACAAAAGGGGTATAAAGGGGCTTGGCAGACCATCCCCCCTGTGAATTTTCAATCACCTACATCTGCTGGTCAGGTCTGGCATTAACTCCCGAGACTGGGGATGCCTGGTTCGTATCTACTTCTTCCCGAGGGATTGAGAGAAAGATTCTGGGTCACACCGGATCTAGGAGGCATGGGTAAGAATTACACCTGTATTACACTTCTTTCCTATAGGAATTGAGGGAAAGACTCTGGTTCCACCAGGTCTAAGAGGCAGGGGCGAAAATCACACCTGCAACTTGCCTTTCTTGTGTACACATTAATTGTATTAGTTTAAGCTAGCTAGTTTGTCTAAAACTTTTCTTAAGTTAAATTGTGTTGTTTCCCCTTTAAAAACCACGAGTACTAACGTGTACTTTAATCATTTGTCTTAGTTAAATTGTTTCTATCTTTGTATAAATAAAAAGTAACTGTTAAAGCCTCTCTAAGTGTAATTTTTCCTCTTGCTGCTGTACCCGAACTAAACACAAACCAAAGAACCCAGCCTGCCTTGGCTGCTTAGCGTAGCTGCTGGTGTGGCATCACCCCCTTTGCCCCACCGGACCTTTAGCTGGCACCTGGGCATCGGCTCACACCGTGTCAGTTCATATAATGAAAGCTGAATACGTATGGTCAGAAAATGAGCTTATCAGTGTACCCTACTCTTGGCATGACCAACAGCTGCTCAGAACAGCCCACAGGAATCAGCTGTGTACTCAAACCTTATACATAGGTGGGAGGCATTTGGTAACTACAGAGGCTATATCCACACTAGAAGCATCTGTCAACAATAACAGCTGTCTATAGAGTTGTGTTGACAAAACCTCTGTCGACAGAGTGCATCTACATACAAAAGAAGATAGACAAAGCAATCTGCTCTGTCATACAGCAGCCAGACAGCCCTGCCCTCTGTCGATAGAATGGCTGACCGGAAGCTTGTCAGAGAGGGCTTCCAATTCACAAGGCAACCCTGTTTGCAAACACAACTCTGTCCACAGAAGCGTTATTCCTCAAATTTTCAAGGGATAACACTGTCGAGACAAATGCAGAGTTCTGCTGCGACTGTCAACAGAATCCTTTGTGTGTGTGTAGGTGCTCCTTGTGTTATGTCGACAGAAAGCCCCTTCTGTTGACAAAACTCTCCAGTGTAGACACAACAGCTACGTCTACACTAGCCCAATACATCAAAGTAGCCTATTTCGATTTAAGAACATCAAAATAGGCTACTTCGACACGTATCATCTACACATCCTCCAGGGCTGGTGCCATCGACGTTCAACATCAAACTAGCGACGGAGAACATTGAAAGGAGCCACCCCAGAAGGAAATGTGGAGTGTCCACACACACAAGCGCTCCCCGTCGAAATAAGGGGCCAGCAAAGCCCCAAGCTGCTCCCTTAAAGGGCCCCTCCCAGACACACTCGGCCTACACAGCACGAGATCCACAGAGCTGACAACCGATTGCAGACCCCGTGCATGCAGCATGGACCCCCAGCTGCAGCAGCAGCAGCAGCAGCCAGAAGCCCTGGGCTAAGGGCTGCTGCACGTGGCGACCATAGAACCCTGCAGAGGCTGGACAGAGCATCTCTCAACCCCTCAGCTGATGGCTGCCATGGAGGACCCCACTATTTCGACATAGCAGGATGCAGATCATCTACACACGCCCTACTTTGACATTGAACGTCAAAGTAGGGGGCTATTCCCATCTTCGGATAGGAATAGTGATTTTGACGTCTCGCCGCCTAACGTCGATTTCAACATTGAAAAAGTTCAGGGCACATGTAGATGCAACTCGTACTATTTTGACGTTCTGCCAGCTACTTCAAAGTAGCCGGCTAGTGTAGATGCGCCCTACCAAAATGAGGTGGTTTGTGGTGAAAATGATCAGTTATCAGTTTTATGAAAATACAATGTTGTTGGCAAACAGAGGAAGGGCTTGGCTACTATTAGCCCATAAACTGGATATATTCTTAATACAAATTAGTACAAATCATCCCATACACAGGACCCACTTGCCTCTCAGTAAAGGTACTGGGGCAATACCCATGAATGAATCAAATTAGGTTCTTAAAGACATGTTTTCCCAGCTTCACTGAAGTTCTCCTGGCAGTGAAACTGATGTAGTTCTGTTGCATACAGAACTAGCAGAGGTAGGGACATGACACAAACTCAGCAGTGTGGTGGATTTCTACACATCTGCACAGAAAGGGCAGGTACTATCAGCTCCAGAGAATATGACACTACCCACATCCTACTGACTTTGTCCAACCTGCACAATGGTCAAAGGGATAAGTGTTCAGCTATTACAATCTCCACATTCCAACTCCCCATCCTCCTTGCTAATTTTGATGGAGGATGCGAGTATTCCTTTTTATATGCTGCTCTAACATCAGACATTAGTCTCTGGTACAAACTTCATGGGAGACTAGGATTTAACACTGTCAGAAAGCAGGAATATGTTGCATTTATTTTGCAGGAAAATTTTACCACTGAAAATTAAAGCAACAATTTATGTAGTTCATATGCACGAAACTCAAAATTTTCCAGGTAATCTACAAGAGCTTCATTTGGAGTGGAGGTTGCACAGCACTTCACAATAGATTGTTCCAAATGTTTGAAAGAGGCTCTGCCAGGAGTGGACAGCAACATTCAAATAAAGAACTAGCAGCTGAAGGGCTAACTTTTTTTTCTGTACTCTAAGTATGATGTTATCATTCAAATCTGCTTAGCGGAAACATGTCCGTTTGAGCAGAAGCACTTTGCAGTCACTCATAGGTAAATACTGGCTGTGCCCAGTTGGATGACTCAAACAGCAAACATGCCAAATTAGTAACGTCTCTCTTAGACAAGTTTTATGACATTCACCACTGGTTATGAATCCTTGTTCAGTTGGATGATTCAGAATCTTTTTGTGAGCAAGTTTTATGGCTGACTTCAAATTAATATTTAGCCTAGTTATATTTAGTTTTGGAGGTGAGCAGACTACAGCAGTGGTCTACTCTGTATATTGCTTCATGTAGGTCTAGAATTGTGCAGCACATCTGACCCACCTGAATTGTCAAATGTAGAAAAGAAGAAAATAGAAATGGCTAGCCAAATAATACAGACAAGGCAAGCTAGGTGCTGTGATGGATGAAGCCTGCTGCTTCATCCAAGAAGATGAAAAAGGAAATAAAGAGATTGTGCACCATTGCCATATAAGGAATGTGCCAGCAGGAGCTCAATACTGCTGAAGGATTTGGGGAATGTATCCTTTAGAGATCACTTGCATGAAAATGCAAAGGTATGCATATGTAATACCTTGTAAACAAAGCCTGATGGGAGCAGGTGAAGCCATAAGCTTTTGTCTGTTGCAAACAACATGTTGCTGTAAAGTCACAATTTATGCCATCACCCAGTGTAAGAATTGTGGAGGTACAGGGCAGTCATCACTGCTGTGTAAAGATATGGATTGCAGAGGGCTCCCTCCACCTAAGCAGTGTGAGGGTAAGGGAGGGGAGGGATAGCTGTTGAAGCAGCTGTGTGGAAGCCTTCTAGCCATACAGTTGTAAGACTGGTTTGATTAGTGTGTTGTCCCCTTACTCTGTTTGAAGGTAGACCTTAAGCTAGGTCTATAGTTATTTTGTGAGAATCCATGTTGGTGGATACTGAGATCCTGTGGCCAGGTCTGGATCTGAATGCCACTATGAGCTGAAGTCAGTGGTATCTGAAGCTATGGAGAGCTGGAATCATAGGGTTTTCCCTACAGCAAAACCCACAAGACAGCAGTGGGCTACTGGTGGCTGGCTGGTAGGAGGAGCAGCAGGTGGCTGGCAGATGTGACTGGTGGCTGGCCAGTAGGAGGAGCAGTGGGCAGCTGGCAGGAGCAACCGGTGGCTGGCTGGTGGGGCAGCTGGCAGGGGGCAAGCAGAATGTTGGGCCATAGTAAAGTGGCATTGCCTCAGATTTAATGAGGGAATGCATCAGGGTGATGTGTCAAGGCCTGCACGGACTGGACAGAGTTTAAGTGGGGCATTTGAAGGTGGGTACAGAGAAAGTTTGAGTGTGTGGATTGGCTGTGTGCAGTATTGGACTGGTGAGCCTGAGAGGCAAAGGACGCTGCTCAATCCATTTGAGCTGGGACAGTTACTTCAGGATTGGTTATGAACACTGGGTGTGGTATTTTCCCAAGCTTATGCCATATGACTTTTCTGCCTCTTTCATTAAAAGTTTCTTTTCTACACTCAGACTCTGTGCTTGCAAGTGGGGAAGTATTGCCTCTTCGAGGCACCCAGGGGTGTGTGAATTTCCCAGGCTAGTGGGTAAGGGCTCGAGCCAGTTCTGTGTGAGATGGATGAAAAGGAACACCGAGATGTTGAACCTGTCCCTGGTTGCTGCTGATTCCTTACAGCAGAAGGGTAACGTTTTGGGGGCTTGTCCAGGATCCTGGGTCAGTACCCCTCTCAAGCACATACTAGCCGTGTCTACACGTGCACGCTACTTCAAAGTAGCGGCACTAACTTCGAAATAGCGCCCGTCACGGCTACACGTCTTGGGCGCTATTTCGATGTTAACATCGACGTTAGGTGGCGAGACGTCGAAGCCGCTAACCCCATGAGGGGATGGGATTAGGGCCCTACTTCGAAGTTGAACGTCGAAGTAGGGCACGTGTAGATGATCCGCGTCCTGCAACATCGAAATAGCGGGGTCCTCCATGGCGGCCATCAGCTGAGGGGTTGAGAGACGCTCTCTCTCCAGCCCCGGTGGGGCTCTATGGTCACCGTGTGCAGCAGCCCTTAGCCCAGGGCTTCTGGCTGCTGCTGTGGCAGCTGGGGATCCATGCTGCATGCACAGGGTCTGCAACCAGTTGTCGGCTCTGTGGATCTTGTGTTGTTTAGTGCAAGTGTGTCTAGGAGGGGCCCTTTAAGGGAGCGGCTTGCTGTTGAGTCCGCCCTGGGACCCTGTCTGCAGCTGTTCCTGGCACCCTTATTTCGATGTGTGCTACTTTGGCATGTAGACGTTCCCTCGCAGCACCTATTTCGATGTGGTGCTGCCCAACGTCGATGTTGAACGTTGACGTTGCCAGCCCTGGAGGACATGTAGATGTTATTCATCGAAATAGCCTATTTCGATGTCGCTACATCAAAATAAGCTACTTCGATGTAGGCTTCACATGTAGACGTAGCTGTTGAGTGATTTGCTAAGTGGGAAATAATTGTGTTTTGTATTTGAGGAAGTTACTGTTTGTATCATGGCTAATCTGTCAGGTTTGTTGGGCCCTGGCTCAGAAGCCTCTAGCCCAAGGGTGGCAGCCTCAGCTGACGCTTGGGCAAAAGCCCTGGTGCAGACATTGGAAGAGTGTGTGCTACCCCATGCTATGGCAAGCTTCTATTATAAGCTAGGATTACTTCCTGGGGAAGAGGAGTCTGAACCCTGGCTAGAACACACCACTGAAATGCTAGAGCAGTGGGCTGTACCAGACAGAGAAAAGTGAAGATGTTTTAGAGAGAATCTCGGGGCCCAGCGTTAGATATGATTCACACCTTGAAACTCACTAAGCCTGAAATTAGTGTAAAGGGCTGCCTAGAGGCCCTCACTCATGCCTTTGGGAGTGTAGAGAGCCCTGAAGACCATTACTGTAACTTCCTCAAGGCTAAGCAGTGCCAGGGAGAGAAGGTTTCAGCCTATATACACAGGCTGGAGAGAGTGCTACAGAGAGCTGTCATTAGGGGAGCAGTTACTGTGGAGCAGATGGACCAGGCCAGACTGGTTCAAATTGTAAGAGTAACTCAGTGTTACAGCGGGATTCTACTTCATCTCTGGTTAATGAATGACAGGAACACCCCCCGCAAGGTACTCCCCGCTGATTAAAGAGGTCAGAGAGGAGGAAGAGAAGGAGGCTGCCAGTGAATTTTGGGAAGCCCAGGTGCCTGAGCCAGCCAGTGCAGCACCAAACAGCCAGTGTACTGATGGTGAACATCAGAGAAGAACTTGCTCAACAAATTCAGGTCTTGACAGGGCAGATGGCTACTGGGTGGGGGCTCGAGCCGGTGCTTTGTGAGATGGATGAAAAGGAACCCCTAGATGTTGGATCCGGCCCTGGTTGCTGCCAACTCCTTCTGGCAGAAGGGTAACAGCTATATATTTCGGGCTAACTTCACCCCCAGGGCCAATGCTGGCTTCTTCTGATGGAGATGACGGTTCAGAGTGCCCAAAGCATGAGTCAGTTGCCAAAGAGGAAGTCGAAAAGGCATGAAATAGCTACAGTGACCTCTCCTGCGGGGGAAGGTTGCAAGTTGCACAAGTTGGTCCAGACCAAACTCTAGTGAAAGTGGCTGGGAAATAGACATCTCCACAAGATGTGCCGAATTAATGTATCATCTAAGCAGCTTCTACTTAAAGGATTTATTTGGAGTGGAGCATTTTAAATCTCTGATCGCCACTGGACAGCAAGAGGGAGGGAAGTAGGTGGCACTGCCTTAGCCTGGCTCGGGGTGCAGGCCAAGGCTGGTACTCGTACCAGTCCTCTGGGTCTGGCTGGTCTTCTGTGCCAGGCAGGTTCTGCTGGGGTCCACGGGGTGCCAGGACAGGCAGGAGTCGGACAGCCCAATCCAGGCCTCAGCCTCACTCAGCTGGTCCTCACCCTCCCAGACTGGGAGCACAGAGTTGTCTTCTGGAGACCAGGCCAGACGGAGTCCTCAGGCTGGGCCGTTATAGTCCTGGCCCCAACTCCTGACTTCCGGTCAGGCGACTGGGAGGGGCCAGACTCAGTACAAAATGGCTGCGAGAAAGGCTCCGTCCCCTGCGGGTCAGTGGGTGCCCACTGCACCCCCTATGGCAGGGTGGGTGTGCTTCCTGCCTTGTTGCCGTTTCCTGGAGAAGAAGACCACGTTGGCTGCCTGTCTGTCTACCTACCTACCTGCTACTGATCCTCTCCTCTGAACTGCTGCTGTACCACACTACCTGCTGCTCCTGCTGTAAGTGGGGGGCCTTGCCAGCTGCTCCCCTGCCCACTGGAGGAACAGAGGGAAGACAGAGGACCCCCCAACACTTCCATCTTCATTGGCAGTGTCCTGGGGTCCCCCCGGCTGGCTGCCATCCCCCCGCTGCTGCTGCTCTACACTGCCTGTGCCCTGCCACTGAGGGCTGAAGAGGACCTTGGCCCCAACTATGGAGGGGGTCAGTGACTTTGTTGCTTGTCTGTGTCTGTTTCTGGGATGGTGTATAGATTTTACCTGCTGGGGGAGCTGGGGAATTGGCAGGGAACCCTCCCCCCCAGCTAAATGCCCCCTCACCTCTCCACCCATGCCACCAGCACCCCCAACATCCCCTCCACCACCGCCTACCTTACCATCCAGACTGCCTCTTTGTTCCGCTGGCAGGTGCACCTTCAAGTGGCACTGGAGGGGTCCTTCCTGGTGCCCTTCCAGGGTGTGTCATACTGAGTCCACTACTCCATGCGGGAGACACGGTGCTTCCTGTGCTAGGAGATGGGGCACGTCCAGAGGGACTGTCCCCTGGCCCAGACAGATGAGGCATCTGGGCCCCCCAGGAGCCAGAAGGGCACCAGAGATAACACCACCAGTAGCCCAGCAGTCGCAACTTCCCCAGCTGCCCCTCCTCCTGCTGCTACCAATCCCACCTGGGAACTGGGGGCAGCCCCCCGGCAACCCCCAATGGGCAGGCGGCGGAGAAGGTGGTGCAGTTGCTGTCGAGGGAGGGGGAGGGCCTGTCCTGGGGTGGGATTCCCGCCTTCCAGGTTGCTCCTCCCATCACCTTGCCCTCTGGGCCTGAGGCCCAAAACCCCTGGCCCTGCTGGTCAGCCCTCCAACTCCACCTTGGAGGGCTGGGTACTCGTCCAGGGAAAAAAGAAAAGTCACAGCTCCCGGGCTCTGTCTCCCACCTCTGATGTGGAGGACTGGGAGGCCCCTGCAAGGTAGGCTGCAGAACCACCCCGGCACTCTTCACCAACCCCAGAAGAGTTCCACCATCCGGCACCATCCAAGAAGCCCCTGGCAGCAGAGGGGGAAGATGCAGGTGTCCCCCTTGTAGAGTCTGTGCCCAAGGAGGCCTTGGATGGAGCCCCCCCCCGGCCCCTGTTCCATCTGTTGCCCTGCCACCACAGAGGTGATCGCCACCCCAGGGACTGTTGGGGAGGGCCTGGGGGCCCAGGGCATGGAATTTGGCTCCACCTTCATGGAGATTGAGGCTCTGGGTCTGACCCCACTCGTGCAGGGTGAGGGTGTCCCTCTGCCAGTGGGCCTCAGTCTGGGTGGTGGCCTTGTTCTGCTGCCCCCTCCCTCCCCTTCCCTTGACCCTCCTTGTGGCTGCCCCCGATCCTGGGGAGTCCCTGCTTTTGCCCACCAACCCGACCAGGGTTGGCACACCGCTTGAGGCCAACCAACCCCTCAGGGTGGCGCCTGTTGCTGAGCAGTGAGCCTATGGACCCCCCCCCCCCGCCACATTTGCCTCTTCGAGGGGCAAAGGCCACTGTCCCTCCCCGAGGTGCGTCTGGCAACTGTCTCCGCACCAGCTGACGCCTCGGCTTCCTTGGAACCACCCACACCTGGCGTCGGCAAGGACGCCCCTTCCATCCCCGTCCCCTTGGCCCGTAGCCTTGGCTGAGAGGTGCCACACCCCAGGGACCCTAACCCTGGGGAGATGTTCACCGCCCCAGACCCTGCTCCCTCCCCCACTCCTGTCTGTGCCCTGCTCCCACTTCTGGCCCAACCCCTGCCCCCGGGCTCCTCACCACCCTTGCCCCTACCCAGACCCCCATTGTTCCCCTCATGAGCCCTGAACAACCCCCAGCCCTTCGCCTCTGCCTACTCCCACTCCCTCCTCCGACTGCCCCCCCATCACCAATGCTGTCCCTGGGGCCCTAGTGTTTCCACTCTCTGCAGATGACTCCTGGGAAGCAGTTTTCATCTCCCTCATCTCCAACACAACAGGGACTGCCGTGTCCCCCACTCTGCTCTGTCCTGTGCTGGGGTCAGGCTGCAAGGCCCTCTCTGGGGTCCCGCTGGAGGTGGGCAACGAGCATGTTGCCCCGTCCCCACCTCTGCCGCCTGGCGAGCCACACCAGTTCCTCAAAGAAACTTGAGGAACCAAAGACAAGGTGTGGTTCATCCTGCGGCACTGGGGAGACTTGGACGGTGTTTTACAGGCCGCCTAGGCCTTGTTGCAGGAGGGACCAGGGACCAGGAAAGAGGATGTGGTGGCTTACCAGTGGACTGCAGGTTCTGTGAGGCCTTCCTAACTTCTAAGGCTGAGGGAGGCCAGCTGCAGGATCTTCTGGAGACCACCGTCCCTTCCCTCCCATTGAGGATCCATCCCAGCCCTCATCATGAGCACCATCTCCATGCTGAACACCTGAGGTTCCTCAGTGGGTCTCTGCAAGCGCCAGGCGCTCTCCTTCCTTTGGGAGGTGGGGTACTCTGCAGCGCTCCTGCAGGTGATCTACATGACTTCAGCCACCGAAGCCAGC
This sequence comes from Carettochelys insculpta, assembly GCF_033958435.1. Lineage (NCBI taxonomy): Eukaryota > Metazoa > Chordata > Testudines > Carettochelyidae > Carettochelys > Carettochelys insculpta. The sequence continues at coordinate 108,044,803 of NC_134137.1, read as the reverse complement.
TGCTGGCTGGCATGGGGGGACGGGGTGTTCCTTAGCCACCTCAGTGCCTGCTCTGCTGGGGTGCCTACCCTGTTCTCCCCCAGCCTCCAGCCCCAGGTGCTGGGGTTCACAAATGTAATCCTGGGCCACCTGCTGCTTGTCCAGGCCCACACAGAGGGGGTGATACTGTATCTTGTCAATGTCTATGCCAGCCATGCAGGCCTGGAGCAGGTGGCCTCCTTCCAGCAGGAGGTCTCCTTTGTTAGCACCGTGCATCATGCCTGGCCTTGGGCAGGGACTTTAACGCCACCCTTGAGGATCATGATCACTCAGGATTGGTGAACAGCCAGGCAGCCGCAGGCGTGGACCATCACTCCCTGGTGGACATCTGGTGCCACCACCACCTGGATGACACTGTCACCTTTACCTTTGGCCGAGTGGGGGGCAATTGGCTGTGTGGCTGCTGGTTGGACTGCATTTATCTTTCATGTTTTCATCTGGCACCAGCCCCCTCCTCCAGAATTCGGCTGGCCCCGTTTTCTGACCACCACTTGGTGGTTGTGACCGCCTCTCTCCGTGCAAACAGGCAGGGGCTGGCCTACGGGCGTTTTAATAACACCCTGCTGGGCGACGTGGGCTTTGTGGCAGCCTTCCAGGAGTTGTGCCTTTTCCTTAGCGCAGTGTTGGTGGGATCTGGGGAAGGTGCACGTCAGGCTCTTCTGCTGCAACTACACCTGGGGTGCCAGCCGGTGGAGGGATGCGGTGATAGGGCAGCTGGAGCAGGAAGTCTTACAGCTGGAGAGGTGTCTGGCCACCAGTCCTGAGGATCTACCCCTCCACGAGGTGTACCAGGAGGAGCTCTGGGCCCTGGAAGACCACTGGGCCCAGGGCGCCTTTGTTTGATCTCGCATCTGTCTCATTCAGGAGATGGATCATGGCTCTTGCTGCTTCTATGCCCTAGAGAAATGGAGGGGAGCCTGGTGGAGGGTGGCACCTCTCTGATAGATCTGGAGGAGACGCATGGAAGGGCCAGGGCCTTCTAAGCCAGCCTTTTCTCCCCAGATCTGACCGAAGCCGATGCCTGCAGGGTGCTCTGGAACAAAATCCTGGAGCTCAGTGCAGGCAACCAGGACCAGTTAGAGCTACCTCTCACTCTGGCCGAGTTCTCAGAAGCCCTCTGTCTCATGCCCAACAATAAGACCCTGGGCAAAGATGGGCTGAGCGTGGAGTTCTGCTGCGTGTTCTGGGACGTCCTCAGCCCAAACCTGGCTAGCACCTGGGCCAAGTCCTTACAAAGCGGGGTCCACGCTTTGCCTTGCAGGCGAGCTGTGCTCTGCCTTGCTGCCTAAGAAGGGGGACACCCCCGTGACCTCAAGAACTGGTGTCCCATCTTGCTCCTCAGCACAGACTACAAAGTCATTGCCAAAGCCATCTCCCTCCAGCTGGAGTCCGTGCTGGCGGTCGTGCTGCATCCTGACCAGACCTACACTGTCCTGGGCCATTCCATCTTTGACAGTTTGTATCTGGTCCGGGATCTCTTGGAGCGTGGATGTGGGGATGGCTTGTCATTCGCCCTCCTGTCCCTGGACGAGGAGAAGACGTTTGACAGGATGGACCATGGGTACCTCTTGGGCACTCTGCAGACCTTTGGCTTTGGACCTGCTTTTGTGGGGTTTCTCTGTGTGCTGTATGTGTCCACGGAGTGTCTGGTCAGGCTCAACTGGACCCTGGCCGAGCTGGTCAGCGTTGGGTAAGGAGTATGTCACAGCTGCCCACTGTCAGGCCAGCTGTACACTCTGGGGATCGACTTCATGAACTGTGAGCTGACAACATGCTCCTTGTGGTCCAGGACACAGGGGCCCTGGCATGGGTGGAGGCCTGCCAAGACTTGTACGCAGCCGCCTCCTCTGTCCGGGTCAACTGGATCAAGAGCTCTGACCTGGTGGTTGGAGACGGGTGGTGGGCGAACTCCCTCCCACCCACGCTTCAGGCCATCTGGTGGAGCCCGGCTTCGCAACTCTGCTGGGCAGGCATGTGGAAGCCCTGGCCATGACAGAAGAGCACACCCAGCAGCAAAGCTGGCAGCTCACTGGGCACCAGCCACCTTAGGTGCAGCGTGGTCCAAATGTCAGGTGAACCACCATCACACAGGTGCAGCTTGTGCATGTGTGGGGTCCATTGACTGTTCTGCCCCAGGGTCCTGAATGGGTGTTGTTGGCCTGACAGATTCTATTCTTTAAGCACAGTCATGCACACACCTGTCTACTATTCACATTCCCCCAGTTCACTCCTGCTCAGATTTCTCATGCACACCACCTGGCTGCTGGATACATTCTTTCTATACCATCTATCATGGTCAGTCACACACGTGCACCCACACAGCTCTTCCCAGCAGATCATGTTCGTAAGTTAATAACAAAGAAAAGAGAGATCTTTAGTTTCCAGTGCTGTCAGTTCAGTGCTGTTCATGAAGGCTACACTTACATAAACAGATATTTTATAAAAAGGAAAGGGCTAATGTGCAGAAAGCAATTTACAAAGACCTGGAAAGCTAAGAACTCAGTGTGCCACATTGATTCATAGAAGCAAAGCAGCTCTTATAACATCCAGAAAATAATTTGGACGGGGGTTATCAAACTCATTTTCTAGAAAGGACCAATTTTCCCTTTTAATTACGGTTCCTAGACAGCAGGATGGAAATATGGCCGCAAGTACTCACCTCAATCCACAACAAAATTCCAGCTAATAACAGTGGGAGATTTCCCAAAGGTCAAGGGGGAGATTTAGCTTTTATACAGTAACTAAACTTTGCTTATTTATTATTTGCTTAGTAACTTACTGTTGCATTCAGCATCATTCAGTGGGAAAAGTAACTCCTCTTTTAGGTACTCTGCTATTCCTGTCCTTTATTTCTCTTTCTTCCCCATCTGTCTCTCTCTATTTTTTCCCCTTTTCCTTGTTTTTGCTCTCTTCTGTTCTTACCTGTCCATTTCTGTCGCTGTAGAAACTTCCAATTCACACGCTCCAGTGCATGTCCCTGCTAACCCTTACCAGTGTTCCCTATAAGCTGAGTGCTTGGGTGGTGGAAGAGATTCAGGTGCCACCCAACTGATTAGCAGGGTGCCTACAGCCACCCACAATGGGCAGCATGTGTTTCTGTTGGTGGTACACATCCACACATGCCTTGGTGCACATTACAAAGTTTACTCTGCCCAGGGATGGAAAAATGAGAGGGAACACTGCCCCTTACCCAATTCATCTGCTAAAATAAGCAGCAATAAAATAGTTAATCTTGACTTAGCCTTAACATGGTGGCTAGTTCTCCTCCTCTGTGGCTGGTTGCAAATGTTCCAAGGTTTTTTTCTTATTCATAAGTTACAAATGTAACCCAGACACACCAACGCTTTGCTACCAGTGACCATTGCTGTAAAAGCGCCCTAAGGGCATTGGCAGAATCTTCCACTACTGTGCACAAGTCACATGGCTGCTAGGAGCACTTGGTCCCACACAACAGGCTAAAGTAGCAGCTATGCTCCTCTCAGAAATGAAAAACATGTACCCAAGGATTGCCAGCAGGGAGGGAGATGGAGCAGAGACCAGGACAGGGAGGCAGGGGCTCCTGGGAAGAAACAGCAGGGCTGCTCCCTGAGCTGAGGCTCTGTGGTGTCGTCTGTGTGTGTGTAGGGATCACAGGCCAGGCTGTTGATGAGGGACAATGGCTGAGTGGGAAGAGGATGATTAAGTTAGATGGGACAAAGAGGGGATGTCAGAGAGGGGAAGAGTAAGAGGGGCAGGGGATGGTGGAGGGGTGGGCAGTTGCCATTTTTATTTTCTCTTGGAAGTAGCAACCCTTTCTGGGTCCCAAATAGGTTTGGCCTAGCTTCCTGTTGTAGTGGTGGAGCCTGCGATTGAGGGGCAGGGAAAGGAGAGCCAAACTTCCGTGGATGGGGGTTGCTCTGGCCTGGCTGGAGCCCCCCCCCAGCCCACAGCACACCTGGGCACTTGGAACCAGGTCTGATCCAGCCCAGCTGGAGCATTTCTACCCATGTTGCTTCCAGGCTGGGCCTCTGTGGACAGGGGCTGCTTTGGTAATAGTGCTGTCCTTGTGGCCTGAACCCAGGTCTGGACTTTCACCTAGGAAAGACAGGAGTTGGTTGTCAGCACCCCACTGTTAAAAATGCATTAGTGCCACTGGTGTTTAATCTAATTGGATGGTCTAGACACTGGATCATGGCCCACCCAGGCTCACCTGTGGCTACACCACTGCTCTTTCAGACATTTTAAATCTACTTAAAAGTCTAGGGCAGTTTTTAGCAATAATGAAGTGATACTATGACTTTTGTAGTCAAAAGTAGAAAGAACTGAAGGTGATGCAAAAACATAAAGCCAAGCAAAAAGACTTGGTCTTCTTATTTTCAAAATCTTGACATTGAATAGATGACATTCATCAGAAAGTATGGGTGAGGAAACATCTCAATCACCTGATCACTTGCCGAGTTGTGGGAATACCATGATGACTACAAAGGTTGAACAAGTGGACTCAGACGTGACAATGAAAGTACAAAATATTAATAATTTTGTCAAAGGACGGGAAGACACTTACACTGAAGACATTGCATTATAGTCAAAATCTATTTCTTTGGCCATGACTGAATACTTCTTAATAAATAAACTAAAAAACAAAGGTAATAAGGAAAATTTGAGAAAAGTATATGAGATTGGAGGACAAAAGCAATTCAGATATCTTCATGAGTCCCATTTTCTGAGGATGAAGGTAAATGGGACCACAGAAATGAGAAATTGATTGATTTTTGTTATGTTTGCAAATTATTCCCTGATCATAGTAAAGGAAAACCAACACTTGTCCACAGACACTCTAACTGGAGAAATGTTGCAAGAGCTATTGCTGATCCTGAAGCTTCCAAAGTGTATATTAATGTTATGTGTAAGTTTGTTCAAAGAAGTAAATTATCTGGAAGAACTGATGCTGGGTTAATAGCTCAGTATGAGAAGGAGTGTTCTTACTGGAGAAAGTGTTGAGATGTGTTGTTTTCACAGTGAAAAGGCTGTTTTGCCTTTAAGAGGACATGATGAGTCATCATTGTCAAATCAAAGAGGTCCTGGTTTAACCTGCCCCGAACATTTCACTGAATGTCACAATTTCCTCAATGAGCATTTGAAAAATGATCAGTATTGTGTGGCGCAGGGAAGACCAACTTTTTAAATGCACCAAACCTAGAAAGAGCCCCTTGCTATAAGGCAGAGCAGCTCAGAAACCAATTCACTGATGGAGTAAAGCAGGGGAGAGCAGCCCCTGACATGGGTGCTGAGAGTGGCACATGAGCCATTTCATCAGCACACAAGGCAGCACCTCCCCTCCCCACCGCCCGCCAGGAGCATGCTCAAAGCCATGCCACCTGTGAATTAACAAAAGAGCAGACAATGCAGGGGCCACCGACCTTTCTCCATCAGGGGCCACATGACAATTTTTTACATGTTCCGGGGGCTAAACACAAAATAGCCCCAAACCACCACCACGCCTCCAGGCTTAAACCTCTCAGCTCCAAACTGCCCTCCTGCTCACAGGCTTAAACCCCTCTCAGTCCCAAACTGCCCCCACCCCACCCCCACATTTAAACCCCTCTCAGCTCCAAACTGCGCCCCCAGCCCCAGGCTTAAATCCCTTGCAGCCCCAACACTCTCACACCCCAGGCTTAAACCCCTCTCAGCCCCAAACTGCCCCCCTGGCCCCAGGCTTACTCCCTTGCAGCCCCAAAACACCCCCCACCCCCCAGGGTTAAACCCCTCTCAGCCCCAAGCCATTTCCCCCTGGCTTAACCCCTCACAGCACCAAACCCCAGATTAATTTACTTTACACAGGTGCTCCACCTGCTGCTACTCCCCCACCTACTGCTCTTCTGCCAGGCAGCCGTCTCCCCTTCATTGTAGATGAATGGCTCCCTGTTGCTTCCAACTTCCTTCCCCCGCAACCAGCAGCACAGCAGGGGCATCTCCCTGCCCTACTGTGGTGAAATAATGGGACTCAATTTAATTAGTTTAACCATCAGATCCCCCCTGCTGGCTGTTAAACCAATTAAGTTGAGTTCTATTCTTTCAGCATGGCAGGGCAGGGACCCGGAAGAGGAGACAGTGGTGGCAGCGGCGGGTATCACAAATGGCCCCTTAAAGAGCCACATGCAGCTCAGAGCTGCCCAACATGCTTTCAAAATGGTGCAGCTGCTGGCTATGCGGGCCACATGAAAAGGCTCCGCGAGCCAGATTCTGGCCCATGGGCCACATGTTGTCCACCCCTGAGCTAATGTAACCAACCACCACCTAAAGGTTAAAGCTCTGCACTTTAATTTTTTGTGAATGAAGCTGTTGTAAGTAGGACTATTAAGGAAAATATCACCAGCACTCAAATGGTACAAGGAGGTCAAAAGGTAAAATTTTAGCATCCCACCTTGGAAAGGTTGCTGACCCCTAACATAAAGGATGATAAGCACTATTCCAGAATAGTCAGTTCAACACCAGATGTGAGTCATGTAGACCAATTAATGTTCTGTAGTAGGCATCCTTCAGTCTGCATAGACTATGGATCGCGCCCTTTAAAGTTTCAATTGAGGATTTCATTTACAGCATCTATTGTGACTATAAAGACCCACACGAGAGTGACAGTCCTTGCTGCATCTCTTGCAGATGTAGTGGGTGTCTGGCAAGTCCTTATTGTGCTTTCTGTGCGCTCGCTTCTCCTCTGCTAGCTGTCTCATCTTCAACTCGCCCTTCTGAAGGCCCTTGTGTAACCCCTGCCTCCATCTGCTGCGGTCGTCTGCTAGATCTTCCCAGTTGTCCAGCTTGATGTCTACCTCTCTGAGGTCTCTCTTGCAGACATCTTTGTAACGCAACTGGGGGCGTCCGGGAGGTTTTTTGCCAGAGGCTAGCTCACCATACAGGATATCTTTTGGAATCCTTCCATTGTTCATCCTGTGGACGTGGCCAACCCAGCGGAGTCGACGCTGCCTGAGGAGGGTGTGCATGGTTGGGATTCCACCTTGCTCGAGGACGGCAGTGTTGGTCACTCTGTCCTTCCATGATATTCCAAGGATGCGCCTGAGGCAGCACAAGTGGAAGACGTTCAGCCTCTTTTCCTGGCGGGCATACAGGGTCCAAGTCTCGCTGCCATAAAGGAGGGTGCTAAGGATGCAGGCTCTGTAGACTTGCATTTTGGTGTGAGTGTACAGCTTGTTGTTATTCCACACTCTCTTGCTGAGTCTGGACAGAGTTGTGGCCGCTTTTCCGATCCTCCTATTTAGCTCAGTGTCCAACGGCAGGGTGTCAGTGATGGTGGACCCATATCTAATTGGCCAATGGTGAAGTTGTAGAGCGATTTCTTTGTTTTGTCCCACAAAAATCCCACACTTCGGAATGTCTAGAGACTACAATTTTGGAAATCATTTTCAAATTTAGGTTTGGACCTCAAAATTGTCATTTACTTCTTATTACTTATATAGGAGGAGGATGAATGAAAAATGGGTGGCACAGGAAGCAGGAAGAGTGAATGCTCTTGTTCTCAGCTGGATCCCCAGGGGAGACCCAAAAATGAAGCTGAGCAGGGGGACCCACTAACTCTAAATCCACCCCTGGTGACTGCTTTTTCCTGCGGACTGTTGAGGGCAGGGCAGGGCAGGGCAGGGCAGTGCAGCGCTCTGTGGGCTGACCATCTCCTCCAGCTTCCTTACCCTGGCTCTGCACTGATCCGGGCAGTTGGTGCTTTGCGGGCAACACCCCCTGCCTTCCAGTACCCTCTGAGGCCTACCAGCTGTTGCGGGGGGTGGAGACCAGGATCTGGGGACTGCCCCTTCCACCTGCAGCTCCCCCCAGCCTGTAGGCTGTTGAAGTGGGGGTGAGACTCTGGGGGATGCCTCCATCCTCCAGAGCCCGCAGTTGGCCTGCAGGCTGCAAGAGGGTGAGGCTCTTGGAGCTGACCCCAGTCTCCAGTGTGGCTCCCCCTCCCCCAACAGCTTCCCTGTGGCCTGCAGGCTGTCTGGGTGGGGAGCCAGACTCTGGGGGCAGCATCGTCCTCCAACAGCCCCTCTGCAACCTGTGCAGGCAGCCTGGGGAAGGGCTACGCTCCAGGAGCTTCCTCCATCCAGTTGCCCCCCTGCTGTGCCCTGCAGGTTTTCTGTGATTGGGAGAATGAGTCTTCAGGGGGCTGCCCTATCCAGCTGCCCCCCACAGCCTGCAGAGTGTCTGGGGCAGGCTTCAGTGGGATGCTCCCCTCTAGCTGCCCCCCATGGTCTGATGGTGTCTGGGGAGGGGCAGCCAGGCTCCAGGGAGCTACCCCCTATCCATTTGTTCCCCTGCAGTTTGCAGGCTGTCTGGGAGGGGCAGGCTCCAGGGGCTGCCCCAGCCTCCAGATTCCCCTCATGCGGTCTGCAGGCTGTCTGGGGGTTGCTCCTCCCTCTGCATTTCTAGGTTCTCCAAAGGGGTGGAGGGCAGGTTCTGGGTTTGGTGCAGGGAATCTACTTTCCCAATCTTTGTCAAAGGCACAGGATGGCAGAGCCTAGCCCTGCTGGCCTCTCTCTTGGTGTTGCAGCTGTCTCCAGTGGCCATCCTCAGTATCACATTCCTCCTGTCTGCCCTTCCCTTCCCCATCTTCCTCCTTCTGCCCAGTCCCTTTCCATGTGCTGGGAAATCCTGGGATTTCAGGCATTTCCCACATTTCAGGCATAACCAAACCCTGACCTTAGTTTGAGTTAGCGTAAGAGGAACCTGCGTACTTAATTATGTGGTTATAGCTCTTACAGTGTAAGAGGAGTTATGGAACAAATGTAGCACAGACAGACAGACAGATGCTCTAAACTACATATTATGCATATAGATTTGTTATTGGTTTAAGCAGGGTCTGTCTGTGAAAATACAGTTTGCTTCTGCTCTCCTTACATTTGCAGGGTAGTGAAATATGTTGTAAAATATGTTGAAAACATGTTGTAATTATTAGGGGAGCACCAGGAAGCAAGACTGTGCTCAACCTGCTCCAGAAGTGGGAGGTCACCTTCAGGTGTGGAAACCTCATTAAACCAGGGGCTCCAATGCCAATGCCCTGTGAAAGTAAGAGGGCTGGAGAAAGGTGCTGGAGCCAGCAGGCTGCAAACCCTTCCCAATGTCCTTCTTAGACTTGTTTAAGGTGATCCTCCCTACAGTTCAAATAATAGAGCAGAAAAAGGCTTCATTAGGAGCTGCTTGGTTATTTTAATCACTCAAATAGTGCTGAAACTGGGTAGCACAATAGCCAGGCCCCTGGGCAAGGTGGGATCTCAGATGGAAGGAACAGAGCTGGGTGCCCAGCACAAGAGCAGAGCCATGAGAAGATGACTGACAGAGAAAATAAGATCTCCACGGCAGTGCAGTGCAGCTTCAGGTGCCCAGTGGCCCTGTGCTGGCTAGCCCAGAGAAGTGGGCAGAGACCATCATGTGCTCCACCTGAAGGTGAGGGCAAGGCCAGGTTCCATTGGCCAACCAGGTGACCCCCCCACAGGCTCTCCATCCCTTGACCACTCTCCCTCCTCTGTTCACTCATCCGGGGGCTGGAGGACTTGTAAGGAAGGGGCAGCACAGCCATGCCACCATTCGAAGTCCCCATAACCCCAGGGTGCGTTGTTCAGGGGAGGGACAAGAGGGCATGGCAGCGGCAGAGCAGGGGCTCAGAGGAGGGGTGGTGTGGAGGTGTGGGAGGGCTTGCGGCAGGTCCTACTGGGGAGGTCCCAGGTCCCTGTCCCCCCTTTGGGATGTCCCTGCTGCTTGGGATGACTGGACAGTGATGTGGACCTTTAGGCGGGACACCCGAGTAAGCTGATGATGGTCTTCGGGTCTTCTGTTTTTGACTCGAAATCATGAGCAGAGAATGTGATTGAGTGAGGTTAGTGACAGATGAGTGCAGGTATCAGAGAGGCAGCCATGTTAGTCTGTAGCTTCGAGAACAACAAGAAGTCCTGTGGCACCTTATAGACTAGCAGATATTTTGGAGCATGAGCTTTCGTGGGCAAAGACCCGCTTCACCAGATGCGTGAGTTGGAGGGGGTGGAGTTCAGAGGAGTATTTAAAGAGTGGGATCCCAGTAAGAGGGAGGGCCAGAGCTGAAGGCTCCTGCAGCTCCGGCCCTTATCCCATGACCCTGGCCTCAGAGGAAATCACACTGTGACAGCAGCTGTTACTACTTGTGTGTCTGGGTTGCTCCCCCACTGAAAGATCACACCGGGCATCTGGCTGGAGGTCTCCGATTTTACTAGGACCAAAACCAACCAGGTTTCTGCCTCTGAGGTAGCACCATTGGCAGCCATTCCCCAGCTTCCGGAAGGGGTCACAGTAGAACTGCCAACGCAGCACCCCTCAGTGGCCATAGCGCTAAAGGATGGGGGAGCACCCTTTATGTGCTCAAGCGGTCGTTAACGTTCCCTTTCCCTGCCCCCCTCAGGACAGGGCCCCAAAAAGGTTAAGAACAAGATCGGATAAATCACAGTGGCCAGCGCAAAGGCAATAACGTCCCCAACATGCTGCTTTGCAAAGCCGTCATAAAGCTGGTGGATCCATTCTGCGGATGACGCCCCTGCCACGGCAGGTCCTGGGGGGCATACAGTTGTCATTATGGCTCTCACGGCACTCAGCTCCTGCAGCTGTTGTAGGAAATGTGTTCAGAGGTATCAACAGGGCAACCCAGACAATATGAGCCAAAAAAAGCGTTCAGCCTCCTCGTGCTGGAACTGCAGGTTAATCTGAACTGTACAGAGGGCAGGGACGCATTCCCCTCTGTTCTCTGAGCTATAATGAAGTCAGGAGTGGACTGTGTTTGATGGTAACAATTATTAATTAATTGAAACTCGTTACGGATTGTTGTTTTAATAGTTCATCCTTCTACTAAAACTCTTGTCTGGTTAACATGGGACCTGGAAAGAGTGAGATAGTCATTTTAAAAGGCGATTAGGAATCAGACTCTAAGATTAACCCTTGGTAATTTCCAGATATTGAAACAAACCCTTGCATGTGGGAAATCAGGTACAAGGCTTGAGGCTGCCCTGTTTTATATTGGGAATCAGACAGACCTCCTTTAGCAGCAGCCATAGAAGAAGCTTCGTTATGTTTCACCTCCTCTCATGTCATGCACTGAGTACAATTTGACTGAGTGCAGTAGCTGGTGAGGTGGTGTTATCCTTGGGTTCTCCAATCAAATAGAACAATAATGGGAGGGTATCTTGTGTGAAACTCCAACATTCAAGTGCCTTAGTTAATGTTTAGATAAGCATCTGGCGTTTTAGGTGCTTATTTGAACACAGCCTGTTGCTAAAGTGCTGTGACATGAGTTTTCCTCTTTTACTAATTTGATTTATGTCTCTCAGTCCAGGGGTTGTGAGCCACTTGAGGGGCACAGGGAACATGTAAAAGGATTGTGAATGGGGCAGGTATCAGCAAACAGCCGGTGCTGAATACTCGAGGGTTAATAACTTTGTTCTGCTTCGTGGAAGTTCTTTACCTAATGTACCTGCTGAGAGCGAAATTGAGTAGGTTCCTGCTATACTTATCAATTTCTGTCCCAGCAGGCATCAGGGTGAATCATTTAATTGTGGGAGGCTGACACTACTCTCCCCTTGACAGCCTAACTCTGAAAGTGGGAAGGAAGAAAGAGAAAGGAGAAGAAAATAAAGAGTGAAAAAGAGGAACAGAATACCACAGAAAGCAGAGTGAAAGTTAGACAATAATAAAATGTAGCTCTTGTATCATGTTTTGCAGTGTGGATTTCAAAGCAGTTTGCAAAGGGTAATCCAAAACATATATCCCTCTGCCTCTTGTGTAATTGAACATCTCAAATTAAGAGAGCTACCAAAGTTTCAATGAGCTATCAAAATGCATTTTATGTTAAAATTAAGATATGAAGACATGGGTATAATAGAAGAGGGAGTATAGTTTTCCCTGTTTTCAGCCAAATAGGGACAAAAATGTCTTTATTTCTGATGGAATTTCCGTATAAATCCCTTCTTATGAATTTCCTACAGACAAAATACTCAGAAGCATTCACTAATTTTGAAGTCCTCGGGTTTTTGATGCCAAACTTGTGAAAACATATGTGTGGGGGGTCACCTGGTTGGCCAGTGGAACCTGGCCCTGCCCTCACCTTCAGGTTCTGTTGACAGAACTCTGTAGTGTAGACCCAACTCTAGTGTTCCCCTAAGGCAGTGTTTCCCAAAGTATGGTACACGTGCCACTGGTGGTTCACAAAAGGATTTCAAGGGGTACCTGGTAGAAAATAAATTACTGAATATCAGGTGATAAGCCCTGTGATGGTGCTGGGAGAGGGGGTATGCTGGTAAGGTGGAAGTCCTGAAAGGGATACGTGAATATTTTAAGTTTGGGAAATACTGCTCTAAGGATTTGAGAGTATAAACATCACCTCCATGACACTCACTGAAGGTACTCCAGTTTGAGAGCCTCTGCTCCCCTCAGAAATTTTAAAAAGCAAACAGGAGCTGAGATGACTTACCACATGGAAGAGAAGGACAGTCGGGAGACACACAGCTATTAAATGGCTGGCTGCTTAGGGCAAGGATTTGTTGTTTCTGCACAGTAACCAGAGCAAAGGTGTCTGGGAAAAAGTCCTTAGAATTCAGAAGTGCATTAGCTGTCCTGCTGAGGCATCAGCATCTGTGTGTAACAGTCTATGTCTCAATAGAACCTCCGTCTACAGAACACATCCATACGTCAGACAGGCTCCAATCAGAAGCTCTGCAACCAAGGCAGCTTGGTGAACCAGGGCCAACCAGAAGCTCTGCAAACAGGGCAGCTTGGTGAACTGGAAGCCCTTTCTGTCGACAGAGGGCCCCCTGGAGTGCCTATGCTATTTTTTTGTTGACAGAATCTGTTGACAGAGGCGCTATGCCTTGTACGCTCATGACAGAACTCTGCCGGCAACACTGCTGTGTTTTGGCGACAGATTCTCGACAGACTGTATTTGTAGTGTGAACACTCTCTAGTTCTATCAACAGAAGGCCTAGTCCATTGACAGAACTCTGTAGTGTACACCAAGCTTAGGACTGGAACCTCCTTCCAATCCTTTGTATTTATTCATAACCAAGGGTGAAAGTAATTACAGGTTGAACCTATCTTGCCCAGAATCCTCAGGACCTGACGATGCTGGACAAGAGAATTTGCAGAACAATGAGAAGTCAATATTGTCTGCCAGCATTACTAACACTTCCACTGCTTACTTGGCTCTTAGAAGACATTTGGGGGTAAATTATGGATAAATAGCAGCACAGAACACTGAGAGCCAGGACTGGGGGCTGGAAATAAACTTTATGTGATCGCAGGAAACTTGGCCACGCCCAGGACCAGGGGTTGTCTGGCTAACTAAAATCATGCAGGATTATAAAGTTTGCCAGAAGAGAGGTTCAACCTATACTGGTATGACATTTTTGTACTATCACCACCTATCTTCCCTACCCCCCTTGGGAGGGCCATTCCATTAAAACAGCACCTGTCAGAAGTTTGAGTGTTGGGTGACGTGCTGGAGCTTCAGGGCAGAGGGTTGGGCCGGAGGCGGGGGCATTTCTGGAGGCAGGGGGTTGTGGCAGGGAGTTGTTTTACCCAAGAGGAGTGAGTTTTGTCTCGTGTACCACTACAGAGGTCATGTGTGTTTGTTCAGACATGTGCCACCATCTCACCTCACCCATCAATTTCTCAGGGACATGGGGAGCCCAGCCACACACACACACGCACGCACCCCAGAGGGATGGGGAGGAGTTCTGCCACGCAGACAACGAGCACGGGTGTACAGAGGGATATTGCCCCCAGGCCAACCCTTCAAGGGTGGCTGGGAGCTCTTGGGCCCTTTGCACTGACCCATGGTGCAAGAGTGGTGTTGTGCTTTCCTCCAGCTTGGGAGGGGCCTCAGGGCTGACTGCTCTCAGCCCTGCCCCTTCCACCCTCAGCCCTGCCCCTTCCGGGATGTGGAGACAGGGATCCTCCCACCTTGCCCTGGGGCCCAGCATGGCTGCCAGCCCCTCTGCTGCCCCCTACCAAAACCTGAAATGACACCCCTAGCTATTGGAGTTGTCCTTGGGAACCCTGGCGTCTCATAAACGTACACAGCCCCTAGCTCGTCAAAGTGGTTCACGTAGCAGTCCTCAGCTGCTGGGGAATTTGGAGTTGAAGGGGAAAGAGGGCAGTTTTCTCTACTCTTACTATACCGCCTCCCCTGAGCTCAGATTCACAGAATCATAACAGAATCACAGAATCCCAGGGCTGGAAGGGACCGCAGGAGGTCATCTAGTCCAGCCCCCTGCTTCAGGCAGGATCAACCCCCACTAAGTCATCCCAGCCAGGACCTTGTCCAGCCGGGACTTAAAAATCTCAAGGGATGGAGAATCCATCACCTCTCTAGGTAACGCATTCCAATGCTTCACCGCCCGCCTGGTGAAGTAGTTTTTCCTAATATCTAATCTACACCTCTCCCCCTTCAACTTCAGACCATTGCTCCTTGTTCTGTCATCTGACACCACAGAGAACAGTTTCTCACCCTCCTCTTTAGAGCTCCCCTTAAGGAAGTTGAAGGCTGCTATTAAATCACCCCCAAGTCTTCTCTTCTGTAAACTAAACAAACCCAAATCTCTCAGCCTATTCTCATAGGTCTTGTGCTCCAGACCCTTAATCATTTTTGTTGCCCTCCACTGAACCTGCTCCAGCAAATCCACATCCTTTTTATACTGGGGGGCCCAAAACTGGACACAATATTCCAGATGTGGCCTCCCCAGTGCCGAATAGAGGGGAGCAACTACTTCTCTAGGTCTGCTTGAAATGCTCCTGCTAATGCACCCTAGTATGCCATTAGCCTTCTTGGCTACAAGGGCACACTGTTTACTCATCTCCAGCCTTTCATCCACCATAACCCCAGGTCCCTTTCCATCGTGCTGCTGCTGAGCCAGTCGGTCCCCATCCTGTAACAATGCTTGGGATTCTTCCGCCCCAGGTGCAGGACTCTACACTTCTCCTTATTGAACTGCATCAGATTTCTTTTGGCCCAGTCCTCCAACGTATCTACCTCTCCCCCTAGTTTTGTGTCATCTGCAAACTTGCTGAGGGTGCAATCCAGTCCCTCATCCAGGTCATTAATAAAGATGTTGAATAACACTGGCCCCAGAACTGAGCCTTGCAGCACTCCACTTGAAACAGCTGGTCCTGAATTGATACTGATGTGCGATTAGAATCAGGCTCCTAATATTACTGCAGAGAAAGCAGCTCATCAGCTAAGCCCAGAAGAGATGCTTCCAGAAAGGACAAATTTTTCACCAGTAGGAATTCTAGATCAAAATTCTAGATTAAAAACAAATCTTTTGGGGTTTGATAACTAAGAGACATCAGATTAAAGAAAGATTGTAAAGTTTTTAAGTAATTTTTTTCTTTTTTCATCTGGCCAAGAACATGGAAGTTCTTAACAAGCAAGTTATGAAGACTCAGTTTATGCCAAAAGGAAAACCAGGTGAAAACATATCCAAGCAGCAATAGTCTATAAAAATCTGGTGTAAAATATATTTTTAATTTATAAATTAAATGTATTTAAAATTTATGGACCTTTGCATAAGCAACTATTTCCTTGGACTATAGGGCCAAATGTTTACTTTACCCAGAAGGGGAAAAAAACCAAACCGAAACAAAGAAACCACATTTCTACCAAACATGGAAAGTCTGTCCTAGAAAAAGCCACTATTTTTATGTGACGTACCCTCCAGACTCATTATAAAAAAGTTTACAATCTAAATTGTGCAAGTATGTTGTAATTGTGCAATCTATATAATCTGTGCTATGGAAAAAAAAACAGAAAAACAAAAACAAAAAACCCCAAACCAGCTTATTCTAGCTTGTACACCTCAACTCCAATGAGCAACACACAGGCTAGGGCTACACTGTAGCCATAACCTGAAATAACTTTAAATTCCTGGAGTGAAAATTCCAGAGACAGTTCAGAGTTATTTTAACTGAGTAATTTGCCCATCAAACCATCAATAAACCTATGAAAACATGCAGACCCAATGCAACAATATTCAACTTTATTTGGGTTTATTCAAATACTGGTAATTTCGGGGGGGCTGTCACTTGCTGTGCTGCTGAGCTATTCCATCTGTTACATGGGATGCTTACAATTACCATGGAACGCAATGGAAAGGCAGTCAGAGATATCATAATTACTGGGATAGGGCTCTGTGTGATGCATTTGTTAATGTAATCTCTAGATGGTGCCACATACGTATTTATATCTTCTCAGGCGGCAGAACTTCTCTTCATGGAGATCCAAGCGTCACCTTTGTCAGAGAAGCCTCTTTCCTCAGCAGAAGCTTTTGTCCTTGGGCAGAAGAATCCCGGCCATGGTACAAAGTGGGACAACCGCCCAGCGCCTTGCATTTTGTGGGGGCCCATGCTTCAGGGGCATATTATGGAAGGGAGGGGCTGGGGCTGGCAACAGAGGCCAGCCCCCCCCCCCTTTTTTTTTGGTGTTGTTTTTCCATGCAGTGTGCTCCCCCACCCCACAGAATCTCCCTTGGCAATTCTCTGCTGTCCCTGCTGGCTGCCACAGGATCCTAATGCCCCACCGCACTAGTATCAGAGAGGTAGCTGGGTTAGTCTGTATTTTCGAGAATAACAAGAAGCCCTGTGGCACCTTATAGACTAACAGATATTTTGGAGCATAAGCTTTTGTGGGCAAAGACCCACTTCATCAGATGCAACTCACTAGTGCCACTCCAGCTGCCTGCACAGGTTAGCCTGATCTGGCCTGACTTTGCCGCTCCATACGTCTGCCTAGGAGAGACACCTTCCTATTTTATGGCAGTACAGGAGGCCCCTCCTAGCACAGTCTATTTCAGGCTCCTCGCTCAAAGCCCAAGAGGGATATCTCCCAGTGCCCCATGCCTCCCCTTTCCACTGTGCTTTATCCCCGCTCCCAGCAGGGTGTGTGTCCAAACTCTATCACCCACTCCCCTGCATCAGCTCTCCAGCAGCAGGCTCCAGCCTGGGGATCCCCCTCCCCACTGTACCAGGACCTAGGGACCCACAATCCCACCACCCTCTCCAGGGCTGACAAATTACAGAAAAACATAAGAGTTTCTAGTGGCTCCCACCATCTTATGAAAGTGAAAACTCAACCTTTCGAAGTGCTCTAACACCTGCATGGTTGCTCTGATTGCTTAGAAATCTGCCTCCTTGAGTAGCACTAGTGATCCAAATTTGGGAGCATTTGATCAAGGGACCCCAGGGTTATAGACTGCTACCCAGGGCTGATTCCTTCTGTTCTGTTAAACAGCTAGGCTATGTCTACACTCGAAGCATCTGTCGACAGAAATAACTGCCAGAAGAGATCTACCGGCAAAACTGCTGTTGAGAGATGGCGTCTACTCACACAAGGGGCCTGGAAAAGCGATCTGCTCTGTTGACAGAGTGCAGCCACACAGCCGGGCCACTCTGTCAGCAGACTGGGACTCGGAAGCCTACAGGCATGGCTGTAGGAGTCACATGGCTGGAAAGCCCTTCTGGAGCTGCTGGCCTCACACATCCTTAAAGGGCCCCTCCTCAACAGCTGGTTCCTGCAGCGCAGAGGCATTGCAGCCCCAGGAGGCATGGTACAGGCAGGAGCAGAGAAAGCAGGTAGCTCAAGGCAGTCCCCTTCACCATGCACCCAGGCATGGATCAGGACCAGGCTCTGGACATGCCCTGGATGCTGGAGGAGCTTCAGCGGCTGCTATTTATCCTGGCAGCAGCAGTCACCCACCTTTACAGGCATCCTGCACACTGCACTGCCATTGGGGGCCCTGAGCCTGGTGCACTGGTGGTGCCCCCAGCGAGCCTTGGTGGGGATGGCGCTACCTGGCCAGCGCTGACTGGTGGGACCTGGTCGTTACGAGCAACTGGGATGACCGGCGCTGGGTTCAGAACTTGTGCATGTGCAAAGCCACGTTCTTCAAGCTCTGCGCCTGGGAGGACGGGTGGATGTGGCCCGTCATCCCATTGAACGATGTGTGGCCATGACCCTATGGCAGTTTGCCACCCTGGACTGTTACCACTTGGTTGGGAATCAGTTTGGGGTGGGCAGGTCCACTGTCAGGGCCATGGTTATACAGGCAAAGCACCCTCGGTTTGCAGACCTCACACAGGGCTGCAGGGGGGCTCATTGGGGGAGATCCTCAGGGGGTTATGGGGGAAAGGAGTGGGGGGGCTGAGACAGGAGCCCCATCCCTGGGGGACCCTGCTGTCCTACCCTAGCACATGCTCACCATGGGGGGTGACCTGGGGGGTGGTCAGGAGAACTCCAGAGGGAAGGGGAGCTGGTAGGGGGCCAGTGGACACTTCAGAACCCATGGGCCAGCCCTCTGAGGCCTTCACATGTGTCTTCGGTCTCCTCCTCTTGCAGACTGTCAAGGCCATCAATGACATCCTGCTATGGAGGGTTGTTTGGTTCGGGGATGAGGACATGGCCATGTCTGGATTCCCTACACTGGGCTTCCCAAACTGCTTCAGTGCAGTCAATGGGATGCACATCCCCATCCGTGCTCCAGACGGACCACAGCATGGCCCAGTATGTCAATAGGAAGGGGTACCTCTCCATAGTTATTCAAGCTATCATGGACCACCGGGGGTGCGTCACTGACGTCCATGTCAGGTAGTCAGGCTAGGCCCACAATGTGAGAGCTTTCAGGAACTCCAGAGGATGGAGGAAGGGACCTATGTGCCTCAATGGGAGATGCCCGTGGGAGACATCATCACATCTGCATTGTGGTGGATGTGGCATACCCCCTCCTGCCCTAGCTCATGCGGCCATACATTGGGCACCTGGATCCCTCCCAGGAACTCCCCAATGCCTGCCTCAGTGGGGCCCAGTTGCTGGTGGAGTATGCCTTTGGATGGTTAAAGGCTCTCTTTAGATGACTCATCATGCGGCTGAAAGTGGGGGACTAGAATGTCCCCCCCCCAAGTTGTGGATGCTTGCTGTGCCCTCCACAACATAGTGGCAAACAAGAATGAGGACTTCCCCCAGGGCTGGCTGGTCGATGGCGCCCCTGTGTATGAGGAGGCAGGCATGGCATTCAACTGCCAGGCCCACCGCTGTGGGGTGCAAATACAGGAGGCCCTCCAGGAGAGCTTTAGCCGTGGACTCCAATGACCCTCCCCACTGCACCCCCTCCAGGGTTCTTGGGTCCCAACATCCACCTCCTCGCCACATAACCCTGCCCACCCATCCATCCCTCACTCACCTCCCCCACACACAATGATGAAGGATGTGGGGGTGTTGTAGAAAAACTTGTTCACTAAAAAAATCCCTTCACTCATAATAAAAAATAAACATTTTTGAACTGAAAACGCTTACAACAATCAACAAAGGTAACTATATACATTGGGTGGGAATGAGGGGGACATTAGTTCTCCGAGGGGGTAGGGGGCCTGGACTCATGTTGGCTGCACGAGCCCCTTCTGCCCCAGGTTTGGGAACCATATTGGGGCTGGGATGGTGCCAGGAGGACAGGGAGGTATGAAGGTGCTGGGGGATCAGCAGGCTTGGGGCTGGCAGTGGGAGTTGGAGGGCTGGGGAGCCTTTGATGGTGGGAGGCAGACATGGGGAGGCCTGGAAGGATGGAAGGCAGGCATGTGGGGAGGGCCTGGGGGCTGAGAGCATCCGTTAACCACCCTGCCAAGTTCTGGGCCGGCAGGGGGAGTGGCGCAGGGGCAGGAGCAGGAGCAGCAGGGACAGGGGTGGCAGAGGGGGGCGGCCGTGGGTGCCTGGGCTGCTCAGACCTGTCAGCCACCAGTCACTGTAGCCAAGTGGCCCATAAGTTTGGCCCAACAGCATGTCCTCCAGTCCTGCTGCCACGCATCCCTCTCCTGCTCATATGCCCACAAGCCTCCTGACCCTGCACCCACGGCTCGAGCAGCTCGGTTTCCCACCTCCTTGTAGTTGTATATGCCACAGGGATTCATCCTCCCCCTCTGCAGTGGGCCCTGCAGGCGTGCGGTTGCCCCCGGGCGGCTGGCATTGGCCGACTCTCAGGGGGTGCTCGGGGGCTTGCTGATGCGGGGGTGGGGTGTGGGACAGGCTGGCATGACCCCCGATGGTGTGGCTGTAAGGAGAAAGGGAACCATGGTGCGCCCCCCTCTCCACCACACACCCTGCCACCCACTGTTATCAGCGGCCCCCGCCCCCAGGATGCGTATGCCCTGCACAGTGGGGTCTGCCACACAGGAACACGCCAACCCTCCCCGGTACCCTGGCCCAACAGGCCAGTGGCCCAGGGGGCGTATGAGTGCTAAGGGGTCCCAGCACGGGTGGCGAGTGAGCAGGGCACACAGTGGTCCTTCCCCCCCCAAGACACACGTTCCGAGGCCTGGGGTGCATCCACTGGGGAGAGTTTGATGAGAATGTGCTGTAGTTTGTTTTGGGAAGGGGAGTGACTTAGGCGTGTGAATGCTTCAGGGGCTGGGACCAGTATTAGGAGTCAGAGGGGTGGAAATGTTCGTGGGAGTGTGGTGCAGGGCAAAGGGAGAGGGATGCAGGGAAGGGAGATAAGTAGGGATGGGTGGTAGGGGGATGGGGGGAGGTTCAGCTGAGGAGGGCATAGCACCCCGCAACTCTTCCAGTGCGCTCCCCAGCACCCTGCATGCCTCCTGCCTGTACTCCGCTTCTCCTCCGGGGCCAGTGCACCCCAGCACCCCCTGCCAGCATACAATGGGCAGCACCAGCAGGCACAGAAACAAATGGAGAAAATATAGCATTGGGTGCTCTGAGAATTCATCCCTGAGGGAGCAAGTACTGCACTTCAAGCCCTCCAGTGTCCTGAATCACTTGGCAGTGGTTTCCCAAACACAGTAACAGAGTACAGGGTTTTGCTGACCACCCGTCAGAGCGGCTTCAGGGGAGCCAAGTTTTTCCAGTTTAATTATTTTTTAAAGAGTTACCTGCAGACACCTATGTCTCAGGGGAGGCTGGGTGGGCTCGCCATGCTGTCCACTGAGAAGGACGTAACCTCAAACCTCGATTACCATGCTCTGATAGCAGAGTTTGCTGCAAGCAAGTCCAGGAAGGTGGATTTCGGAATGTAAGTGGTGTGACACCAATCCTGGGCAGTATTTTTTTTCAATTATATGAACTTCATAGAATAGTAACAGAGAGAAAGCCAGGCTAGTCTATATACTATCAAAACAAAAAAGCAGTCCAGTAGCACTTTAAACACTTTTGTTAGTCTTTAAAGTGCTGCTGGAATGCTTTTTGTTATGAACTTCATTGTACCAGTCAAAACTTTCTAGTTCGGCACTCTCTCATCCAACAACATCTGTGGTCCAGCATGATTTTACTTAGCCGGATGTCCACTTATCATGGGTGTGGCCAAGTTTCCTGCAGCTCCATAAAATTTATTTACAGTCATGGCCCTCAGGGTGCTGTGCTGTTTTTTCACTGTAATTTACCCCAAACATCTTCCAAGAGCCCAGTAAGCAGTGGATGTATTGGTAATGTGTTAGACAACATTGACTTCCTGGGGTGTGGCAAATTCTGTGGTTTGGCAATCGTCAGTTCCCAAGGGTGCTGGACTAGAGAGGTTTAACCAGTAATTATAAAAAAGAATTACAATATAACTATATATAGTTATATAGTTGTTGTTATCAACATTTAACCTGCAGGCAGCCACTGTCCTCAAAGTTCACTGTAACCAGATTTCATCTGTATAAAAAAATGTTAAGGGGATGCACCTATACAGGTAACGTACCCTGGGCTCTGCACCCACCCCCACCCTGCAGACAGTCCTGTCTCTGGGGCCTCAACATATTCATCCCCAATTTCCCTTGGCCAGGGTTCATTGACAGAGTCCTTTAGACCTCTTCAAAACCACCCCCTGTTGGGCCGCAGAAATTGCTCAGAAAACCCCTGCACAGGAAATCTGACAATAGCTTTCTCACATGATCCCAAGTAGCACTAACCATTGACCAATGCATGAGAAACTGCAACAATCCTGTGTTTGCAAGGGATAGGCTGTTATCTTTTCCATCTCTAACTTGTAAAGTTCAACACGACCATGTGGGCCACAAGGCTGGTTCTCACTCTGTGTGTTTTGTTTATATATATAACAAAGCATCACAGAGTGGGAATATATGTGTAAAGTTATATATATATATATATAGGTGCGTGTGTGTAAAGTTCCTTAAAAAAAAAGTTCACTGTAAGAAACAAGGTGATTACACTGATATGATAATAGTAAAAATGTAATAGTTAGATTTCGCTGCAGCCAAGCAATCTTTGTATTAATTCTCTAGAGCTTAGAATATAGTCTAATGAAATTACCTGCTCTACTTTTCAACATTTTATGAAAAAAACATGTGTTTTAAAAAGTTATATTGCTGTATAAAATATACCTGTCTGGAGTAGACAAAGGGAACGATTCTGTTTCCACCGAAGTCAACAGCAAAACTTCCATTTATTTAAGTCAGAGTGAACCCATGAAATAAAAGTGAATTGATCACTTTTTTTAAATTTGATGACCAATCAGGTTTTAATGAAGCTTCCTTAATTCATGGTTTTTCTGTTTTCCCCCTAGCAACAGTCCCCAGACAACTTATTGTTTGCTTTTGTGATCCCAAACTACCCTATACTTTCTTCTGCAACCCAATGCCTGACTCTTGGATCATTCTGTTCCAGAATCTTTTGCACAGTTTCAGTAAAAAACAAAAATTAAAATACACAGGCTACGTCTACACTATCCCAAAACTTCGACATGGCCATGACTTCTCCGGGCCGCTAAAGAGACCCAGTGGGGACCCACCAGGAGACTCTGGATCTTCTTGCAATTTGGGGAGATTAATCGGTGTCAAAGAGACTTTGGGTGGCCAAGAGAAATGCGGCAATCTATGATCAGATGTCATGAGAGATGGCCACCCGAGGTTACTCCCGCGAGTCTATGCAGTGCTGGGTGAAGGTGAAAGAACTCCAGGAGGCCTATCAAAAAAAATCCAGGAAGGCAACCAGCAGTCAGGGCAGCTCCATGGACCTGCTGCTTTTATGAACAGTTGCACATGCTCCCGGGGATAGACCCCCACCACAGAGCCTGGTCTTAATTACAGTACTTCTGGAGGCCCTGGTATGGAGTTCGGAGTGAGCCCAGAGGAGCTCGGTGGCCCAGAGGAAGAGGAGAGGAGAGGAAGAAGGGGACAATGAGCAAGAGACTGAGGAAGTTCTTCCAGACAGCCTGGAGCTCTACAACATACACCTGGATCCAGTGCCCTATACAGCAGTCCTCTCCATGCCAGTCACCTCCACACTGGTTCCTGAGCCCTCTGGACCAAGGTGTTTTATTCTGCATGCTAGAAGCAGGCTGGGGGTGGGTGTAGGTATAGGGTTGGGTATGTGTATGGGTACAGGTTTGCTATGGTTCTGTGCCCCTCAGAACAGCGTGTTAATGTGTCTTGGGATGGAGCACTTCTCCTTTCTGGAGGTCTCCTCAAAGGCCTCATCCAGGCACTCTTGTATTTTTTCGTGAAGTTCTTAGCCAGCCTTGACTTGATGCAGCTTCCATGGCAGCACACCTTGTCCCACCAGGCAACCAATTAGCGATCTGGTGCCATGGTGCCACACAGCATTTCAGCAAATTTTCCATGTGTTTGGTCACACAGCAGGAGCAGGTGTTCTTCCTCCATAACAGTTAGTATTAGGAGGGTGAAGTCTCCTCTGGCAAGCTACAGAAGCATGGGAGTTGGCATCAGATTTTTTTTTTACATGCTTCCTGCCCTTTTACATTTGCCTGCAGCAGCCACCGGGTGCTCCATTCCCCACCCCTCACATGGTTTGTAGGCTCTGAACGGCTTCTCCCCTCCCATGTCCCTTTCCACCCAGCCTTGCTTTTCGTTTTTCAGATGCTGGGCTCTCTGGATCATCACCAACTCCCATGTGCCTGTCCACCCAGCATTTCTTTTTACTTTACAGGAATCCCCCGCACCACGCAGCTGCCGGGCTCTGATGGGTGTCTCCCCTCCCATGTCCCTTTCCACCCAGCATTTCTTTTTACTTTCAGGACTCCCTGGCACCTCGTGGCTGCCGTACTCTGCTGGGTGGCTCCCCTGCCATGTCCCTTTCCACACAGGAGCTGCAGAGGGACTCACAACTCAGCAATTCAGGAGCAGATACCTGGTTCTTGGAGTCCCCTGAGGAGAGGTTGCCCACCCCCTATGGTCCCGGTTGCTGAATGCAGGGAGGGAGTAAGGCAAGCCTGCTGTCCAGCCCCAAAGGCCACAGCAAAAGGCTCTCCAAGACCCCTTGAGAAGGCCCTTTTCCCCTGGCACTGAAACCTCTCATCCCTGCAAAATAAAAGCTTTCCTTTGAACTCAGTGTGATTTTTGTGGCGTGCAGGAGCAGTAGGGAACACAAACCATAGTCGGGGTTGGGAAAGGGCTGAAGCAAAGCTGCCCCGTGATACGCCCAAGTCCGCAGCAGACACATGGCTGAGGGAACGCAAGTGGGTTGGGGGAGGGATGAAGGCTGCTCACCGGTACTCCTAGGTCCACAGTGGATGCGTGGCTGAGGGAACTGGGTGGGTTGGGAGAGGGCTGAAGGCACAGCTGCCTGCCACATGCATTCTATGTACTGCAACTTAATCCCCTCCCACTAAGTAAAAGTATTCCTTCATCAAGACATGGTGTGATTTACTGGCATTACAACAGAGAAATACAGCGGTAGCATGTGCATTACAGATCATTCATGAACCTATGTTTTAAAGCGTCCCTTATTGTTGTTGCCTCAGTGTGGTTACTGGTGGATGGTTGCGTAGGCAGCTGCAAGTAAGCCCCATCTATGGCCTCAGCTATGGAATTCCAGATTGATGAGAAAGTCTCCCACCTGGATTCACATATGTTGTTCAAAGTTGTGCACGCTGTAATAACAGTGGGCACTTTCGTTTCAGAAAGGTCCAGACGGGGTCAATAAGCATCTGAGCATTGTTTTAAATGGCCAAAGTTGCATTCAACCACCCCTCTACGCCTGCTAACTCTGTGATTGAAGTTTCCTTGCTGGGGGCCAGGTTTCCTGTGCAGGGCTGCATAAGACAAGGGAGCAGAGGGTAAGCAGGATTGCCCCATATAACAAGAGGCATCTCCACGTCACCAATCATGATTTTCTGATTGGGAAAAAAAAGTCCCATCCAGGAGCTTTCTGCACAGACCAGAATTTCTGAAGATGTGTGCATCATGAATTTTCCCTGACCATCCCATGTTGATGTTGGTGAAACCACCTTTGTGACCTACCAATGTTTGCAACACCATCGAGAAGTATCCCTTTCAGTTTATATGCTCAGAAGCCAGGTGGTCCAGGCCATGAGGGGGATGTGCATGCCACCCATTGCCCCACTGCAGTTAGGAATCCCCATGGCAGCAAAGCCATCCACTATGGCCTGTACATCTCCAAGGGTCACCGTATTTCTCAGGAGATACGGACAGATTGCATGGGCCGCCTCCATCACCATGGACCCAACTGTAGATCTGCCCACCCCAATTGATTTGCCACTGACCGGTAACTGTCAGGTGTTACATACTTTCACACTGTAATTGCCTCTTGCTTCTGCATCGTTAAAGCCGGCCTCATTCTTGTGTTGCTCTGCTTCAGGGCGGGGCCAGCACATCACAAAGTTCCATAAAAGTGGGCTTGCGTGTACGGAAGTTCTGCACCCACTGCCCATCATCCCAGGACTCCAAAATAATGTGGTCCCACCAGTG
The DNA here is from genome assembly GCF_033958435.1 of Carettochelys insculpta. Taxonomy (NCBI): domain Eukaryota; kingdom Metazoa; phylum Chordata; order Testudines; family Carettochelyidae; genus Carettochelys; species Carettochelys insculpta. The sequence goes on along the minus strand of NC_134137.1, from coordinate 108,019,045 downwards.
TGTGCTGGTCTCGCGCGTCCAAAACCACCACTCCACTGTCACCGATGCATCCAGGGCAGCCAGCAGCGGTGAGTTCTTCGACCACAGTTGGAAGATTTGCTCTTCCAAACCATTGTCATCATCATCATCATCATTCTGATTGACAGCTGTCACTGAGCTTTGCAAATGAAGGCAAAATTGTGCGACAGCCAGTGTGGTTGCCAAAACAATGTGGGCTATGAGTTGAATCATTTGGGGATCCATGTTTGCGCTGGAATGCTGCAGCAGGAAATGGCGCAATCTCCAGTATGTTTTCGCACCGTTACTGGTGCTCTGAATTCTGGGACAGGTCTTTGTATTCTGGGATTCAAACATGAAACATCCACAACCAACCAGGGATAAGGCACTGTGGGATAGGTACCCACAATGCACAGCTCATGCTGTTGAACTTGCACAGGGCAATGGGGACGTGGAAACTCTGCATGGAAAAAGGTGGGTTGAATTTCAAGATGCTTTGTGGACACAATTCGAATTTATAATAACGAGGTTAAAAATCAAATTTATCTCATAGTGTAGACGCAATCTAAAGGTTTCCGTGTTTCCCTTTTAAGCCTTGAAAGGTAGAAAACATGGGAACACTCTCCCTTATCTTGTCTTTCTTTAATCTTGCCACACTGCTTATCCATGTCATTACCAGGAGCGAAACAAAGCTGAATATGAGAAGAGTGCAAAGCTTGAAAAAACCTCCCAGCAAGTATTCCTTAGTTGTTATTTTTCAGCTAATGTGTGAAAGAGATCTGGGGTATTCATTTTGTGCCAGAAAAACTCTTATGTCAGTAACAACTCATCCACTCATACTATTGCTGTGCAAAACACATTTTTCACAAGCTGTTCTTTTCTCTTGTTTGTTTCCAGGTGTTTACAATCTCTAACAAGCACCTGCCTTTACCATATTGGCATATGTCCCCCATTTGTGCTAGATTTTCCATTCCTAGTTCTTCTCACCTGCTTTTCATTTACTCAGTCACATATCTGTAGAAGGAGATTAGAAGCAGATTTTATTAAATTGACATAAAATGTAGTAATGTTGCACTGAACTGTTTATTCCTGTCAAACTCAGGCTTTATTATCAAGTTTACTTATTGAGTCTCTGAAGGAGACTTACTTTTAAGACCAGAAGGTAGGGTAAACTATTATCTGCTGCTCACAACAGGTGGCTGGGGGTCACATCTTTGGGTGCTATTCACACTTCTGACACTGAGGCTGGGTCTACAGTATGAAATAAAATTGACTTTTAATAAATACAATTTTTTTAACCTCAATCTTATGAACTCATATTTAATTGTCCACAGACCTTCCAGAAATTTGACGTACCATTTCTCTACGTTGACTCACCATGTCTCCATTCCCTTATCCAAGTTCGCCTGTGTGAGCAATGCATTGTGAGTACCTATCCCACAGTGCCTTAGCCCCATTTCATTCTGGTGGTTTTGCATCACTGAGTTGTGGGGACAAAAATTGCTGCAGTTACTGGTGGGTGTTTGATGTCACTATCCCAGAATGCAAAGCACTCTCCCAGAATTCAAAGCATCCACTAACTGTGTGAAAATGAACAGGTGATTGTGCTATTTTCTCTGGCACAGTGCTAGCATGGATCCTCAAATGCTTCGAGTCCTCGCACAGATTGTTATGGCAGTTTCCCAGAATATCCTGTACTTTTTCTTTCAACAACGCAGACAGTAGGCTGAGATGATGGTTCAGGGTGATGTTGAAGATTTTGAAGAGGAAATCAGTCAACTGCCATCCAAGAACTTAGAAGAGTTGTCTGCCCTGGATGCATTGCTGACAGTAGTTCACAAGAAAGTGGCAATCACTCTAAGAAAGTTTGCAATGCCCAACAGTTACCAGTCAGTGCAAATCAGTTAGGGATGGGCAGATATACAGTGGGGTCTGTGGTGAAGCAGGCAGCCCATGCAATCTGTCCGTATCTCCTGAGAAACACGGTGACCCTTGGAGATGTACAGGCCATAGTGGATGGCTTTGCTGCCATGGGGATTCCTAACTGCAGTGGGGCAATGGGTGGCATGCACATCCCCCTCATGGCCTGGACCACCTGGCTTCTGAGCATATAAACTGAAAGGGATACTTCTCGATGGTGTTGCAAACATTGGTAGGTCACAAAGGTGGTTTCACCAACATCAACATGGGATGGTCAGGGAAAATTCATGATGCACACATCTTCAGAAATTCTGGTCTGTGCAGAAAGCTCCTGGATGGGACTTTTTTTCCCAGACTGGAAAATCAAAATTGGAGACATGGAGATGCCTATGGTAATACTGGGTGACCCTGCTTACCCTCTGCTTCCTTGCCTCACGAAGCCATACACAGGTGCCCTGGACCCCAGCAAAAATTACTTCAATTTCAGAGTCAGCAGGTGCAGAATGGTGGTGGACCAAGCCTTTGAGGAGGGGCTAGCTCAGTGTTTTGAACATTGACCTCATAAACCCTGGCTTGTGAGTTCAGTCCTTGACAAGGCCATTTAAGGTCTGGGGCAAACAGATTTAAAAAAAAATCTGTCAGGGATGGTGCATGGTCCTTGTAAGAAGGCAGGGGACTGGACTCAATAACCTCTCAAGGTCCCTTCCAGTTCTATGAGATACGTATATCTCCATATATTATTATGGACCATTTAAAAGTGAGGTTCAGGTGCCTGTTTACATGTTTGGACCTTTCAGAAACTAATGTCTGAACCATGGTTGCAGCGTATTGTATTTTGCGTAACATTTGTGAATCCAAGTGGGAGAATTTCATGTGACCCTAGGGTGCAGAAGCTGATGCCATAAGCTTATTCACAGCTGCCTACGAGGCCATTCTCCAATACCAATGCAGAGGCCGTGGCAGTCAGGGAGGCTCTGAAACATAGCTTCATGAATGGTCTGCCAGACAGATGATTGCATTGTATTTCACTGTTGCAGTACCATCTCCCACTCCCAAAAATGATTTGTGCTCCCCACCAAATGTGAACCAATAAATTAGACTGTGGCTTTCACAGAAAGAATACTTCTATTTGGGGAGAAGGGAGTTAAGTTGCAGGAAGAAGTATGGGTGTAAAGTGAGGGTTATTGTAATAAAAAGATGGGTAGCTGCTCTGTTGGCCCTCTCCACCCCTGCCCGGGTCCCTTTGCTGCAAGTCCACTGGGGACCTTGCCATAGTGATGGGCAGATCTGGCCCTCTCCACCTGGGTCCCTCTGATGTGAATCCTCTATGGACTTTGACGTAGTGGTGGGCAGCTGTGCTATCAGCCCTCTTCACCCCCCAGCTGGGTCCCCGTACTGATTTATGCACCCCACAACTCATGGGTACCAAGGAATCACACCTTGGTTGTCATCAAGAGAGTATGCTTATTTGTGGCAGGGAGATGGTTAAATAGCAGGGAAAAGAAGGGATGTTAGGGGTGGTGGAATAGCCTTTTATAGTGGATCTTGGGGGGTGGAGTGGCAGATCGTCCTTGTCTTCCCTCCCCACTTTCAGGAACCATGATGACAGGGAATGGGTGCCCTGGATTCAGGGGAGTCCAGGCTGCAGGGCATGGAGCCCACAGTGCTGCATAGGCAGTCCCTCTGCAGCTCTGGCATGGAGCACAGGACATCAGTTTGGTCACTCATAGCTGGTATGAGCTTGCCATGTCCTCTCTCACGTACGCAGATTTCTCTCCCCTGAACTCAAGCACAGTCTGCTGCCCCTGTGCTGTCTCCCTTTTGCTGTCAGCGGCTGCTGTTTCAGCCTGCTGCAGATGCTGCAGGATAAGCTTCTGCTCGGACCTTTTGCACTTCCTCGCCCTGTCTCCCACACTGAGGCTGCCTGCTGGAAAGTAAAGGTCAAAATTGAGCTACAGTTCACACAAAGTGCTTACCTGCAGAATGCATGGGTCTCTGTCTTTACAATCAGTGAAACTCTCTTTTTACAAGGCCACTTTAGGCTTCTTAAGGATGACAAGGATTCAAACGTGCATTGCACAAGCCATTGCTTATCCAGACCATTTCATTGTGGACAGGGTAAGCTATTGTCTGCTTTACTAGTGGTGGGATGGGTGTGTATGTGTGTGCAAACCAGGGGAAGCAAACCAGGGAAAAATTTATTTGGCCATTCCCTGGAGCAAACCTGTATTGCATGTGCTGCAGCCCAGGAGCAGGGTCTGCAGAGCCTAGCAGCCACATGGCGATGGGGAAAGGTTTGAATCCAGGAGAGGGATGCCTATAAAAAAATGAAGAGTACCTGGATGTGGCCTTCCTGGAGATCTCCAAAAAGGATAAGCATTCCATCCCCAGAAATATTAACACCCTGTTCTGAGGGGCATTGATCTGTAGAAAACCTATACCCATACCCCTACCCATACCTATACCCAGCCACCTCCCACTTGTAGCACCATTCAGAAGAAAATACTCACCAGAACAGCTGGGCGCCAGGGGTTCAGGGACTGGCATAGAGAGGACTGGCTCCAGGTCCATGGTGAAGAGCTCTGGACTATCCGGAACAGCTTCCTTGGGCCCCTGCTGGTTGCCCCCTTTCCTCCTCCTCAGTCGAGAGGAACTGAGCCTAGTGGGGATCCTCTTCCTCCTGGACCCCCACTAGCCTCAGTTCCTCTCGGCTCACCAAGGACTGTGGAACAGTGATTCCTGAAATGCCCAGATTAAGACTGGGCGGCCTGGTCGGGTCCCCCCCACAAGATGCATGTGCAGCTGTTCATATTAATGGCACATATTTGGATGTGACATGATCCGCCAGTTGGCTTCCCGGACTTTTGATAGGCCTGCCGAGTTCTTTCACCTTCACCTGGCATTGTGTAGAGTCCCGGGAATAACCGCTGATGATCATCCTCTGCAACATCTTCTCACATGTGTCTGCATTTCGCTTGACACTCAAAGTCTGCTCACTACTGACTCCAATCCCCAGGCAGGAAGGAGATCCATAATCTCCTGAAGGCTCCATGCTTGAGCTCTCTCGTGACCCTAAGAACTCCAATCACTACCCTGAGTGCTCATGATTGCAAGAGATGGCTACTGATATGATGGCTACCAATGCGGCATGATGTGATGGCTAAAAGCAGTTAGAGCATCTGGGCACCCCTTAAATTTCCCAGGCTTGCTGGTGATGAATTCAAATTCGTGGGCTTCCTGTGACCTACTTTCTGTGCACCTGGAGAGCAGCAGAGATGGAGGTGGCCATGGTGGGTAACCATGTAGCATTGAGGGATACATATGGGGTACCTCTGGAGGCTAATAAAGTCAATTTAAAGACATGGCGTTTCTACACTAGCCTTAATTTGAACTTTTAAATTTGAGTTTGATGCTACGTCGAGTAGCTTTCCACGGTGTTATAATACCAACCTTAACACTGCCTAAAATCAACCTAATGGTATTTACAGTGAAGGCAGTGACATTGTAAAATCAAGCTGTCTTAAATATGACTTTGTCATATAGTGTAGACAAAGCCCAAGTCAATTAAAAACCAGATTCTGCCACCATTATTCACTTTAGGTAGCACCTCCTCCATGAGTAGTCCTATTGAAACCAACAGGACTAAAGCTCCAATTCAGCAAAGGTTTAAGCGCATAGGGCTTAGTTCACATTTTTTCTCAGTTCTGCTTTCAGCTCATTTGCCCTAACTGAAATTCAAAGTGGAAACTCGCATGAAACTGCTATGGTCATATTTTTCTTATGCTACACAAAAAAATGAGGTAGTTTACAGAGCAAGTAAATGTCAGGAGCTACGCCAAAGAGACTGACATCCTAACTTTAGGTACAAATAAAAGTAATAAACAAAAGGCAGGGAGTGATCAGGTCAAACAAAGCAAACACCACGATCCCAGACTTTACCACTTACAGCAGATGAACATCTTCATGGCGGCATTGCTTTCATTTATTTTAATAGATAGAGGCAGAGGGTTTAACAGTGAAATGAGCAGATTTCCCCAAGTACTCTGCAGCCATTGTTGTCAGTCAGCACTGTGCAGTTCTGAGCTACTGGTAACTTCATTCTGTGCTTAGGCTGTTGGGTGCTCAGCTTGTTTTGAAAAAAACTGATGCTAGAAGAAGAGCAGTTTGCTGGCTTATCTCCAAAAACCACAAAGTGCCCTACCTTCATTCACAAATTGGCCCAGGCTGGAGAAGCTCACGGTATCTGGTTTGTGTTTTGAGTTTGTAACAAAACCTCCAACCAGGGAAATGGAAATCAGTTTTGTTTGTTTGCACTGCTCTACTAAGTGTTTGTTAATGCTAATTAATTGTTGAGCACCAGATGTTACTAAGCTCTGTAAAGATCAATGAGGAGATAAGGCACCTGATCTCAAATACTTTACAATATAAAGGCTCAGTAATAACTTATTCCCCACATTTATTTTAATAGACCAGTCCCAGAGCAAGTATTTGTAAAGATTGGGGCGCTACACTTACTTTTAAAAATTCCACACTTTAGCATAGAAAACATTCAAGGTTTTACAGATTTTATTTATTTGTTGTTGTTTTTTCTTTCCTCTCTTTGTAATTCCATGGTCTTAGTCCTGTGAAAGGATGGACCCAATTACATAATTTCAGCCTCAATAATTTGTTTAAATGCATCAGGGATGCTCTGGTAGCATCAGGGAAGCACTTTACTTTTATTGGAACCCGCTGCCGAAACGTAGAGAGACGATATTGTGCTGAAATGGTCACCCAGCTTAGTAAACAACTCGTGTCTTTATAGATACAAAACAATGTAAGATCGTGATAAAATATGTGTGAGAAGAGAATGGTTTTGTTCTTTGTTACAAATAAAGAAAACATGTCTGGTGGTGTGGTGGGGTTAGTTAACCAACATCTGGGCCCTTAGTCTCCTAGCTCAGGAGATGAGTGCCTGTACAGTACTGGAAGATACTGGTATTCTGGGGCAGGCAAGTCAGGCCCCCGGGTTATTTACTCATGAATCAGATATTTCACTTCAACCAGCTGGAGGTTAACAGCCTTCAGACACGCACATTCAAAACAGTCCAAGGGTCAATTTCTTTATTTACAAGTTTATGGAAAATTAAATATTTTCAAAACCATGTATAACAAGCATGTCATACACCTTTAGGACCGTTACATATTTAAAATTCACGTCTGGTATTTAAATACTTGTTTGTCTTCATCAGTTGCTACTCAGGGTGCTAGAACAATTTATACAGTGGCAGGGTGGTGAGGGAGGTGCTGGGAGTCACTGAACAACAGGAAGTCCTGTGTCACCTTACAAGCTAATGCATGACATCTGATGAAGTGGGTCTCTGCCTACAAAAGCTCATGCTCCAAAATATGCTAGTCTATAAGGTGCTGCAGGACTTCTCGTTGGTTTTGAAGATACAGACTAACACAGCTACCTCTCTGATACTTGAAGCCAAATGTAAACCTTGTCTATAATGGAAACCACTTCAAGCCAGGAGGTTCAGCAGCACCTCCAGTTCCACCACCTCTGATTGGCACAGATTTTCATAGCAGCACTGGGTGTGTCGCAAGAGCAAAGGTTGTTAAAGCTACACTCTACAGCCATTGTGAGTGTGCGTGTGCTCACGCCCATGTCAATGACCCCACTGGAGGGCAGCACGGTAGGCCAGTTCGTGTTCCTCTGTGGTTTCACAGCCCACTGGGGAGCTTAGCTGGCAGCTCCTCTATGCAGCCATGGGCAAGGGAATGTATCTGCCACGGTTCATGAACTCCCTCAATGGCTGTGCCTTTTTGCAGCAATGAGACCCAGGCACACAGGTATGTAGGGCGTGTCAAGTTGCTGCCATTCATCTAGCTCCTTCAGAACCTCTCACAAAGCTTCCGTCTGTGCTTTCCCACCCCCCCCCCCAAGCTATGGTCACCCAAAATCAGGGGATCTCTCCCTCCGCTTCTCCTGACTCTGGCCAAGAGGCCAGCTATCATGGCAGGAGGAGAAAGCTGGCTGTGGGGTGGCGGGAGGGTACTCTGCATCTATGGGGTCAAATCCCATTCCCTGGTTTAGTCACATCTCTGGGCAGCATTCTGCCGGGTATTAGCAACTGACTCCTTAGATGGCTTTGTGGAACAGTGGGAACTGTCTGCTTGGTACTCATCTCTCGTTTCTTTGACTGTAACTCTTGAACTCACTCTGTCCCTGTGTCTGAATAATTTAATTTATCATAGAATCATGGAATCATAGGGCTGGAAGGGACCTCAAGAGGTCATCTAGTCCAGCTCCCTGCTTCAAGCAGGATCAGCCCCACCCGCCCCCTACATCATCCCAGTCAGGACCTTGTCAAGCTGGGACTTATAAACCTCGAGGGCTGGAGACTCCACCACCTCTCCAGGCAACGCATTCCAGTGCTTCACCACCCTAGACTTTGTGGTCCCTCTCCACCCTAGCCGAGTGGGACAGGGCCTTTAGTTGTGTGGGACCTAGACCATCTGCCCCGGCAGTACAGATAGTACCAGCAGCTTGAAGCTTCCATCTGAACGGGGTACCCTCCACTCTCCCCACTTCCTTACACTGTAGTGAGATGAGAGCTCTCTCTGGTGCACTGGGAGGTGGAGTTGGGGGAGTTTATACAGTACCCAGTAAAAAAGCTGTCAGGATTATTTACACCTTGGTTCAAATCCTGAGTGAACAGGGGACACTTCTTTTCCCCAAAATTGGTTTGGCTTGTTTAATATTGGTCTTTTGGTTTCTCCTCCCCACCAGGTTTGCAAAGTGCAGGTCTTGTGCTGCCGTGCTACAGATTTATACAAATGACCTGCAGATGATCAGAGACACATCAAAGCACCCACTTCCTCTCCCCCACCCCCGCCAACATCAGTCTGCAAAAAGGCATGTTGACAGCTGCTCCTCCTTGACAGCAAAACAAAAACAAGTCACACAGCAGTAACAGTCATGAGAACCACGGCTTTATTTCAGCAAACTCCTTCAGCCCGTAAGTCGTCCCAATGACTTTAGTGTGACTGCGTGTGCTCAGCGTCAAGCACGTGTGCAGTCTCTCCACAGGATCAGGGCTTGGAGATGTTAGCACCCATTTGCAAATGCCATTGACAAAGGAAGCAACTTTCCATTGCCTAGGGGCTATGCCGGTGCAGTGCGCACAGGAGGACCGGGTGCTACACAAGGGCAGCACAGGATGGCCGTTTCCCCCAAAGCACCTGATTTTGCCCCTTTCCTCTGAGGACAGGAAGGGCTCCTGCACTCCCGTGATTTTGGAGGTGGCAGCTGCATGCTCCTCTCACCCACTTTCAGCAACCACCGGATTCCCCTCTCTGCCTGCTTACTGCAGCCATCTGCTGTCCTCTCTGCTCACCTGTTGCCCCTACACCTGACTCCCTTGAGCACCTTCTCCCCAGTCCTTTTGCTGCCCTGTACTCTCAGCTGATACTGGCTATGTGGTGTCTCCCCTTCCACCCCCTCTCAGCCACCTAAGGCCTTGCATTAAACCTACTCATTGATATGCAAATAGCGTAGCTGAAGTTGGCATCCTTATTGCTGTATCTTCCATGTGATACGGTCGGCCGGGGCTGCTCTCCCATCACCTCCAGCTCCTCTTCCTCTCCTGGTGGAGTACCAGAACCAATGGGAGACCACTCAGGGACCGATTTATCGCACCGAGGCAGACATGATAACTCAACGGCTGGTGGATCGATCGCTGAAGTGTCAATCCGCTGCATGGCAGAGACAAGCCCTAGCACACCTGCTTCTCTCCAGTCCCTTCTGTCTTTATGGACCCAGCCCAGGAAGGTGCCTGCAACCTGGTCTCTCAATTCCATCCCCTTTCTCCCACTGGCCTAACTCTTCCCAGCTTGCAACTTCCAGCCCTGATAGATACCTGGCCCTGGCCCCTCCCAATACCCCAAGCCATACCTGCTCCCACTGGCTTACTCCCATTTTTCTGTGGGGGAGAGTCAGGACTGTAGCCAAGGTGGGCAAACGGTGCAGTTCGGATTGATTGGATCATCTTTGTATAGCAGGGTTTGGTGGGGCCAGGCAGGATGTGGGGAAGGGAGCACCACCTCCCTCTCTGACTCCCCTTAGTGGGCCACCCAGCCTATCTGGTGGGGAGGGGCCATACAGCCAAAGAATCGGGGGTGGAGGCGCATGTGCTCTTGCCTCACACATTGCCTTGATGGGGAGGGGTGTGAAAATATGCTTCCTCATGCCAGGTACCAGAAACGCTTATGTATCAAAGGAAATCACTGCCCCCCGCAACCCACCCTTATGCAATCCAACGTATGGTCCAATCGAAGAATTAAGATCACCAGAGTTACCTAGTGACTCGGCAACCACACACCTTATTTGGACATGGACGTATGCAGTCAGGCAGCACAGAGAAAAGCTAAACCAAAACAAAACAGCATGTACTGCCCAGCACCGCACTGTGTTAACCAAACACCTAAAAGAGGAAGGAAAAGTTTAAAAAAAGATTTGTCAGGGTAAGAAACCCATTTTTGTGCTCATTGCCTTAAAGTATGTTGGTTAAAACAGCATTTTTCTTCTGCAGAGTAAAGTTTCAAAGCTTCTTAAATCAACATTCAGTTGTAAACGTTTGAGAGAAGGATCGTAATATTTTGTTCAGTTACAGCCCTTTCAGAGTTACAAATAAGCTTAATTGTGAGGTTCTACTGCAGTTCCACTGTTATCATGGGTGGGGCCCTTCACATACTACCAGTCAGCTCCCACACTTAGCCAGCTGACCTGTAGAGCCAGCATGCTAAAGGGAGAGCTAGGAACGGCCAGTCTTTGCTGGGTGGGGATTTGCTCCAGGGACAACCCATATGTGCTTTGGGGAGAACCTGACACAAAGAAAAGGCTTTCCTAGCTGACTGACCAAAGGCTTCTTGCCGGAGACCTGCAGGTTCGGAGACAAAGCTGAGCCCACCGAAGGTAGGGGGGACATAAATGATGTTTTTGGACAGAAAGGGGTACCCGTAGCTATTGGCTTTTGAAGACGGGTGATGTTTCATGCTGCTCCGTGTTTGATGTGCACCCCATCTTTAAGGGCTGCTGTGCATTGGCGTTTCCTGGGGAAGCTCATGCAAAATAGCTGGGCTGTGCATGTAAAGGGCAATAGCTATTCTGAGCTAGCTTCTTGTTTTGATGTTCTTGTACCTCACTAAGGGTTTATTATAATTTACTTCCAAAAATGGATTAATCTAAACCGCACAAGGGCCTGGGTGACAGGCATCATGGGCTGGGGAAAACTGTACCTTCCCAAACAGCCAGCTGTGACCCTGCCCCTCCCCCCATCCTGCTCTGGCTCACTCCTACTAGTGCTACTGTGCAGTGGGCCCAGCATGGGTTGAGGCTGGGGCTACATGCGCCACCCCCCACCTGGCACTCAAGGGAAGCGGGGAGGTGGGGCCTGCACCATTTGCCCGCTACTCATTCCTGGCCTCACTGGGTGAGGGGGGGGCCGCACCATATGACTGCCTGGCACACTAGGGCTGGGCAGGCTGGTGCCACTCTGAGGTTGGGGGATGGTAGCCTGGGACAAGGGCCAACAGCCATGGTGAGGGTAGTGGGGCTATAGCGGGAAAGGGGAGAAGTTGTGGGACTTCAGCCAGAAGGGGTAGAGTAGGGGTTTGAAAAAATACCACAATATTTCAGTAAACAAATTCTCACAATGGGGGGGGGAGGGGCTCATTAATGATTGATTACCTTTTGAGATTGGCAGTAACTGCTGGCTTTGAATGCAAGCTCTTGAGTCTGTGGCAGCATGAACCGGAGTTGTCTGCTCCACCCACTTTTCAACAATGGCACCTGACCAATATGGTATAAAACACGCATTTTAAGGTACACCAAACAGCCCCAGAAACATCACCCTTTTGCCAGCTCTATGTTCCATCATTTACATGACACTGTACGTCAGTAGTTAGAGGAGACCCTACCACGGCAAAAAAGCTGAGAACAGCTCTTTACAGAAGGAAAATAAACAAATGGAAATATTGTGATTCAATTTGTTTTGGAATTTAAGGGCCTAATGCGACACCCATGGAAGTTGGGAGGAAAATATTGATTTAAGTGGAAAAGAAGCATCCTTATTTAGCACCCCTGTAGAGCAGCAAATACAGGTTGACCACCTCTAATCCGCAACTCTCTCATCTAGCAACATCTGTAATCTGGCATGATTTTAGGTAGCCAGATGATCACTTATCTTTGGTGTGTCAAAGTTTCCCATGGTCCCCTAAAATCTGTTTACAGCCACCAGTCCTGGCTGTCAGTGTTCTGTGCTGTTATTTAGCTACAATTTACCCTTAAATGTCTTCTCAGAGCCCAGTAAGCAGTAGCAGTGCTGGTAAAGCTGCTGGACAATAATGGCCTCTTGTGGTCCAGCAAATTTTCTCATCCTGCGTTAGTCAGGTCCTGAGGGGGCTGGATTAGAGAGGTTCAGCCTGTGCTAGTTTTCAGACCATTCAAATCTACAGTTGTCTTTAGTCTAGTAAACACTTATTTTAGTATTTAAGTCAGCTCTGTTGAGCATAATGTATCTATAGGTACAGTTAGCTCAGTTGAATGTTTTCTTTTTAATCTAATAAGATTGTGATAAATGGGTCATCTCTAATGAAATTGATTAAATACATGATTTTTTTTTTAAGGTCAGTTCCAGTATTAGATGACTAGTGCATTACAAAGATGGGAAATTTCTGGGGTTTTTGCCTTCACCTCAACATGCGAAAGCCTTACCCTTTGTTTCTTGTCCCTTTCTATGCCCATTTTCTATCAGATAATATATGACTCATCCTGACACTGACTAATAAGGATATCTGGCTATTCCAGAGTCAGTATCTATTTTTTTTAATGTTGATTAAAAAGCTTGGACAGTAATAATATTCACTTCTAATAAAGATTTTAGAACAGATATGTAATGAGAATTACTAGTCAAATGTTATGTACTTGAGGTTGATCAATAGTGTAAGTAGCTATGCGAAATACAGAAGTGCTACCTCATATTAAATATGATTGCAGTCAGGAATTGTTTTTGTAGATCAAATCCAAGAAATCTAGAAACTGAAATAGATGTGAAGGGGTAGGGTTGGGTGGTAAGACTATTTACAATGTCAGCAAGCTAAATTCTGATTTTTGGAGAGGCTGCTGGTGAGGGTCTCTGAATAAAAATACAGATGAAAAATAAAGTGGAAACAATCCTCTGACTATTTCTAAGTCATGCACTACTACAACAGTCTAGCAGTCATGGACACCTGCTACAGAATATAAATACTGGCAGGGAGTAAAAACACAAAAATCCTGGACTAATGTCTGTGGTGCTCTACCCACAGGACACAGGGTCACAGGAGAATTTACATAATCGTGTTATGTGCTGTGTAACAAATACCTAAGAAATCATCTCTTCAAGAAAGTTCCTAAATCATTCAATAGGACTAGTTCTGGTCCACCACTTACAATTCTGTGACATTGACGTATTAATCAACATTTTTGAAGCAAGTAAATGTGATCGATTTTAAGCCTTAGCAGCCCCATCTATAGCCCCATCAATCTGTGCCTTAGTTTCCTATCTGTAAAATGGGGATAATGCTTCACACTCTCAAGATGGGCATTGGAGGATAAATCTCATCAAATACAACGGTGAGGAACGCCATGTAAGTACTTAGGCAAGTTGAGGTAAGCATTCCTTACCCATGTGAGTAGTTTCGTTGAAGTTTGCAGTTATCACATAAGGAGGAGTTCTCATGTAAGTAAAGGCTGGGCAGTGTCAGTAATCGGAGTTAATTTTTTTTACAGCAACAAGTTTAGGGGCGAAAAATATCTTTTGTTGGACCAACTTCTGTGTCTCTGCTTGACAGCTTGCCTTTGTCACCTATTAAACTTGGTCCAGTAATAGATACTACCTCCCCAACTTTGTCTCTCTTGTGTTCTCAGATGGACACAACATTTTTAAAACACTGAACCTGACTCTGCAAGTGGTCTGAATCCTCGTGCCCACTTAAGTCAAGTAGAGGGATAGCTTAATGTTTAGAGCATTGGCCTTGTAAACCCAGGGTGGTGAGTTTGATGGGGCCTTTTAAGGGTCTGGGACGGGTTGGATTTTTAAAAACAAATAAAACTGTCAGGGATGGTGATAGGTCCTGCCATGAAGGTAGGGGACTGGACTCAGTGATCTCTCAAAGTCCCTTGCAGCTCTATGAGATATGATATGGATGTTCTCTCCACATTGCAACTGCAGGATCAGGCTTTCAGCTGTTCATTGTTGCTGAATGAGAAGCAGGTTCCTTGTTTTACTGTATTGTGTGGTTTTGAATTCTTAGAATTCTATGTCCGCTTTTCTGAACATAGGCTCTTGCAACTGGGACAAGCTTAATTTTGCATTCTTCTTTAGAACATCTCTCTCAACTGTCACATGCTCTGAAAATGCCGATGAAAGGGCTCTTACCATCTGTTTCTGTAGTTTTTAAGGGGCATTCAGCAGCCTCTCTGCTGGGAATTATAGTGATATGAATGTTCCCTGTGGGTCACATGTTATTTATTAAATGTTGACTTCAAATGCATTAGACAGCTATACAGTCCTTAGATGGCAAATGCTTTTAGTAGTATTACCACTTTTGACCCAAGCAGTTAGCCAAGCTGGGAAGTTGCAGGTTGTTGCTGTTAAGGAGAAACTGATGATAGAGTGAGGTACTTTAGCTGATATAATCCTGTTTATTTACAAAGAATGTACAAAGTTCAGCATGCTTGAACCTGGGAGGAACTAAAACAAGAGTTTATTTGCTAACAGACAAAAGCCTCTTTAGTCAGCACTAGAGTCAGAAGCCCCTTCATCAGGCTCCTTTATCATCACACAACGTGATTATTCATATTGTCACTGTACCTATCTCAATCTGCCTGGCTCCTGTCTACACTGCTGTCTCAGTTCCTTTGCGCTTCACCTTAGGCTGTACCTGTCACGCATTTCCCTCTCTGGTCAAACACTGGCTGGTGAGCTCCACCAGCAATGTAGTTCAAATTTCTGGGCAGCTTTGTTTTGGGTGGAAACATGCTAGGTTTTGGGTTTGGTGACAGATGTAAAAGGTCTGGTTTTGTCCAGCCCCTAATAACAAGGTTTTTCCCAACCCACGACAAAAATAATAAGTGGCTAAGATTTGGCCACTCTATGTGAGCACGTTAGGAATGACTGCAGACTCAGGAAAGTATTTTTCCCCATGGAACCTAGGTGTAAACTGCCATAAATAGGCTGCTAAACCTCTGGGATTATTAGGCGGGAAACCCAACAAACATTTGAGGCCCCAAAACACAAGTGTTAGGGAGTAAAGACATGTATTAAGATCATATTTAGCCATATTGCCATAAAATCCCTAGATATTTAAGAGAGTTAAAATCCCACTAAAGCCGTCTTCCTGTCAAAGTAATTTTTTGTCTATGAACTGCAAAGCAGAAAGTGAAAAGTGACAGATTAACCATTTAAGAAACTACATTTGGAAAAATTCACATTTTTCCTTGGAAAAAGCCTTCTGGTGCTTGGAGAACTTTGTGTCTAAATGGATTTTCAGATTGCTTTGGTCCTCTTTTAAAATGGTGGCTTCTGTTTCATTTGCAATATATATGTAATGCTTATCTAGAGCAGAGCAATGTGTCCTGGTGTAGACATACCAGTGTAAATCCTGACTGTAGAGCCTTTACTCATGGACAAAATGAGGCTTGCTTCAGGGAAGTTGTGTTTGTGCATGCCCCATTTTACTCTGGTGAGCATTCTAAGGGGCACGAATAGAACCTCCTGTTGTTAAGTCTGCACAACACTTTCCATTAGAAAAACCTGCTTTCAGTTATGTCTAACTTTGATGCTCCCGACTGAAATTTTCTGTGCTGTATGTCTGCCTGAGGGTGAATGTTTCTGCAAAGTTTCAGCTAAAATAATTCAGCCATCTCTGAGACCAAGATTGGGCTGGGATACAATGTTTTATCCCAGTTGAAAATACGTACTACCCTTTCTTTGAGAAAATACTGCATCTCCCTGCAGTTAGGCAGGAACTTAATATTTGGCTGGAAGATCCCCGGTGTGAGGGATGTGCTTTTTTGCTGCCCGAACGTGACCAAGTAATAAGCCTCATGAAATTACTTGTTACAATTGATTAAAGTTTGGCGTCTTAACTCCCTAAAGATTCCTTCTGTAAAGTCATGCTCCAGCCCAGAGCTTCAGAGGGTGAGCAGAACTTTCAGCCTGGTTGCAGAGGCTGGAGGGGGCAGCTCTGGCTCGATGCCAGACTTAGGAAATGAGAGCAAAGACAATGTCTGGTGCGCCTCCTGCTGATGCCCAAGCAGCATGGAGGCAAGGGGGGAAAACAGCCTGGTTGAAATGCAACCTAGTGGGGCAGAAATGAAGTGGGGAATGTGTGTTGTGTGCAGGGATGGGGGGATTAGGGCATTTGCAGAAATCACTGGGAGGGTGTCAGTCAGTGATCTGAGGAAAGACAGGTGAACAGCCAATGGACACAGGGAGTTGGACAAGAGCTGTGTGAAGGGGAGGGCTTATACCAGTGCTGATGGGAGGGGGCAGGAGCCAGGGGGATGGGAATTGAATAGGAGGAGGAATATGGTGCTGGGAAATGGGTGATTGACAAGGGACTGAGCAGGAAGGGGTGTAGGGACAGGAGCATCGGGAGAGGAGTCAGCAGCTGGGAAGGCCAGCTATATAGCAGCAGAAGAAAACAGATTGGGGCCTTGGGGGCTGAAGGGTGCATTACTACTAGAGCACATATCCCACATTTGAGTGAGTGGTGCAGCAACTTAGATCATAGCGTTGCAGTATCACTCATGTTTGACCCAGCAGCCCCTCAGTCATGGCAAGCAGCATTCTGAGCAGATGCTAGATGTGTGGCCAGGCCAGGCCAGCCCAGCCACAAGGTGTGTACTCTGCTACTGTTTATTATTTCTCATGAGAAGGCAGGAGCCCAGAACTGTATATTTCCCCATGATGGATTAATTCAGCCCTGCCGAGCACTCAAAGCTGCAACTGAAATTGACTGGAGTTATACTTTGAACACATAAAATGCTAAGTACTCTAGAATGTCATACTCTATGAGTCTCAAACTAGGCAACCAAAATTAGTGAATCCTTTTGCAATCTTGATCTTCATCTCGCTGTTCCTCAGATGTGAAATAGGAATAATCCTGTGTACCTTAATACGGGCATTTCCCAACTTTTGACTGTTTACATTTTCATCCTGGGATTGCTTTTAAAGTAGGGGTTTGTATGAAATATATATACATATGGGTCTGTCAAGGCTGATCCCCACTCTGACACTCCAAGTGTGGGAGGTGGGGGTCCGCAAGAGGTCTTAAAAGTATCTTGTCTCTGTGGGCTTCTACTTAAAAGCTTCCCAAGGTCACAGATTCCCTGATCCTGGGAGGTAGATGCCACCACCCAAGTGAGAAAGCCCCTTTTTAAAAAAACAGGAAGACACGCATGGGATGTTTCCCTGTAGGGTAAATCCAAGCTCTTAACCCTTCCTTAGGAGAGAGCTTGAAAACAAAGAGGAAGAAATTAAGCTGCAATCTGATAACTGATCTTGCAGTCTTAGGCATGCATAGACACAGACCCCTTCTTAGGCATCAAATCATTGCCTAAAAAGCAGTGATTTATTAACAAAACAGACGATTTTCATGATAAAGCATGCTTGATTGCTATGTGTTACAGAGCAAATAAAAAAGCACATAGAATTACTTCCCTGGGATTTAGACTTAGAAATTACGGTGTATGGGGGATACATGAGCCAGCCTGAGAAGTCCTGCATCAAACCCAAAATAAAAAATAACCTGATCACGTTTGACTAAATATTTCCTTTCTGCTTATCTATCTGTATGGCCAGATCGCCTCGTGGCCTGGCTACTTACTAAATTCCTTAAGACTGCTCCCCCCTCTGACCACACAAAAGAAAGATCCCTCATCAGCAATTGCTTCAACTTAAAAATTCCACTATATCTTTCCATTGGCTCACCTGGCTGCTTGACAATAATAAAAAGTTTAACCCTGGGTTTAACCCTTTACAGGCATTCATTCATGACAGTGTCGCACAGCACTGGCTTAAAAAAGAAAAAAACAAAAAAAACGAACAACCCTAGTATAGAAAGGGCCTCAATTCTCGAATGTTGATAAGCATGTAACTGTCTTTGTAAGGAAGGCTCAACAATTTTTTTACCACAGAAATCAGATAACGAGAAACTTTCATCTTATTTCTGTAGAACCAAAACTGAGTGTCTAAGGGTTATTGCAGTACAGGAATGACTGACATTCATGCTCACAGAAACATGTTATTTCATAATATGAATTTCTTTGGTATTTCTGCAACCAGGGTGCCCAAACTTAATGAAGGGCTGACACTAATGTGCATAACAGGGAACCTGCTGCAACCCCTTTATCTGAGATGGGGCATGGAATTACAAGTCCCAGTATGTAATATAGCCTAACTGCCTGTGCTCAGGTAGAACATGGACCTGAATGCTCTTCAGCCCACACAGCTGTATTAAAGATGAGAAAGGCATGTGGCCGCATTGTAGAACAGTTTGAGTTGCGTTGCAGTTACCTTTTATTTTCAAGAGACAGGCAGGTGAGGTAATATCTTGTATCAGACCAGCTTCTGCCAGTGAAAGAGAAAAGCCTTGGAGCTTACACAGAGCTCTTATTAGGTCTGGGGAACTTTACTCAGCTCTCAGGACATTGTGCAGGTACATTTTGTGATTTAAATAAAATCAGCTACATCACTACATTGCAGTGTTCCCAACTCTTGCAATGTCTTTGTGAGTCTTTTGGTTTTGATCACAATTTCAGAGTCATGCTCCAAATACAAAAAAAGGATGGATAGCAACACATTTTAAAATTTTATTTTAAATATTTTATTCCTAGATGGTCCAAGGCTGTGATGGTTGGATTTGGATCCAGATTAGGTTTTAAGGCTACCAAATTCCCAGTAGCTGTTTTAGTTCAGTTCTTCTCATTGAACAGTAATGAGAGCTGCTCTTCTTGTGAAATTTCCACCACCTTGAGCCAAAATCTCTTAAATCTCTTACATACTATTCTCCCAATATTTCTGCAATGCCTGAACTAGATCTGAAAAGCACCTACCTTCCAGTTTGGGCTTTGTCTCAGATCCTGAGTTTCAAACCTGACAAACCCTGATCCTTTCCCTTTGAAACATAAAGTAGCTGGATTTGAGATTCTGGTTGTGGCCAGTCTCTAGGCTTACTGAAAAAGTTTTTATTAGAAAAAGCGAGAAAGGAAGAGAATGACAAAGGGAGGGTAAAATGGAAAATACCTTGTACAATTTTTCAGCTGTCTCTTGTGCAAATTATTACTACAGGATTTGACAAATTAGCTAGAGATGAATATAAGCCAATTCTGCCAGATCCAAAAATATCTGAGTTTTGGGGAAGTCCTGTTTGAGCTTCATGGCTGTTCTCCACAATGGCCTGAATTAACTCATTGTGGTCTGAATCCAAATTCTGAGTCAAAACACACTCAAACGTAGGGGAAGAATTATCTGTTTTGCTGCGAGGTGCCTTGAACCAGCTCTGATATTGACAATCACAGCTTAAAACCACTTTTACAGTAAACCTAATCTTCCATTTACATGGATCTCAAAGCACTTTATATATTTTTCTAACTGATTATACAAACTCTTTTCATCCACCAATACAGTACAGCCACTCTTGAGCATACACAATAATTTGGGAGAGTATCACATTATAGTATGGTCACAGCATACACAGAGAGAAGAAACAGAAGAGGATTATTGTGGAAGGTTGCAGCATAGCATTATTTTACTTCTTAGAATCCTGGACCCTAACCCACAGCAAGATAGACATAGCTGCTGCATAAGGCAGATGGGCACAGCTCACTTTGCTCCAAGTCTGGCTCTTTCCAGACTCTCCAAGCTCCAGAGAGACACAGATCACATTGAGAAAAACGAGAAGTCCTGTGGCACCTTATAGACTAACAAACATTTTGGAGCATAAGCTTTCGTGGGCAAAGACCCGCTTCGTGAGATGCATGGGGGAGTGGGTGGTTTCAGAGGGGTATTTAAAGAACGGGGTCCCAGAAAAAGGGAGGGCCAGAGCAGACAAGGTCCATTCAGCAAGGTGGGAATGGCCCATTATCAATAGTAGGTATCAAAAGAGGAAAAAACAAGTCAGATCAGACAGGGGGATATGACCCATTGTCAGAGTCTAATGGGGAGATATTAACACCCAGGACAGAGAAGCTGCTTTTGTAAGGTGTGAGCCACTCCCAGTCTCTGTTTAATACTTGGTTAATGGAGTCAAATTTGCAAATAAATTGCAGCTCAGAGATTTCTCTCTCCATTTGATTTTTGAAATTTCTTTGTTTCAGGACTGCTACCCTCAAATCTGCCACTGAGTGTCTAGGGAGATTGAAGTGTTCCCCCACAGGCTTCTGTACACTACCATTCTTGATGTCTGATTTATGTCCATTTATTCTTTTACGTAGAGACTGTCTGGTTTGGCCAATGTAAATTGCAGTGGGACATTGCTGGCACATGATGGCATATATTATATTAGTAGATGTGCAGGTACATCTACAAAACCTTTACCAAGCTTTCCTCAAACTACAATACCCACCTAAGGAAGTGAGGAAACAGATTGATAGAGCTAGATGGGTACCCAGAAGCCACCTACTACAAGACAGGCCTTGCAAGGAAAACAAGAGAACACCACCTACCATCACATACAGGCCCCACCTAAGGCCTCTCCAACACATCATCGGTGATCTGCAACCCATCCTGAACAGTGATCTTTCACTCTCACAGGCATTGGAAGGCAGGCCTGTCCTCACCTACAGACAGCCTGCCAACCTTAAACAAATCCTCACCAGTCACTATAGATCACAAACCAGTAATTCTAAGCCTGGAACCAGCCCCCACAACAACCCTCACTGTTGACTGTGCTCACTTATTTACACCAGTGACATCATCAGAGGACCTAACATCAACCATACCATCAGGGGCTCCTTTACCTGCACATCTACTGATATAATATATGCCCTCATGTGCCAGCAATGCCCCACTGCAATTTACATTGGCCAAACTGGAAAGTCTCTACGTAAAAGAATAAATAGACATAAATCAGACATCGGGAATGGTAATGTACAGAAGCCTGTGGGGGAACACTTCAATCACCCTAGACACTCAGTGGCAGACTTAAGGGTGACAGTGCTGAAACAAAGAAATTTCAAAAATCAAATGGAGAGAGAAATCTCTGAGCTGCAACTCATTTGCAAATCTGACTCCATTAACCAAGTATTAAACAGAGACTGGGAGTGGCTCACACCTTACAAAAGCAGCTTCTCTGCCGTGGGTGTTAGTATCTCCCCATTAGACTCTGACAATGGGTCATATCCCCCTGTCTGATCTGACCTGTTCTTTCCTCTTTTAGTAAGTACTGTTGATACTGGGCCATTTCCACCTGGCTGAATAGACCTTGTCAGCTCCGGCCCTCCCTTTTACTGGGACCCCACTCTTTAAATACCCTCTGAAACCACCCCCTCCACTCATGCATCTGATGAAGCGGGTCTTTGCCCACGAAAGCTTATGCTCCAAAATATGTTAGTGTATAAGGTGCCACAGGACTTCTTGTTGTTTTCAAAACTACAGCCGAACATGGCTACCTCTCTGATATAGATCACATTGCTTTTCCCAGAACTCCCTGGGCTGCAAACAGGGACCTTATGAATTAAGGTTATAGCTGATGATTTTTAACACAGCGTTCGATGCACACACATGCAATACTGAAACAAACAAAAAACTAGGTAGCAGAATGTAACTGTTTCGGGCTAGTTCAGAAAAAGGTTGATAAATCCGAGCAGAGTAATTGGAACGTGGGTAAACCTACTTGGAGGCAAAAGGTACAGATCACCAACAGTCAGATCATTGCCTAACATCCTAGTTCAAAGCCGTTGTCTTGAGCCATACCCCATCTGTCTCCACGGAAGTTCTTTTAACGGTAAATTGGTATTGAATTGTTTGGAAACTGGCTTACAATCTCCTACACAGGATTTCTCACAGTCTAATCAGTGGTAGCACTTTTCAGTGAGACCAGTACCACCAAGAGCAAGAGGTTCAGGCATGCAAACAGCTGTTCCAAATGTCCAACAGTTATTGAACCCTTTCACACGAGGACTGAATCTAGCTCTTTAATAACATATCTGCAAGCTGATTTGTGATGAGAAATGCCCCTACCTTTGTGAACTTTGGAGATGCTGCCGCAAATAGGTGGAGCTTACTTTCACTATTATAACAAAGCAGCTGTTGATCAGCTTATGGGACCATGTTTTGTTCAAAAGACTAAACCACTTCCTTTGACTTGCTTGTTTTTTTTTTTGTCTTTTTAAGAAAGCAGAAAAGAATTTATGTATACACTTCTTCTTTTACTCCAGTCCCTGGCATCCTTACATGTATATGTGCTTGTCAACAGTTCCTTTGGCTGATCCTGTAGTTCTTTATTCCCCTTTATAGGTGGAGTGATTCTAAACATGAGCCTTGGGGCCTTCCATGCCCTTGACAAAGGCACAGCCTGTACCAACTGACACATGGACAACTTCCTTTGCTTTGCACCAGTTGAAAGGAAAGCATTTCAAAAACACAGGCTAAACCCACAATTTCATCTCTGCCAGCTGTCATGTGATACCACCAACAAGGGCATTATTGGCCCCGTTGGTCAGGGGAAAGCACGATCTCATCTAATGAGGGCTGGCTGATGGGAAACCATACAAACACATGAAACCGTAAATTGTTATTGTTTGCCCATTGGCACCATTGTAACAGTTCCATTTTGACCAGTAACTCCCCCAAGAATTTGAATCTATGCTCATGAATATGTACAGAACTATGAATAATCATGAGATGAGGTCACCAGCAATTAACATATAAAGGAATGGAGCACTTTGATAGGAGGAAAGACAAAACTTTCAAGAACTTTCCATGCCAGTACGGACCTGATTGAGGACTTAGCAGTATGCTAATGTCCTCATGAATAATGCATGACTCTGGTCTATATAAGCAAGGGCTCTGAGCCCATTCAAAAACCCTTTACCGGGGGGAGAGGGTGGCTCTTAACAGCGTCCACCATTCCCCAGGTCTGACCCTTTTGGGCAGAAGACATCATTGGACTGAAGCTGGAAGCACACCCGAGGCACAAGACTGTCGCCTAACTATGCTCCTGCGGTAGCAGCAGCTCCTGCGGCGGCACCTGTGGTGTCAGCTCAAGACAGCAAGGTGGCGCCCCTGTTGGTGTGCACGCTAGGGGTTGACCTGGCCTGCTTGCAGACACTGCATCCCTAGTGTTGTAATCCTCATGGCCTGCCACACGAGCTGCAGCAGCACATCGTTGATACCTGCCTGAACAATGGCAACCCACCGAACATGACTCACCAGACTTGACTCAACTTACCTAAATCAACAGTATCCTACCTGATTTGACAGGCCTTTTGAGCGCCTTGGCTTGGGGCCCATGGGAGAGCCAACTCTCAATTTTTTCCATCAGTAGCCTAAAGGGGACCCCTGCCAGAGGAGTGGGGCTGATCCCCACTGCTGTGTGCCTGCCCAACCAGACAGGTGCAGCACCCCGGGGTTGACCCCAGGCTGGCTACTGACCAAGTCTAAAAATTATAGACACTCAGTAGGGTTTTATACTTTAAATTTGTTACTGTTTTAACCATTTTTATACGTCTTGTTAGAGTTTTCATAATTGTTAGTAGTTAGTAGATAAATTGTTCTTAGGAATCATTGGTTTGTTAGTATATTAGTTAAGAACAAGGTACTTACCAGGGTGAAGGCGTGGCCTCTCCTTTGTTCCGATTCCTTTTACCCTGGACTGTTAGAGGGGTAATGGCCTCTATCAGCCACTTATAAAAATATATAATTTCATAGAGAGCAAACTACTTGGGACTGGAGTAGCGACCCAATCCCCAGCGAGTGCAAAGGGAGTAGCGCCCTCTTCCCTCCTTTTAATAAACAGAGAAAATACAGATATATAACTTACTTACCCTCGTACTGTACCAAGATCCTTACCAGACTCGAGTTCATACTGGTTTTTCAACAATGTTTGTGACAATCCTGACTTGTGTAAGTACTTATTGAACATCAAACCAAAATACACTGATAAACTTTTTATTTTTATCCTAGTTTGTTAATAAACCGACAGAAGTTCATATACGCTTTCCTGCCTGGCCTCCTTGCTGTGCTCGCTCTCAGTCTTGCTGGGGTACCGCGTCAGTCTGTGGCTCCTGGCGGTGTAGCCAAGAGAGCTGTGGGGGTCAGCTCCGGAGCCTGAAGGCGTAGTGGGGCTTTTCCCTGCTACCTGCCTAGTCCTAGCATTGCTGAGGGGATTAGGAGACCAGCTTATCTTCACCTGATCTGAGGCACACTTATCCATAACAGGTACTGCGGAGCGTAATGGTCCCAGTGACTTTCAGCAAGCACAGAGGGACATTTAGTAATTATTGACAGTGGGAGTGAATAATACCGTTAGCAGCATAGATCAAAAATTCATAGATTCCAAGGGTAGCTTGCACTCGTCTTGTCTGACCCCCTGCCATAAATTGCATAGAATTTTCCCCAAATAATCCCTAGAGCATAGCTATTAGAAAAAGATCCAGTATTGATTTAGAAAGCGTTGGTGATAGAGAATCTACCACAGCTTTTGGTAAATTGTCCCAATGGTCATTTACATTCACTGTCAAAAGTTTTCTCTTAATCCTACTCTGAATTTATCTAGCTTCAACTACCGACCCTTGGATCATATTACATATTTGCTACATTGAGGAACCCAATATTACATGTGTTCCCATTCAGATCTTTATAGCTATACTCAACTCACCCCCCCCTTAGGAATGTTTTTGTGCTAAAATACGTAGCTTGAGCACTTGAGTCCACCACTATTAAGCAGATTTTTCCAAGCCTTTAATAATTTTTATGGCTCTTCTCTGAACCCACTCCAGCCTTCTTTGTCAACTGCAGACACCAGAAGTGGACACAATAGTCTAACAGTGATTACATCAGTGCCAAATATAGAATAAAATAACCTCTCTGCTCCTACTCAAGATTCCTTTGGTTATGTATCCAGGGCCTCATTAGCGCTTTTCACCCCAGCATATTACTGACAGCTCATGTTCAGCTGATGACCCACCATAACCCACAAATCTTTTTCAGAGTTATGGCTTTCCAGCGTCCTCCATCCTGTAAGCGTGGCCTATGTGCTCTGTTCCTAGATATATACATTTACATTTAGTTCTACTAAAGTTCATATTGCTTGCTTGCACCATTTACCAAATGATCCAGATGCCTCAGAATAAATGACCCGTCTTCTTCATTATGTACAAACTTTTGTATGAACTAGCCATTTGTGGGTGGTGATTTTGTGTTTTCTTCCAGTTCATTGATAAAAATGTTAAATAGTATATATAGGGCAGGACCCCACTGGAAACATACACTCCTGATGATGGATACCCACTTAAAGTTACATTTTTGGGGCCTGTCAGTTAGTCAGTTTTTAATCCATTTAATATGTGCCATGATAATTTTACATCATTCTACTTTTGTAATCAAAATGTTTTGAGGCACCTTCTCAAAGACTTTACAGAAGTCTAAGTGTATTACATGTGTAACACTAACATACCCAGGTCACCAGCACCAGCGATTGACTCTGCAACCATAGGGGCTAAAGCCCTGTGCTCTACTGCATGAGCTGAAGACCAGCTGGTTCTCAGTCAAGGCTGTAGAGCAGAGACTTCACTCACCCTAGTATGAGGTCTCTGCCTCCAGGTACTACACATCTGTACTTACCTTTATCAACCAAATTGTAGTCTCAGAGAAATATATCGTTAATTGTTGGTATTCATGCATTTCATTGCCCTCCTCTATTTCTTTATGAATTATGTCTCATATCAGTCATGGGGCTGTTTTGTTCAGGACTGATGTCAGACTGACAAGCCTATAATTGCTTAGATCATCCCATTTAACCTTTTTAAAAATTGGCACAACATATTAGCTTTCTTCAGTCTTCTGGAACTTCCCCAGTGGTTTAAGACTTCCAGAGAATTGACATTAATGCTCAAGTGAGTGCCTCAATCCGTTCTTTTAAATCTCTTGACATCAATATTCTTACAACTTCAGAAGCTCTTCCTACTTACAGCCATGTAACAATCTTATATTAAAGCATATTTTGTGCACTGTATATGACTTACAACAGGAAGATTTCATATGTCAATAAGGTTCTTATTGTGACTTACCACTGACAGTATCACACAATGAAAGCTATATTTTCTACAGAGAGTGACAGACATCATGCTGTTACTACTCAAAGCTTACTCCGGCAAGGCACTGAGCAACGCTTGTGAGATTTTTTAGACTCTTTGTCTCCTTTTGACTCTTGGTACCAAACCTCCTCTTTACCTCCTCAATGTTAACCGCCCGGAAAAGGAGAGCTTAAGTTTATGTTATGTGAGTGAAATTCCACCTGTATCAAGTCAATGACGCAACCCACATTGACTTCAGTGGGCCTGGGATTTCAATCGTCTGAAAATACATCATGTGACCAAAACCTTAACGCTGTACTATTAAACACTTGATCATCAGTAAGTGCCAACGTTGCGGTTCCAAGTGCACTCATAGTTCTGTTTCATTTTGTGTGTATGGTATTATATAAACTTTAGTTATAATAGCACAGGTTTCTGCTGAAATATCATCTAACAGATAATTTATTGTATAAAAGTCTTATTTGTTTTGCTTGTAGTCTTACAGTATTTTCATTGCCATGTACAGTGTGTCTCACACATTACAGCACCATACAAATAAAAACAATAATAGATTTATCAACAGAATTTGTATAGGGTAAGTTTCCTTCCCAGTAAGAAACAGGTTTTTCAGAATTTAGTCAGCGTTTAATCAACCAGAAGCAGACTCTTGGATTTGGCACTGTGATGAGGCATTTAACTACGAAAACATCGTAGTTAGGAGGATGAAGTAGATGGCATATACATTACAGTAAATTTTTGATATTGCTGAGTGGCAACCAGTAACCTGTATTGCGTCAATTTGTGTCAAACACCATTAACTGTTCAGTTTTTATATAAATGAGGTATACACAGAGTAGTGCTTGGTAGTAAAAGATGTTACATGTGCAGATCTAAGCTTATACATAAAATGATACATTGCACTTGAGAAATATGAAGTGTAATTATGTGATCATGTAAATAACAACTGTATCATGTTGTACGGCTCAAAAGTGCAGAACTACGGTTGCATTTGTCCTATTAAATTTGATGTTTAAGGACTCAAGTGTTTACCCTGCAACCCTTATGTTCTCTCCACGTAAATCTTTTGTCTACAGTTTCTTACTTTGTTTGGAGGATTATAAAGACAAAAGAACCATCAAGAGAAGGCATTTTACTCTTAGCCTTCAGAATTCTGCTGCTTTGCCAAGAATTCTAGACGGACAGTATTTCACTAGCTATGACACAAGTGCGCTCCTCTCATGCACCTTAACATAGCCATGGGGGAGAGTTTCTCTGAAAGCTTTCAGCGGTATGCAGTGGTGGCAAGTGCTCTCATCAGCTGCAAAGTTGCCTCGGATTCCTAAGGTGTCTCTCTTCAGCCTGCCTTATAAGTGGTACAGGAACCCTCTTCTTTGCCTCTTAAAAGATGCGCAGCTCCTAAAGGCAGTGTTCCCAACCTGGCGTCAGAACTCCCACCTGATCTCCTGTACCCCTTGTACAATGTGCAGCACTGCCTCCAACACCTCAGTCTTAATTTTCAGCACACTGGTACGTTAGCCAGGCTCCGGCGTACAGGGAGACAGTGATTAATAAAGTGTAAAGACCGTCTCCAAATTACTTCGATTGATTTATTATAGCAGAGGCTAGAGATTCAGGCCCTATTGTGCTGGGGCCTGTACAAACCAAACGAAAACAAGCCAAAACCAACTAAAAACAAAGAGAGAGTTCCGCCCTCAAAAAGCTAACAGTCTGAATAGACAAGTCAGACTAGGCGTGAGAAAGAAAACAGAGCTGGAGAGGCAGGGCTTTACCCAAGGTCACACAGCAGGTCAGGAGAACACTGAGGGGTACAACCCAAGTCTCCTGACTTCTAGGCTAAGGTCACTCATACAGGCACATGCTCTGCTGCGGTACACAACGGACTTGTCAAATCACAGTCCATTTTGCATGTATTCGGTATGACAAGAGCCGTGCAGTGCTCACCTAGTGCTGTGCAAACTTGCCTCTCCATCTGCATAGCCTCTTTCGACTGCTTTACCTTTTCTTTAACCCAGGGGTGAGCAAACATTTTATGTCGGGCCCCACTTTTTGTCCCTGCAATTAGCAGCCACCCCCTACAACCTGAGGGATGTGGGGCGGAGGTGCACTGGGGAAGGGAGTGCTGGGAACTCCAGGGGGAGTCCTGAAGGGGGAGGGGGGGCTCAGAGGGAAGACCCTTTTGTTATTGGAAAAGGATCTGCCTAGAAGATTCGCTGATTCGTTTCGTGTCCCCAGATGACAGGAGGCTTTGCAGTGGACTGAGCGAGTGATGCAGAATTCCCACAGGGGAAGGGCTTTGTGCCACAGAGGCGTTGCATGTACTCCGGCCTATCTGTTTCTTAGAGCAGCGCTGTCAAGTTGTCTGCCAATACTGCCACACAGGTGAGGCTGGAACACTTGGCAGGCAGGGTGAGCTTCTCTGAGCTCCCTCACGCTTATGTGTAGTGAGAGCTCTGCCTGGACCAGGCTCCGGATGGTTCCACTAACCCACAGCAGGTGGCCAGCCGTATGTGGGCTCAAGAACGCAAAAAGTTGTCCAGCTAGCACATGACCGTAACCAAGTCTGGAGAGGTCTGCGTCATATGCTCACAGGCTGCAACACAGAGGAACATGCCTAGGGCCTGGAATTAGATCTCCAGAAAGAAAGGTCGGGGCTGGACCAAGTTGAGAACTGCCTCTATAAATTCAATTCTTTGAACTGGTGAGAGCATCAATTTCTGCATGACTGTGATCAGGCCTGGCTTCTCAAAAGTTGTCAGTCTTAAAACATACATTTGCCTCCAGATGGGTATTAGTCCAATTTGATCAGTCAGTCATTGAGCTAAGGGTAAATCTGAACCTTCATCTTCCTTAAGAAGGCTGTTTCGATTGTACACTGAATGGGAGCAAGGTAAACTATCAGTGTACCTTGTTCATAATGAATCAGAGGAATTTCCAGGGACCTTAGACGACTGAGGTATGAAAGCAAGCATCTCTCAAGTTAAGCTCAGTACACCAGTCCCCTTGAACCAGGGAAGGGATAATGAAGGCCCAGGACCCTGTGCAAAATTTCAGCTTCTTCAAGAATCTGTTGAAGTTTCCAGTTCCAACATGGATCTGAGCCCACCATTGGGCTTTGGAATTAGGAAATGGTAGAAGTGGAGCCCTATGCCACTTAGCTCCAGAGGAACCTCCTTTACCACACCCACCCGTGGGAGCATCTCCACCTCCTGGATTAGAAGTTGCTGGTAAGATGGGTCCCTGAACAAAGACAGGATGAAAGAATGGGAAAGAGGAGGAGAACTGACTTGCAGGATGTATCCCAGTCCTATTATGCATAGCGCCCAGCAGACTGAAGTATTATGGGCCTAGGTCCAAGAGACGTGTGAAAAAACTACACAAGAATGGGGGATAGTGGATCTAGAATTTTGGTAAGTTGTCAGTGGCCCCTAGAAGGAGCAGGGCTGGGGGCTAGAGAGAAAGAGAGAGAGTGTGTGTGTGTGTGTGTGAGAGAGAGAGAGAGAGCGAGAAAGAGCGAGAGAGAGAGAGAGAGCTGTGAAACAGACTGTGCATGTGGGTAGCACAGACTGTGTGAGTGTATGACAGAGACTGTGTGTGCTGGCTGCCGATGCCAAAATTTCTTCTGACTTCCCTGTGAGCAGCAGACCTTAGAGTTGTGCTCCCCATCCGTCTTCTGCTGCTGCCTCCTCAGTACCAGTGACT
The DNA here is from genome assembly GCF_033958435.1 of Carettochelys insculpta. Classification (NCBI taxonomy): domain Eukaryota; kingdom Metazoa; phylum Chordata; order Testudines; family Carettochelyidae; genus Carettochelys; species Carettochelys insculpta. Next base: position 107,989,080 of record NC_134137.1, on the reverse strand, counting down.
GTGAATGAGCAGGGAGTCCCACTGAGGTATGCATCTCCTCTGCACTGGAGATGCCTGATGGTGCTGAGAATCCCAGGATGTCGAAGAGGAGTCCTTCCTCCATGGCAGATTGGCAGAGCTGATCTGTCAGTCTACCAGAGAAACCAGCGAGCTTCTCACCAAGGTCCAGCGGCTCAGGACCAAGTCAGCATGGCTCAGCTCTGAGGAGGGCTGGAGAGCTGCCTCCCTAAGGAGGAATTTGACTCTTTGGCCTCGTCCTTTGATCCTTGTCCTCCTTGCTACAGGCTCCTTATAGCTCCTGCAGCACACCCATCCATGCGACTCTCCGAAGCACTATAGTTAACTAAATGCAGGTAGTGAGAGAAACACTTCCATGAAAGCGAGATAAATACTTCCATGAAAGCAAGGACAAGCTGAAATTCCAGCAACCATCAGAGGTAGTTAAAAGGAGCTAAGGGATAGGCTTGTCGACAGGGCCCTATGTACCAGCAGTATCAGAGCACAGCTCCAGAGAGCTCCAGAATTGACCTGATATAGACAAATGAGGGAAAATGTTCTGAGATGCACACACCTGTCCTGGGTTGCACATAAGCAAACACGCAGAGAGGAACAATGTTGACATTCTTTGGTATTTTCAGAATACGAGATGTGAAGATTTTAAAAGTGATGCCACAGCAAGAACAGTTATTCACATCAATTTGTTCACATCAAGAATGTCACACCATTTGCAGCTAAATCTTTACAGGCCGGCCTTAGGGCGAGGCAAACAAGGTAGTTGCTTTGGACCTCATGCTTTCAGGGCCCTGAATGAATGCCTGTAAAGGGTTAAACCCAGAGAGAGTGGTTCTCTGTTGGCAAGCAGCCAGGTGAGCCAATGGGAAAGGAAAGGAGGATTTTTGAATTGCAGTTGCCTGCTGAGGGGGTTTTATTTTTATATTCTAAAATCTGAAGGTTTATTAATGAAAAGAAAGAATAGTTCAAGAAAAAAATTGTTAAAGCAATCAATTTACATACACCAATCACAAAGTTCTTGATGCAGGCTTGCAGCAGAGGTGGAGCAGGCTGCTTATCTTAAAAGTCTCTGGAACACATCCTATGTTAGGAAGGATCATCAGTTCATCTGGGATCAGTTCATAGCAAAGATGCTCCTGAACTAGAATGAAGACAAAGATGGAGGAGCTCTCAGGGTCCTCTTGTATCCATAAGGAAGGAATTCCACTGTTTCTCCTAGTCTGCAAGGATGTCTGAGATGGAGCCTGTCATATAGGCAGGACACCTGTCCAAATCTTTTTTTAAGCAATCTGCCACTGCTTCTCTGCTGGTATGTACCTTACAGCCAGATTCCTCAGCGGTTGATTGGAATCTGATAAGGTGCTTTGCCCGTCAAGTACTGCTTCACTTGACTAGGAATCCTTTCACAATAGGTTGTCACTCCTCCTATTGTGGTCTCCCAGAAACTAAAATTTCAAAAATAAAGCACAAAGCCAATACTTATAACTCCATGTAGAAAAGGATACAAGTATAGGAGAGGTATATGCCAATTCAGTGACTCACCAACTTTCAAAAGAGACCTCACTTGCCCACCTGGCACAAGCTTTGGTGCTGAAAACCAAAGACAGCTATTGCAACAATGTTTAGTCTGTTCATCTTAAAACCCAATACCATAACACCCCCCGTGGTGCAAACTCTGACAATAGGAGTGCTGAAGGTGGGGGCACACAAGAGACCTTAAAAATACCCTGCCTCCATAGGCTTCTGCTTAGAAGTTTCCCACCATTACAGACTGCCTGAACCTGGGAGGTAGCTGCCACCACCCCAGCGAGAAAACCCCACTTTAAAAAAAACCAGGAAAACATACTTGGGATGTTTTCCTGTGGGGAAACCCCAGGTTCTTAACCCTCCCGTAGGAGAGAGCTTGAAAACAAAGAGGAAGAAATTAAGCTGCATTCTGATATCTGACCTTTCAGTCTCAGGCATGTACATACACAGACCCTCCTCTAGGACACAGGAATCAAATCATTGTCCAGAAAAAAAAGGATGATTTATTAACAAAAGGTGAAATGTACAAATAAAGAGATAAAGCATACTTGGCAGCTAGGTGTTACAGAGCAGCTGACAAAAAGGGCAAATAAAAGCACACAGAATTCCTTCCCTGGGATTCAGTTTAGAAGTTACAGTGTACGGGAGGGAGGGCGTGTGGGGGGGGTACATCAACCAGCCTCAGAAATTCCACACCAAACCCAAAATAACTAAGCTGATTGCGTCTGAGTAAACCTTTCCTTTCTACTTACATATCTGTATGGCCAGATCACTTTGTTGCCTGGCTAGTTACTGGATTTATGAAGCCCTGCTCGAGCTTACACATCTTTGTGTCGCTCTCTCTCTCCCTTAGCAGGCAACTGCTTTAATTAAAAAATCCTCCTTTTCATCCCAGTGGCTTGCTTGGCCACTTGCCAACAGAAAGCCCATTAAAGCTTTACAGCCATTCATTCGTGACATGCTCCAGTTACAGGAGTGGCCAACTCAGGGCTCTCGAGCTTCATGCAGTTGCATGAGGATCTTTCAAGAACCTCAAACTCAATTTCCTCCAAAGGATGTGTATGTCTGAGTGCACACGCACCGCACACACAAAACCTGCCTTCTCCTTCCATTTTTTTCAGGTTAAACCACTGCTGACCCCAAGGCTCTCATCACACAACTTTTGCATTGATGAACCACTAGAACAGTGGTCTCCAATAGAAATGTAAGGCTCACCACCACCCCTCCCACTCCTCCCAGAGCCAGGGGACCTCCCCCCGAATCCCAACAAGCCAGGCACCCCACACTGCACAAACTGCCAGCAACTCACCAGCTCTGCGCCACCGCAGGAGCCTCCCGCGCGTGAGAGCCACACAACAACTGGGCCATGGCTGGAGCCATGCTGTGAGCTGTGGCTGGAGCAGTGCCAGGCCGTGGCTGGAGCCATGCCTGGGGCCACACCGTGAGATGAGATACGGCTGGAGCCACGCTGCAAGTCGCAGCCGCTGCCGCCATGTGCTCGCCCCACCAGTGGTGGGGTGCCTGCCTGGCGTGGACGGAGGACTCGCCTCTTGTGTGGCTCTAAGGAGCTGCATTTTGCCACACCCCAGCATCCAGTTCACCACATGTAGCAAACGGAATGTGTGTTGGACACCATGGCGCTAGAACGTCCAACTTACTCACAGCCCTAATGGCAATCTCATGGATGAGTGTGAGCCGATGCCCAGGTGCCAGCTAAAGGGTCTGGTGGGGCAAAGGGGGTGATGCCACACTAGCAGCTACGCTAAGCAGCCAGGGCAGGCTGGGTTCTTTGGTTTGTGTTTAGTTCGGGTACAGCAGCAAGAGGAAAAATTACACTTAGAGAGGCTTTAACAGTTATTTTTATTTATACAAAGATAGAAACAATTTAACTAAGACAAATGATTAAAGTACAAGTTAGTACTCGCAGTTTTTAAAGGGGAAACAACACAATTTAACTTAAGAAAAGTTTTAGACAAACTAGCTAGCTTAGACTAATATAAGTAATGTGTACACAAGAAAGGCACGTTGCAGGTGTGATTTTTACCCCTGCCTCCTAGACCTGGTGGAACCAGAGTCTTTCCCTCAATTCCTATAGGAAAGAAGTGTAATACAGGTGTAATTCTTACCCCTGCCTCCTAGATCCGGTGTGACCCAGAAACTTTCTCTCAATCCCTCGGGAAGACGTAGATATGAACCAGGTGTCCCCAGTCTCGGGAGTTAATTCCAGACCTGGCCAGCAGGTGTAGGTGATTGAAACTCAAAGTGGGGGGTGGTCTGCCAAACCCCTTATACTCCTTTTGTCACGTACGCTTCTTCCTGGTCTCAAGTGGCCAATTGGGAGGAATATTTTGAACCCCAGGTTTCCCAGGGGGGGTGCAAGGCTCAATTCGCACCTGTGAATTGTGGACAATTGGGCACCTTTGGAGGTGATGGGCGGGGGTTCCCCATCCTTCCTGGGGACGTGATCAAGGCGTGTCAATTACTGAGATCAGCCAGAAGGGCGGCCATTAGCTAGCCCATTCACTGTCTGGTTTCTGTGTATAGTAGAGAGGCTGGGCGAGACAGCACACCTGCGTTCCCAGGACATCAAAGGCTACCTGTTTCCTCTGCTTGTTTCTCTCTCTGTCTCTCCCAGTGGGGGGGAGAAGAAGAAAAGGCCAAATGGGGGGTTCATGTCTGGCTACAATGAGTCAAGGGAATCAGAGAATTTTAGGGGCAATTGCATTCAAGGGTGTGAGTGAAGACCACAGCACACAGACAATTCCTCATTAAGGCACAACTTACACCGTTAACTCACTTCACTGTGCTTCCAAGTACAGCACGTCTCCAACCACTGTCTTACGCATCACACGTGCAAGCAAACTGAAGCACAGTGTTGTAGATAATACATTGTTTTTCTTGATTTCGGTGTGTTTAAAGCCTTTTAACAAAATCATGCTTGTGGTTTATTAGTCTGGTTATAAATTATTTCCTTAACAAATGAGCAAGACTGAAATCCATTTCTTGTAATAAAAGAAAAAAGCCTGTGTGGGGGGGATGGCAGAATGGTGAACACTTCAGAATGTTCAGCTTGGGGAATTTTCTGGGGTTTTTCATTCCCTCCTCACAAATTGCAAACAAAGACCTGTAGAAGTGTTATTGTGCTACAGTGAGCAGCCAGATGAAAGAGCACCACCTTCCCAGCAGCACAGCCTGAAACAGAAGGGGAGCACAAAAAAAGACTCTGCTTTCTGCTGGAGGCAGCAGGTATCTCAGGGCTGACAAGTGATACAGGGATTGTTTAGCTCTTTCCGTCACCACTCAGATGATGATGACTAGATTAGGAAAGGCAGAACTTTCTTCATTTTTGGTCACCTCTCTGTCTCTGCTTGCTGCAAGGCAGAGGGGTTTTCATCATAGCACTGGAAGGGGACTTTTCCAGGGACGATTGAGCATATTAGATACAATAAATTTACTGCTAATATAACGGAGAAAGAGCTAAGCCAAGAACTTCTCAACAGCCACCACTGTCAGCCCCTGGTAAGTCAGCTCTCCTTGCCTTATTTTCATAAAGGTATTGTATTTTTAGAGACTGCCTTTGAGAGCACCAGGGCGAAAATGACTGCGTGTTTTTTAGATGGGACCTTATGAAAAGCACCTCTATCTAACTAATTGCTTTTTGGCTTCTTTGGGAACAGAAAGAGGTCCAGATTTAATAAGACAATATAGTATCTATTTTCTTCCCATGACAGCCATTAAACCAACTACTAGGTTATATTGTAAACATCCTAAGAGGTAAATTTACCTGTGCAATTATATATGGAACACCACTGGAGAGTTTAATCTGCTGAATTTGGACAAGCTACAATACAATACGTTTTGCTAGGGCATGTCTCTCAGGTCGCTCTTGGCTTGGGGATGTATGTGTTTGTGTGTGCGTTCAAGCCCACGTGGCCTGTCTTTTCTGAGTGGCGCTTTTTTTTCCTTTCATCTGGAGTAAAAGATGTTTGAGGGCTATTCCATGATGTAAGCACATTACTGTACAACACTGCCCATCCCAAAGAACAAGGGAAGTGTTGACTTTGATATGACGTGTTTTCCAAATGTTTTGTGGAATTCTTGGTTGGCTTTGGAGGCCTGTATGGGGCTCTGTCTCAGGATGGTCTGAACGGACATCCACAACTAGTGAGTCTGATAGCCTTCAGTACGATTCACTAGTGCTGCTTTGCAGAGGCTCAGTTGCTTTAGCAGAGCTGTGCAGTTAGTTTGCCCAGCACCTGCCTTTGCAGTGCATAACCACTGTTACATAACCTACTCACTGTCAGCTGAACTGAGGCTTCCGAGTGTGGAGTCAGGCTGGGAGTGTACTGCTGAGTGGTGGTGGCAGCAGAAAGGCTCACGGCTTTGGAGGTACACCCCTGCAGCCCCCCAGGTCACCATTAACAAGTGAAAAGACCAGAAAACCAAACCACAAGTGCACCATGATAAAAGGCTGTAATTTAACACCACCAAAGTCAGGAAATGGTCCTGTGCTGATACCGCAGTGAGGTTATGTTTCGCTGCACGCACAGACCCTCAGTGACAAGGCACCCATTCTAAAGATACGTGTCAGTCTTTGGCACAAGGAGGGAGGTGAAGGGCAGAATTCAAGTTCAGTGATGCATTTCTCTGACATTGCCTTCTTGTTTGGGTTTGGTTAACTTTGTGTACCTCAGTTTCCCCAGTTAGAAACTGGAAATAATACCTACCTCAAAGGAATGATGGGAGCATTAATACTATGTAACATGCTGGAGAAGTACTGAGGAGACAACAATTATATATATAAAGAGGCAGAAGAGAGATTAAAATAAATAGTTAAATATGAACAAAATAATGGCACCTCTGAGTTTCCCTATGGTGGCAAAATGATACCTACTAGTTTTATTTGGCACCTGAAAGTACAGGTAGGCGCTATTGGTTCCCAAATTGACCAGGAGTCCTAGTGTATTAGAACAGCAAATGGGAAATCAGGGCCTGTACTAAAGACAGAACATGACTGGCTTTAAACTTAACGTTACCTTCCAATGTTACTGCACCTCTCTCATCCATGGAGCCGGGGGGTGCTTAGGCAAGCAAAGATCACATTCAGTCTGAGTGGAGAACTCAGGAGCTGGCCATATAAAATCTTCTTAGGACCAATATCAACAGAATCTATAGGCACTGCAGGTTTTAATTGTAAATGACTGTAAAAAGCCACCCCTAGATGTAAAGCTATGATTCTTCAGATGGGTCTTTTTCTCCTTGTTCCATTTTTTGGCACAGCTTGTCATAAGAAAAAGGATGTTTTATTGACACACACCTCCCTTCTAAAGTTCCCATCCTCTATTATGGAATTTTGCATTTGAAATATCATTTCTCCCTCTCTATAAGCAGCAAATGATGCCCTATCTCACCCACCAAACATGCTTTTTTTCTGACATAACACCTCCTGCTACTGGTTTTCAAGATAAAGAGCTCTGAAGAAAAGAATAAGTCACAATCTCTGTTCAGAATGGTATGCTAAGATCACTTTCCAAATGACTAAGCCTGCTCATAATCAGGTCTCAGAGCATACTAAGCTTGTGAGACTTTGCTGTTCAGAGGAGGACTCTCACTTCTTTTAATGTGATAGTCTACACAAGTACAAAGCCTGAGTAGTTTTGTTATCTGTCAAAGCAGATAATGCACGTTATTAGTAAGCTGCTAATGTCATGTCTTTTCTTCTCCCAAGCAGAAGTCCACAGAATGGCTGCCAGTGTTGCCACTGCTGCATCTCAGGTTACTGTCCTCACTTACACCAATGAAAGCAGCTGCGATGTATATAACCACCACTTTGTAGCGAAAATAATTTTTTCAGTCTTTTACACTGTCCTGCTGGTCTTTGGCTCTTGTGGAAACATCCTTGCCCTGTATGTCACCTCACACCGAAGGAAGAAAATCAACTCAACTGACCTCTACTTAATCAACCTTGCTGTGTCTGATGCCCTTTTCACACTTGCTCTCCCTGGCCGAATTGCTTATTACGTCTTAGAATTCAACTGGCCTTTCGGAGATTGGAGCTGCAGGGTGACAGCATTCATCTTTTACATGAATACCTACGTGGGCATCTATTTTATGACATGTGTGAGCGTCGACCGCTACATCGCTGTGGTTCACACGCGCCGGCTTGGCAGGTTTCGGAAAGTGAGCAGAGTGAAGTACATCTGCGTGCTGATATGGCTCCTGGTGTTCCTGCAGACAATACTGTTGCTCTTCAGGCCCATGACCAAGAAGATAGGAGATAAAATGACCTGCATGGAATATTTCAACTTTGAAGAAATTCCTAAACTACCATATATCCTTCTGGGAGCTTGCATGATTGGATTCTTCCTACCAGTAGGGATTATATTAGTCTGTTATGTGCAGATCAACCTGAACCTGTGCAAAGCAGCTAAAGAAAACCCTCTGACTGACAAGAATGGGCACCACAGAAAGGCTTTCACAATCATACTGGTTGTGCTGCTTGCAGTTGTGATCTGCTTTAGTCCATACCATTTAAATATCATTCAGTTCATGATCAGAAAGATACTGTACCAGCCGTCTTGCACAGCCCAGAAAGCCTTCAAGATGTCTCTTCAAATCACAGTGGCTTTTATGAACATGAACTGTTGCATCGACCCAATTATTTACTTCTTTGCATTTAGAGGGTATAAGGCGCGACTGCTAAGTCTATTTAAAGCCAGCGGCTCGGCTCCATCCTCCTCCACTGGAAAGTCATACTCGGAAAGCAATAGCAACAGTCACAATCCAGGGGCTTGCTCATCCTCAGCTTAGCTATAACATTTTCAGTTTATCCTTGTCCACTTGGAGCTCTTATCTTAGAATTAGTCACCACTGCACTGGAGAAATGCCACAGGGGGCAGCAAAGGTGGGAGCATAAGCATAAACAAGTTGCTGGTGTCTTATTCACTGTGTCATCTAATGCCCTCCAGATCAAGGTGACATGGTAGTAAAACCACCAGCACCTTGTCCACGCTTATATTCCCGTCATTCAGTGCAGCTGACCCAGTGGCAGGGACCAAGTGAATGTCTTAAGAAAAGAGCTCAGCATTGAGAAGGTTTTAGACTAAGATATATGCCTCTCTTTCTCTCTCTGTGTATATACATATATGCAGAGCGATAGAGAGAGACATACATGCACTATATGTTTATGGATGTATCTACCAACGTTCTCTCTAATGTTTTCCAGCCTTACGCAGATTTTTCCATCCAGGTACAAAATAATTTTTATGTGCACTGAGGCATGTGTGAATGTGCATCACCAGTAGAAACAAAACATCCAGCTGTGTGTGTGCTCTGCTAATCAGCTGGGTGGCATTGGAATCTCTTCTGAGCAGCTGCACTAGCACACACAGCTTACAGAAAACCCTTGTGCCCGTATATATCACACACATTTATAATAAGGTCCCAGTCTTTTATATATATATATAGAGAGAGATGAGAGAGACAGAGACAGAGAGGAAGAGAGAGAGACAAACTTATTTTAACAGAATAGTATCAGAGATCAGTCACAATCAGAACATGTGTACTCACACATAACATGATCTTAGACTAATATATATCTATAAATAAATACACACTTGTTACTTAAGTTCATGTCTTGGAATTCAGTAGATGTACAAACTGTAAAAATATACAGGCAGAGATCCTCATCTTCTCATTTGTCATTAAAGAAAACATTCATAAGCCATTGGAAATAGCATGCACAAAGCTGTGCTTTGTGTTGAGCACAGCTTCTTGAAAATGGCAAAAAATCTGTTTAATCTGGACTATTGCTCTGAAATGGTAAATGGTCAACTATTAACTCCGTTAAATTAAAGTGATGAAGCAAATCTCTGAAACAACTAATCACACCCCATTTTCTACAGCTATTTGAAATGATTCTGGTCTTCCATTTTCCTGTTGTGTAATTGAAATTTTACTTATTAGTGTCCACTGGACCATGGGGTCTGGTTAAAATCAGTACCAGGAATGTCCCTCTTTCAAAAGTCTGACCTCATCTGTAGAATCCCAGGGTATCTACAATATATTTTGAAATTGAAACTGATTCAAAATTTCTCCATGGTTTGATGTGTCTCTGCTGTGGAAAAGACAAAAGAGAACTGCAACTGGCCATGACAATTCCTGTAACAAGTGAATGTAATCTAATAATTGGCAGGGGTGTGCTGCTAAAGAAAGAAGCAGGGACGTGAAGGGAGTTAAATATTTTCATTCTACTTTCAAATTTTAGATTGTAAAATTATTTTCAAGAGTATGGGCTTATCATATATTAGATTTTAAACTGTGGAAAATGGGTCTCTATGTCTGTTCCATTCAAAATGGTCAAAAGCAGTGTTGTTGTCTCAAGTTATACGTGACAAACCGTATGTGATAGGAGGTAACATGTTCCAAAGAATGTAGATTTTGTAAATTTTTGGAGCTCACAGATTCATCAAAGCTAGGAGCTCACCTTACAGAATACAAAAACATATCTTTCCATTCTTTTTGGTATACAACTGCCCAGCAAATTTTGTTGGGAGCTTTTTCCAAGCTACAGATGTCTCTGCAAATGCGAGTAATGAGAAAGAAATAGAGACAAAGAGTTAATGAAATACTTATTGTTCTATTTATACATATACATTGGCAATGGTATAATAGAAATATAGGTCTGGCAGGGACTTTGGGAGGCCAGCCCACACTGATTCAGGACTTAGTATACCTAAACAACACTGGGGACAAGAGGTTTGTTCAACCTCTTCCTAAAATACTCCAGTGCTGGGTATTCCACAGTCTCTTTAGGTAACCTACTCCAATTCTGAAAGTGTCCTTGTAGTTGAAAGTTTTTCCTAATAGCTAACTTCAATCTTCCTTTCTGCAGAGTAAACAGATTCCTTCTTGTCCAGCCTTCAGTGGAGGACAATTGATCACACTTATATCAGCTATGAAGTCTCCATACAGTCTTCTTTTCTCAAGACTAAACTAATCTGGATAAAATCCCCATTATAAGGATCCATTCCCTAGAAAGACTTTGGCCAATCTCAGAATCTCAACAAGGGAGGATTGGTAGTAGCTTATGTTTGAGCATTTCCTGTCTTTAACTTTTTTAAGTAGGATGGTGATTCAGGTCTTTGAAGATCCTCTGCAGAGTCAGTTTATGACCATTCTCCCAAGCAGATAGAAGGGTAACGTTACATTTTAAAATCAAACAATATTTTTAAAATGTGTACATCTAGCTTCCTTTCAAGGCTTTACGTTAGAAATGTCAATCTGTATAACATACAATGATGAAATTACTTCATAAATCCATTCAAATAGGTGGGTCGAGCAAAGAGAACAAAACAGCGTACACATTTTCTCTCACACACTCACTATAGGAAGCCTGAAAGAAAAAAAGTCTTTAAAATATTCTTGGAAATTTTCACAAACACTTGCTTTTGACAAAGAAAATTTTTGCCCCATGATTCTTAGTGATGAGTAGGATAATATTTTCCCCCCAAAGAAGGCATACCTTTCAGACTGGCTCTGTTCTTCATTGCATTTTTTTTTAGTAAAAATTTTGTCTTGAGAATTGCAACCTTTATCTTTGCACATAATAAAGCTTCCAGGTGTTCTTAAAACAATCTGAGTTATTGGAACAGTAGTTGGATCTGGTGTCCAGGTACTGCTCTTGCACAAAAACCCTGCTTAAAAAGCACTTCTTCCGCCAAATGTAGTAAGTGTAACCTTCCTAAACTAGATGCACTATTACACCCATTTTGAAAAACAGTTGCCATCAGCACCTATGAGGACCTTAATTTAAATGACAAGCCAAAACAAACTGAGGTTATGATTACCCTATGCAAGGGGTGTTCTCAATTTGACTGAAGGCAGTGAGAGGTGAAGCTAACAAGTTGTGGGAGAACTGACTGAGTCCTGAAGGAGTAAAATGAGAAAGGTAAGGAGTTTTCCTTGGAGGCATTTTTTTTTCTTTTTAACCGATGAATGTCCTGTTTTGTACAAACACATGAGATTACAACACACCCACTCATTTGTTTTCTATAGTGAGAGACACTTTCCAAACATAAAGGAAGGCTTCTACTCCAAAGTGCTCAGATTATAACACACAAAAGGGAAGGGACAGGATACTACATATACAGCATGTCAAGTGATCACAGTATTACATTGGTCCTAATGGTCTGCTAATACAATGAATTGTCCTGTCATTTTGTAGTCACAAAAATTATCCCAGGGTAAGCACAATTTAATGCTGGGGCTTGGTTCAAAGCTCACCAGAATCTATGGAAACATTGGAGTTGAGTCAGTTCCATAAATCATTTGGGTTTTAGCCTGTAAAATATTCTGAGTGTTGGCACGGGAAACGTTATTATATTCTGATCTCATAGAGACATTGTTTTGTAAATGAATGCTTATTGATGTTCTCATAAGGTTCAATATTGAATTTAGCATTGTTAGTGAATCCTCCTTAATTTTCAGTATTGTTTTGTTAATGAGATCCTGTTCATGTTCTATACGACCGAATAACTCTACCTTCCTGTAATTTACTTTTTGTTAATAATCTATTGGTACTTGACCTCCTGCTCAATAGGGAATTACCAGAGCGGAATGGCACAAGACCAGTAAGAATTCAGTTTGAGCTGGGGGAGTGGATAAGGGAATTATGAGAAACTCTCCCCTGGTTTGTTGGGAGGGGGTGAACAAAGGAGGAGAGAGGTATAAGTATTGCACACTGCTTGTTGCAAGGTGTGCAGGCTTTGAGGAGAGATCCCCCTGCACCTTACTTGGCATGCCAAATAAAGATTCTTCTTCCACTCTTGGTGTGTTATTGGGCCAGCGTTGCATACCGGGCACGAACTGCCACTGTGCCACCTTAAGAAGGAGGCAACAGTTTTGGCGTCCCTGGGTGGGCACTCTAAATTAAAGCCTTGCCCGGCTCGCCTCTTGGCGGGGGTAGCGGGAGACGGCGTCGGACTTTCAGCGTGCACCGGTAATTTTACTGGGGAACTCGGCGTCCGGGTTCCGCAGCCCCTGCTGGGGACGACACAACGGTGCAACGCAGCAACGTGGAAGAGAGAGAGGAAACAGAGGGTGGAGCGGCGAGAGCCGGACCTCTGGACAGGTAAGACCCAGTCCCTTTTTGTGAAAGGGACTTCCGGGACGCCGGACGGCCAATACAGGGTTGGGGCAATAGGTTGTGATAAGGATGGGACTAGGTCAAAGTAGCCCCAAGGATAATACTCCCTTGGGTTGTGTTTTGAAACACTGGAAAATTATAGGGGGGGACCCCACGACCAAATCTAGACTAAGGAGACTGTGCACAGTAGGGTGGCCACAGTATAACTTAGAAGGGCAGGAGCAGTGGCCACCAGAGGGATCCCTAAATTATAACACCATATTGCAGCTGCTTTTGTTTTTACAACATACCGGTAAATGGGAAGAACATATGTATGGCCAATATTTTGAATATCTTAGAAATAGACAAGACCTGCAGGAAATGTGTGGATTATCATGTGCAGTACAACCAGCTGTAAATAAGCCTAATGTAAACTGTCACCAGGACCCCCCTTCGGCTTCTGCACCCACACCCCCTCCATACAGGGAAAGGGTTTCCCATGATTTAGGAATAGCCCCCTCAGTTAAATTGTATCTATTAGTGACTGAAACAGTGGTTGACAGACTGGGAGCTGCGAATCGACAGGCTACTACTATGCAGGTGTAGACCCATGTGCCCTTTAATCCGATCGATTTGGCAACTTTTAAACCCCAAGCCGGGGAGTTTTCCACGGATCCTAGCCGCTTTATTTCAATTTTCAAAGGGTGTTTAGCCAGTCACAAGCCTGATTGGAATGACTGTCAGGTCCTAATGAGAACCCTGTTGTCTGAAGTGGAGCGTAACCAGGTTGTAACAAAAGCCAGGGAGGAAGCAAGACAAAGGCATGAACTTGGCAGGAGCGAAAAAAAAAAAAAAGCTATTTGTCAAATCCCTGAGCCCAGCAATAGGAAACAACTGCGTGCCTTTTTGGGAATGGCAGGATTTTGCAGATTATGGATACCTGATTATGGGGTACTGGTTAAGCCTCTGTACGAATGTGTTAAAGAACGTGACAGAGACTTGTTCCGTTTTACAAAAGAGGCTCAACATGCATTTAAAGCTTTAAAATTATTGTGCGTGTAATGGAAGCTCCAGCCCTAGGTCTATCAGATATTACTAAACCATTTCAGCTGTATGTGCATGAAAGGAAGGGAGTGGCCCTGGGAATATTAACTCAAAAGGTGGGAAGTTGGAAGCGACCTGTGGCTTACTTCTCTAAACAAATAGATACTGTTGCTAGAGGCTGGCCAGCGTGCCTGCGGGCGGTGGCGGCTGCAGCCATCGTCTTAGAGGAGGCAGGAAAACTCACTTTGGGAGGGGAAGTTGAGGTCAACACCCCACACGCTGTCCAAGCCCTGCTGGAGGCAAAAGGAGGGCTTTGGCTCACGCAAGCCCGACTCACAAAGTACCAAGCGTCGTTGCTAGAGAATGCAGAAGTTAAGTTGGTAACCAGTCCAACTTTGAACCCAGCCACCCTGTTACCTGAAAAGGGGACAGAGGAAATTGAGCATGACTGTTTAGAGACTATTGACACTCAATATTCGAGCCGCCCTGACCTTAAGGACCAACCACTTTTAAATGCGGACTTACAGTGGTTCACAGATGGCAGTTCCCAGGTGATAAACGGAAAAAGGAGAGCTGGATATGTGATAGTCAGCCTGCACGAAACTATTGAGGCCCGTCCTTTACCAGTGGGTACATCAGCTCAGCTAGCAGAACTTATAGCCCTCACTCGAGCCCTGGAAATGGCTAAGGATCTGCGAGTTACAATTTGGACAGACTCTAAGTATGTATTTGGGGTAGCACACGCCCATGCTGGAATTTGGAGAGAAAGGGGAATGCTCACAGCTCAAGGGGAGCCTGTCAAATATGGAGAACAAATCCAGGCCTTCCTCCAGGCTATACAGGAACCAAAGGAGGTAGCTATTGTCCATTGTCGAGCTCACCAAAGGGGGGATGGAGATGTAACAAGAAGTAATGCCCGGGCAGACCGAGAGGCCAAACGGGTAGCGAATACGGAAGATATTGCTCTTTTGCCTCTGATTCCCACTCTCCCAAATCCCCATGAGAAGCCAGAATATTCTGCCCAAGAACAGCAGTTAGCTGAGCAGTTACAGCTGAACCTGCGAGAAGGATGGTATGTAAGTGAAAAAGGACAAGTGTTGCTTCCTGGACCTTTGATAAGGCCGACGGTTATGAGTTTTCATCAAGGGACACATGCAGGTCAGGAGGCCCTGATCCAATTATTAGAGAAGCACTTTATAGGAGATGGAATAAGAAATGAAGCCAGACGGGTGGTTAGAGACTGTATGGTATGTCAGAAAAATAATCCCCGAGCAGGAAGACCCGTGGTACCCTCCCCACTACCATCAGCCCCGGGACCAGGAGTCGTGTGGCAAATTGACTTTACTGAACTACCTCGAGCCAGTGGGTTTCGGTACCTACTGGTACTTGTGGATCGTTTTACATGATGGATAAAGGCATTTCCATGTAAAAATTGTACGGCCAACACAGGCGCTAAAATCTTAAAGGAGATAGTCCCCCGGTTCGGAGTACCAGAATGGATTGAATCAGACCGAGGAACCCATTTCGCAGCTCGATGTGTGGAGAAAATAGAAGATGGACTCAAGATCCCATGGAAATACCACATTCCATATAGACCGCAGGCCAGTGGAGTGGTGGAAAGAGAGAATCAGACTTTGAAAAGACATTTGTCAAAATTGTGCCAGGAAGCTCAGCTTAAGTGGTCAGAGGCCCTCCCCTTAGCCCTCTTAAGGACCCGAATATTAGCCAAAGGGAGGTTAGGATTAAGCCCATTCGAAATCTTGTTTGGGCGACCATGGCCAATGAATGGGGTGCCTGGTACAGGTATAGAATGGGGGATAGGGGAGGGGTTTTTAAGGAAATATTTGCTGTCGCTGTCGTCTGTTATGTCTTCAATCCACAGGTTTGTTCGTGACAATCAGCCCATTCCGTTGGACCAACCCCTTCACGATATTCAGCCAGGAGACAGCGTCTTGCTTCGGACGTGGAAAGAGGAGCCCCTTCAAGAGAAGTGGAAAGGACCCCACCTCGTTTTATTGACCACAAAAACTGCTGCTAAACTAGAAGGAGTCAAACTGTGGTTCCATTTCACTTGATTAAAGAAGGTCGAACCGGCTGAGGAAAAGGAGTGGACTATGAGCCATGTCACCCCAGAAGCTGAAAAGGATTTAGGACTGAAATTGTTGTTTAAGCGAAAGTAATTCTGTATGCTGTAGCAAAATGCGTTATTTGCTAATATGTAACTGTTTGTTAGGATTCAAGTAGGTTTGCCATTATTTAAAGGGTGTGTTGACTTTTTCCACCAATCAGTGGGAATGCATGTATTAAAAAATAACAAAATGGGAATGCTACCTATGAATCAGGTTTTAAGTAAGAAATATGAGAAGACTCAATATGGGACATCTTGAGCGTTCTCAAAGGGGGGAAATGTTGGCACGGGAAACGTTATTATATTCTGACCTCATAGAGACATTGTTTTGTAAATGAATGCTTATTGATGTTCTCATAAGGTTCAATATTGAATTTAGCATTGTTAGTGAATCCTCCTTAATTTTCAGTATTGTTTTGTTAATGAGATCCTGTTCATGTTCTATACGACCGAATAACTCTACCTTCCTGTAATTTACTTTTTGTTAATAATCTATTGGTACTTGACCTCCTGCTCAATAGGGAATTACCAGAGCGGAATGGCACAAGACCAGTAAGAATTCAGTTTGAGCTGGGGGAGTGGATAAGGGAATTATGAGAAACTCTCCCCTGGTTTGTTGGGAGGGGGTGAACAAAGGAGGAGAGAGGTATAAGTATTGCACACTGCTTGTTGCAAGGTGTGCAGGCTTTGAGGAGAGATCCCCCTGCACCTTACTTGGCATGCCAAATAAAGATTCTTCTTCCACTCTCGGTGTGTTATTGGGCCAGCGTTGCATACCGGGCACGAACTGCCACTGTGCCACCTTAAGAAGGAGGCAACATGAGAACAAGCAGCACTTCCAAGAGCTGGCTCTATTTAGATCTTGCAGTCCTTGGGATGCACGCTGCCTCTTCCCTCTTCATTTGTAAAGTTGTAACTGCCAACACGGTCCACTCACAACAGCTAACCAATGTACAGGAACACTTTGCTGGTAAGCAGAGTGGCTACGTGCACAACATACCTGACATAAATCCAAAATAAACCCAAGAAATGTTACACATTCAACTTTACACATCCTCCACTCCACCCACAGGCGTGCAGTACTTCTTACCACTACCACAACCACCATGCACCAAAGAACATGCAGCACAACCTTAACCCAGACCTCTCAATTCTGCAGGTCTCCTGCACACTTCCATTTACCAAACTACATCCTCCTAGCATTAACAGTCATCTCTCTTTTGTATTGGGGAATGGGGCAGTTTGCTAGAGACATGATGACATGCTGCCATCCATAGCAGGGTATATTCATTTCCTATGGTGTGTACTAATACCTTGAGGGAAATTCAGCCAAGGACCCTAGAGGCTGGTTCTGCAGCTATGCCAGTAAAGTACAGCATCCAAGCAATGTAGGCCTGGAAAAGATTTGGAGAAGCCAGCCCAGCCTCCTGTGCTGAGGCACTACCAAGTAAACCTACACCACCACTGACAGGTGTTTGCCCAGCCAGTTCTTAAAAACTTCCCTTGAAATCCCACAACCTCCCTTGGACTTTTGCCCTAGAGCTTAACTTCCCTTTAGTTAGACCATTTTCCTAAACCTAAATCTTCCTGCAGATTGAGCTACGTGCTTCTTGTCCTATGCTTAAAAGACACAGGGAACAATTGCTCACTGTCTCCTTTATAACAGCCTTTTATGTATGTGAAGACCGCTATTGAGTCCCCACTCAGTCTTCTTGTCTCAAGACTGAAGAAAATCATTTCTTTAACCTTTCCTGGTATATCAGGTTTTCTAAACCTTTCATCATTTTTGTTGCTCTCCTCCAGCTATTCTAGCTCTCTTCTAGCTATTTTCTTTTATCTGACTAAAGTTCTTTTATTGTTTTCATCACTGGGTTATTTGAACACCTTCCAGAAGCAACTTAATCAAAGTGGCTAATATCTGTTATTTGTGGTTTTTATTTTCTCCCATTCTTCACATATGGATGGAAAGTGTGTGAGCAGGTTGTAAAAAGACATTATCCATGCTGCACTTCTTTGATGACTAAAATCTCCCCTGTCAAGAAATTGAACATAAAATTTCTGTAACAGAATAAAATTTGACAGAAAAATGCAGCTTTTATGATTTTACATGCTGGGAACTCAAGGTACATGAGTTTTCAGTTGTTGAATAACAGCAAAAAAGGGCATTTAATTTCTAACAATTTCTACTCAAAGACTACTCAGTATGACAGATCCCTTCTGTATGTCAATTTGTGCAACCCTAGGCAATAGATTTTAGAATATATTGGTTGATTTAAAAAAAAAAAGTCATGGGCAAACTTCAACAGATGACTACATCCATACAGCTCTTAAGAAGAGTTTATGAAAAGAAATAAAATAAGTAATATTTTGAAAATGCAAAGAGTGTAAATGCTGAAATTGGAAGAAATTTCACACTGAAGACAGAGTTACCCATATATAAAGAAAAGCAGGAATTTTAAATTATAACCATTTTGAACCCCTCTCAGGACAGAACCCTAACTAAGGAGCCACAACAAATGCTTCTGTAATAATATATATATATTAGATAGAGAGAGAGAGAGAGAGAGAGAGAAACTGTCTGTCTGTCTGTCTGTCAAGAACTCCTTCTCCCAAATGGTTAGAGGTAGGACCACCAAATTCATTATACAGCTTATCATCATAACTTAAAGCAGCACAAGGGTTTGGGTGTTCTAGAAAAACAGGATGTGCCTGGAACGGGATTGTTTCTCATAAAACCATATGGAAAAGAGAAGGAATCACCAGGCAGGGGAAATGGGCTGGCTGGGGGCACATGCCTCCCCGCCATCTGGGACTGCCCCAGCCCCAAGCCTCCTATGCCCAGGTGCCCTTTAGGGAGGGTGGAGGGGGACTGAAATTCCCCCTAGATTCAGACATGGATGTTTCTGGCTGTTCCACATTGTCGCTGTCAGTGAGTGAAGCGGAAGTGTGCAGGTTGCACACAGCCCTTGGCACTGCTTGGACCGTGGCACTGCCTCCCCTTCCCTCTTCAGTGGTGTGCAAAGTGGTGCTCCAGCATTCCGGTGCCAGTTCAAAGGGGCTTGAGGCTCTAGCCACTGCCATTGACACAGTTGTGGCAGTGAGAGCCGGGAGCTCCTGGACCCTTTGAAACTCTGGGACGTGGTGCAACCCCCTCCCACCCTTGACCTTCCCATCAGCGGCCTGACCTGCAATAAGATTATTTCTCAGTAAGCCTTCCAGCAAACAGATAAAAGGGAGAAATTTGGGGCAGTGCTCTGTTTTGGCACAGCTAAATCAATGCTTAAGGTTTGAAACCTAGAGGAAAATGTTATTATGGACCACACTGACGATAGGCCTTTGTTTTGTTAAAGCATAGCCAATGATAAAGAGCTTGAAGGGCTGGAGAAAAAAAAACAACACACAATGGAATTCCCATTTAAAAAACATTTACCTAAAAACAAGTGAATGGAAAAAAAATAACAATCCCTTTTTAAAAAATCCAAAATAAAAATTAACTTCATAAAAAAAACCCCTACATTTTTGAAAAATACAATCAGTTAAGTAAAGCATGTACATTTTTTTAAAATAAAAGGAAACAACCTGTAACTGAGACAGAGAGATCACCGTGTTAGTCTGTATGTGATTAAAAAAGAAAAGAAAAGAAAAGAAAAGCAGTCATGTAGCACTTTGAAGATAAACCATTTATTAGGTGATGAGCCTTCATGGGACAGACCCTTAACTGAGTTAAGAATCAGAGCAACACCAGGCAAATGTGCTAGTGAAATGATAAATTATGTCCAGTACCTCCCTGAGAAAGGGAGGGGTCAATTTCCTATCCCACACAATAATTAGCAATGTGACCACAGCAGTTCATTGTCACTTAAGTAAAAAACTGGGAGGTTTACCTGTTGATACTTATATGGTGAATGCTTAACATTCTAGTCATGTATTCATGTCCAGAAAAGATCTATTGAAAACATCTATCCACTCTCCTTTAGTATGGTAACCAAGCTCCTCCCAACTATTGAAATACATAAATAAGAAATCACTAAACTCTCTCTGTTTCCTTCCCGCTCTTTAGAAGAGATATAGTGATTAAGGTATAGCTTTTGTGAATGAATTTGGTATGTTGTGTGCCTTTCTCATTATATTCGTAGAACTTAGTGGATTCCAGATAAGATGCAGAAATGTGCTTCCCATTGAGTTCTGACAAGAGGTCCTTTCACCTCCGCCTCCGTTTCATGGTCTTCACTGTGGAAGTTCTGTATTGTGCTTCAGTTGAGCTTTATGGAGGAGACCAATAGCTCTTTGCAGCCAGTAGTGCAGGATGCTGATTTGGGTAGTCAAGAGAGAGTGTCAACCAGCCTAAATAGCTCTTTGGATGTTATTTTAACAGCTGCGGTGGAGGTGGATCAGAGGGATCTTTTGTCTATAAGATCACGTCACCATGAGCCCATACAAAATCTGTGCATTTCTATTTGTCTGCTTCAGCCCGTGTTTTCTTAATTAAAAATGTTTCAGTTGCAAATTAATTTAAACATAGTAAAGAGTAGACAAAATTTTAGGCACAATAAACTTTTTCTGTATTTCATTGGTCTGCTTCATATGTCATAATTCACTCATGAAATGTGCAATCAGTTAACACCTTAGCACAACAGTTATCCTGTGGCAACCTACTTCCTGCCATTCAGTCTGTCTGCTCAGTATATTTACTAAGAATTGATTTAATCCTTTTTCTTATCAGCCACTATATGTAACTGAATCGCTTTGGCTTTTGCTCTGAACCTGACATTTTCAGGTACCTTAGCTGGTTGTCAAGATTCTGAGATTAGATACAGGATACTTGCACTGGGATGCATTCAAAGGTGCTCACAATAGAGCAGCACAGAGATAACATCTGAAGAACAATGTTCGGAATTTGGAAACCACAGGGGCTATATGTGTATTATACACACCCAAAGTATACTTATAACACAGTGACAGAGAGGAAGCCGTGCTAGTCTATACACTATCAAAACAAAAAGCAGTCAAGTAGCACTTTAAAGATTAGCAAAATAGTTTTATTAGGTGAGCTTTCGTGGGACAGACCCACTTCTTCAGACCATAGCCAGACCAGAACAGACTCAACGTTGAGTCTGTTCTGGCCTGGCTATGGTCTGAAGAAGTGGGTCTGTCCCACAAAAGCTCACCTAATAAACTATTTTGCTAGTCTTTAAAGTGCTACTTGACTGCTTTTTGTTTTTGTAACACAGTGGTTATTTTTATATAAACACACACTTGCAGAGAAAAAATAAGCAGTTTTAAAGGAGCTGCACAGAGTACTTGTAGAGTCTAAACACCTGCACCCAACCATCTTACTCATTATGCAACTTTGTAAGCTGCAAGTCTAACCCTCCAAGAATAATTTTTACCTTCCTGTGCTGTCGTTTGACAGAGGTAGAGAGAAATTTCTTCCCTACAATCATCCTTTCTGCAAAGTCAGTACAGATAGACCATTCTATGATCTTACTTGCAAAGGTTTAAAGCAATGTACAAGGTGAATGGAGAGTGGAAGGCTGAAGGTGCTAATGAAAATTTTAAACTTAAGATAGATATCAGTTTACCTTTAAAACCTTGTTTCTTCCAAAAAAAAGCAGTTAAGTAGCACTTTAAAGACTAGCAAAATAGTTTATTAGGTGAGCTTTTGTGGGACAGACCCACTTCTTCATAGAGGGTCTGAAGAAGTGGGTCTGTCCCACGAAAGCTCATCACCTAATAAACTATTTTGCTAGTCTTTAAAGTGCTACTTGACTGCTTTTTGTTTTGTTTCTTCTAGTTAGTGAACTTGAACCAGAGGAGCAATGCTGCCAGAATTAAGCCCTAGAACAGTACTGCCATCTTGTGGTCGTGCTTGAAGCTGGTAAGTAACAGCTTAATACCATAAAGCAGAATTCCCTAACTGGAGAAAGCAGGACAACATTTCAACATTTTCTGAATTGCTAATTCACAGTTAATCAAACCTGACTGACATAAAAATAGTTTCTTACCAAACCCACAATAGATGCTCAGTATATATTCAAAATGTCTTGCACATGATTTTCATGGAGCAGACTGCAAAATTTATTTGTAAAGAACTTTTCTCTCACATCAAGAAAATATCCTTCCTAATTGTGTCATTTTCACATTCTTGTCTGGATAAGAGTTTTGTTATAAATATTCCCCTATTGCAAGTCTTCTGGCAGAATGTGATATTGAAGTTGACAGTGTTTCTTTAATTTATATATAAATCTCACAGAGCTGGAAGGGACCTAGAAAGGTCATCAAATCCAACCCCCGAGCTCTCCAAGCAGGACCAAGCACCACCCCTGACAGAATTTTTTTTAAAATCTACTTGCCCCAGACCCTTAAATGGCCTCCTCAAGGGTTGCACTCCCAACCCTGGGTTTACAAGGCCAGTGCTCAAACCACTGAGGTATCCCTCCCCCATATTAAAAAAAAAAAATACTAATCTGTATTAAAAAGTATTCACAACTATAACTGGATATTTGATGACTTTTAGATTAAGATTGATATACATTTTTAAAGAGTCATGTTGCAATTGTATTTGGATATTTCTAAACTAACTTGTTTGGTTCTGGAAATCTAACCTATTGTAATATTAAGAACAGAAGGAAATAGCTTCAAAAGCTGCTTTGCACCCCTCTAACAGCTACCAACACCTGCCCCTTCTGTGATAAGACCTGTGGCTCCAAAATCAGCATCAAGGGGCTCATAAATAGGAGGGTGACATGAAGACATCCTACGCATCATTCAGTGACAACCTAGAAAGAAATATTAAGCTGTATTTTAATGGAAAGAAGCAATAAATGTAGTTTTTCAAATTAGGTTACAGCATAGAATTGCATATGTGGGGGCAAATATGTAACTGTATATATTTCATATACACATCTTGTACAAATAGATATTTCCTATACCAAATTTGTGCAATGAAAGTCCAAGTGTGGGATTGTTGTGCGCGAACAACTTCAAATACAAGATAAATCTGTTTCCTGATGGTTTTTTTAACCCTTCACTTGATGCAACTGTGACAGCAAAGCAGATAAGAAGCTGCTTGGAGAAAGATCCAGTTTGTGTTTCTTACTGGCTTTTTTCGACACCAATCCAGAAGGCAGGGAGATGTAATACACGTGATGGTTTTGACCCACTCTCAGCATTCATAGGATGAAATTGAAAATGATGTGGAGTGAAATGCATTGGGCAAGTTCATGCTCTAAGATGCATTTCAGCATTACATGACTTGTACTGCTTTGATACAGTTAAAATTAAAGAACACTTAAGAAACTCACATACGGTAGACGGGCGGATGAGTACAACAATAATATGAGTACTACCGAGGATGAGCACCACCTGCTGGTGCCATTGCCAGGTGCTCAGTTTTCAGTAGCAACACCTGGATGAAAAGGGACCCCTGTGGCTCTGGTTAGCACTGCTGACCAGGCCATTAAAAGTCTGGTTGGCTGCAGGTAGCAGAGAAGGCAGGATACCTGCCTGGCTCCACATAGCTCCCAGGAAGCTGTCAGCATCTCTCTCTAGCTTCTAGGTATACAGGTGGCCACAGGTATCCCACCTGCTGCCCCCACCCTGAGTGGTGGCTCTGCAGCGCCTATTGGACAGGAACCATGTAATGGGAGCTGCAGGCAGGGGCAGTCGGAGAAGTCACCAGGCCACACATCCATCAAGGAGCTGGAGTGAAATGCCACCAGCTTCCCGGGAGGTGCATGAGACGAGCACCATCTGGAGCCTGGACCCCGCAACCTTACTCCCTGCCCTAGCCCCCTCCTGCAGCCAGACTCCTTATCCCCAGCTCTACCCTGAGCCAGAGCCCTCATCCCCTCCCGTATCCCAACCTGGTGAAAATGGGCAGGTGAGTAAGAGTGGAGGACAGTGAGTGATGGAGGGAGGCGGGATGGGTAGTGGGCAGGGGTAGGGTGTTCCATTTTCTGCAGATAGAAAGCTGGCAACCCTGGAGTCTACTCTGAGGCCTTCAACTATTTGAAAACTGCTTTGATGGCGTTTGCCAAATCAAAATGAGAATTATTTGGTGGCAACTCTTTAGACCAGTGGTTCCCAAACTTTTCAGCATCACCCCCCACTTTTGATTTTTGAGAAACCCCCACACTCCCCCACCTCTTCTTTACCATCAACCAGCCCCTTTTTAACAAAAAATTCAATTCGTAATTTAAAATAAACCCAAGAACTTAATATAAAAATGTTATTTAAAATTAAAAATAAGCACAAATAGTTTTTCTTGGCCCAAACATTCTATAAAAACCTAGTTTAACATCAGAAACAGAAGAAGCAAATGAATTTAATGTGAAAGATGCTGCTGCATTTTCTTCATAAGTTGGGAAATCCTAGGACACCAACTATGGACCATCCAGGCTAATGGCACAGGGCCCAAGCTGGCCAGCCATCTGAGTCCTGCGCTCCTGACGGCTGCCACCCGCCCAAGCCACCCGCCTAAGTCTCACGCTACTGGGCCCAGCTGCCCAAGCCCCCACACTCCTGAAGCCAGCCGCCCAAGCCCCAGTGCTACCAGGACCAGCCGCCTGAGGTGCCTGCAAGCTGCCCACCCAAGCTGCGGGCCATCCACCCAAGCCCCTCCCATTCCCCAAAGCCAGGCACCGCCAGCCCCACATCTAACCCCATCCTCCTCCCCCCCCCCCACAACCCACACGCACCTTTGGAGGAGGCAGCTAGCTCCGTGTGGGCCTTCTCTGGCTGCCTGCTTTTTATAGCGGCTGCACCGGGTCACCCATGTGAAATGGCAGGGGCTGAGACCTGGAAGCAAGGACTGGATCTTTCTTGGGGTGGGGGGAATGATGGGGGGGTGGGTCACCTCACATCCCACCCTGGAATTTCTTTACACCCCCAAGTTTGGGAAACCATGCTTTAGACCAAGAGTACAAATCTATTTTCCAAAGCCAGCATACATTTTAAAAATGATTTTTAACAGTTGATGTTTAACCCTTACAAAAAGTACACTGGAAGTGGTAATGTACACAGTAAATACAAATATACTATTTCCAGATAAATGAGGATATATAAAGAACTTACTGGGAAACTGTTTTCCCACCATGAGAAAAAATTTGAGATTTAAAAACTTTTTGTCTCAATTGGGAGGAGAAAAAGTCAAAATCTTGAAAACTTTTGCAAACTTAGAATGAATCAGTTTGAGGTCAACAAAAGGTTTCAATTCTATATATTTGAAAAGTAATGTTTCAATTTTGACCATTGTTTATTTTTTAAAACTACCAATCACTTACATTTAAAAAAAAGCGATTTTGAACAAATAAATGAACTTTTCCATTTGGAATACTTTGAAATGGGCTATTCTGACACCTCTGCAACTTTCCTTTCCCTTTACAAACCAGTTGTTAAATGGGAAATATATTGAACTGAATCTTTCTGAAAATAATTTTAGTTTTGAGAACTCTAACGATGGAAAAAGTTTTGTTGAAAAATTCTTCATCAGCTCTAATCAGATAATAGTCCATGGTTCTCTCTCCCTGACACTGTACGATAAAACCAAGCAAACTAATGTCAAGGTTTTATCTCTAGTGAACTGACAGGTGATTTCCATTCATTTATCAAGAAAGGTACAAATCAATGCTCCCTGTAAGCTGAGCACTTGAGGAGTCACCCAAGAGATATTCAATTGCTGCCCAGCTGACTAACAGAGCGCCCACAGCCCGCAGCATGTTTCAACTGGTGGTGCACATCTAAACATGCCTCAGTGCACATAACAAAATTTATCCCACATAGAAAAATACAGGGGGCACTGGTACAAATACAAAAAATTGTGTATAGTCACAAACTGGATTGCGAAGTGCCAGTCGTAGTTCTTAGTGCCATAAAGTCTGGAAACTTCCAATAGATTGTTAAACATATATAGAATGAATGAACGCATACGCTGAGAGAGAGAGGATTCTCGGAATGTATCTCTTTAATTTCCTTTTATTAAACCCCTATTAAAGATGCAATGAGACTTTCCAGAGTTATATACAGCATGATAATCATGTACTTAAGATGGTTGAGTATTTTGCCAAGTGTCTCAGCACTCCTAGGATGCATTTTGCGTGTTTTTATACAAAAATAACAGCAATCTTTTGCTTAAACAATTCGTTTCTTAAGGCACCAATAGGCACTAAATACCATGAACACATGTACAAGAAGCTAAATGTTACTGTCAATTTAATCACCTGAGAGATAGTAATCTCTGTCGTCTATGCTGTGAGAAGAGGACATTTCTGACACACACACTGTCTTCTGCACAGTGCTCCTCCATATTTAACTTTAACAAAAAGGGTAGCCCCTGGCAGCCAGCCATTCCCACTGTAGAGGTGTGCCGTTATCCCATGGAAAGCATGGTGCATTTCCCAAATACTATATGATAGTTAAAGACACCACTCTGGTAAATTATTCTGACCAACAAAAGCTTTATCTTTAAAGAACGTCCTTAGCATAAGTGAAACCTGTCACAGTGACCACTGCTTGATTTACTTAGGCTATGTTTATTTTACAGCTGGGAGAAAGCTTCCCAGCCTTGTGCATTAACACCAGCAGTGTAGATATTAAGGCTTGGGCAACAGCTCGGGCTCCCACCCATCGAACACTCTGGGTCTAAACTCTGGTAGCCAGCCCATCTCCTCCACAGCCATAGCATCCACTCTGCTGTTTCTAGTATGCTAGCTCAAGTGTATCTAGTCTGTCTACCTGGGCTGGGAGGCTCCCGCTGCAGTGCTGACATATCCTCCAGGTGAGACTGTGGCTTTAATAAAGTCAATGGCAGTTTGTCACTGACTTCAGTAGGACCCATCTTTCACCCTGAAAGCCTTTCCCTATAGAAAATTGATTTGCAGTCTGCTGAAGGGAAAGCACAGACACTTTCATGTGCCTCCTCAGAAAATGTCTGAAGTGCACTTAACACGGAAACCGTATCATCGGAGATATTAAACATTAGACTACAAAGCCCTAGTGAATGTGCTCCCAGGAACTACTATCTGGCACACATATGGAGATGGTCTACAGCACATGACTCAAGTGGTCTTGTCCAGCTCTAAGTTCTCTGAATCTTCCTGAATGAGCTAACGTGAAAATTTCTGCAGCAGAGTCTGGGAGCCAAAATCAAAACCATTTTTTGTGTGAAAACGATAAAAGATCATAAGCATTTTGAGATGGCAGCCAGGGGTGAAACCCTGGTCTTTTTGAAGTCAACTGTGAGCTTTGCCACTGATTCCAGTGCGGCTAGGATTTCCTCCAATATGTTTGTGTATTTGTAGAGTGCCTACCACACTGGGCCTAAGTCTGTACTAGGAGCCCTGGACATCACTGCAATATAAAACAAAACAATAAAAGATTTAGATCTACCAAATATTACTCTGTGAATAACCTATCAATGTCCTCAACTGCACTCTACTTACATATGTGCAAATTCAGAGTGTAAAATCCATGTGGATTTTGGATGCAACTCTGTTGGCCCGTGTTTCTGTAGTAGGACAGGAGAAAAGCTGTTGGATTTAATTTTTTACTTTACACTGGTAAGAGGTAAATAAATAATTCTGTCTGTGGAAACTGATGTAACTAGTTCTACCAACAATTATTTATCACCGTTTATATACTATTGTTCTGACAGTGAATGGGGGACTTTAGAAGTATTTTAAAATAAAAAGTACAACCTCTTAGATGTATATGCCAAGGCCTTGTCTACACTAGCCCCCTTCTATGAAGGGGGCATGGAAATGACACAGACTGGGGAATATCAATGAGGCACTTCCATGAATATGCAGTGAATTATTAGCTTAATGGCAGCCATGCAAATTTCAAAGCTGCTAACTTCAAGTGCTGATAGGTATTCTAGATGCGGGCGCTTCGATATATGCACCCAACTTCCAAATTCCCTTACTTCCAAAACGAATTGGGAGTAAGGGAATTTCGAAGTTGGGTGGGTATTTTGAAGATCCCATGTCTAGACTGCCTGTCAGCACTTTGAAGTTACCAGCTTCAAAATTTGCACGGCAGCGCTTCATTGATATTCCCCAGTCTGCATCATTGCCTTGCCCCCTTTGAAGAAGAGGGCTAGTGTAGATACAGCCCAAAAGTTTTAACTGAGCTGAGAATTACCATACTATTTATGAACAGACTTCTTAAGGTTCAAGGGGTTCTCTTTGTGATCCAGGTAGTTTTCAGACTTAACAGACCCCAGGAATGTCCTATTCTGGAAAATGCCAATCATCGTTAGGTGAACAAAATAATCTTTCGCTAAGATGCAGGTACACTCTACAAAGAAATTGTAGCTGCACGCAGATACCTCATGTTAAAATGTTCACAAGCTAGAATAACAGTTTCTCATTTCAAATGTCTTAAATCAGTCCAATGACATTTAAAACAAGAACAAAATACATTGCATTATAATAGGTACACCAAATTCCCAAAAGTGAAAAAACCCTGAAATTATTTTCTTTTAATTTTGAAACAATTAGTAAGTCTTCCCTTTTCTAAAATCCAAATTATCCTCTCATTTTGATTTCTAAAATATATTTCTCTCGTGCCACTCTCTCCACTCTTCTTCCCTCCCAATTTTTTACTCCTACCACTTCATTCTTCCCAGCATCTCCAGTCCTGTTCTCAATTATAAAATACACATTACACCTGTATCTATTAAGCATATAAGTGCAAAACTCAACTGAACTTTATGGACAAGAACTGGACATCTCTGTAATAACTGCCTTGGTTTACAGAGGAGCAGTACCTAGAAACTCCTGAGATGTGGAGGCACAGCACTTCAGAAAATGAGGTGAAATATGCTTTTTTATCATTTTAAACTCTAAAATCCATCTCCCTTCCCCCCTGCTATGAGGCTCCCATTGGTGTGAATCAATCTTTCCAAAGTCAGTGACTAACAGTAAGTGCAGCCTCCAGCAGCACATTTGGGTTAGTTTGAATTTATGGCTGTGGAAAACTAAGACCAGACAGAACTAGAAGAATGATTTTTCCCCTTGGCTAATTTATGGTGGTTTGTGTGGGCGTTTTTTTTTTTTTTTTTTTAAAGAACGAGATAGCCTGCTCAGAAAGCAGGAAGTGGCATTCAACACACTAAACACATTCACCGTATTACCCTGGAAACCTGCCCAGTGTGAGGCCTGATCTTACTACAATTAGCTAATTCCCTTTTAGTACATCCATTCAAGTATTCTCACGCTGTCTGACCAGTATATTCATCTGCACAGTTTGCACAGTTTAAACTTATACTGGTCAGTTGATGTAACCTGCAATATGCACACAACAGTTCTCATATCCTACATGGATTATGCACTGAATGACAGCTTTTATTTAAAAAGATTTTGAGAGGGAGAAAATAGCACATATGTTAATAAAACTTCTTGATGAATGACATGTTAGTCCCATACTTCTTTATGGAAATAACAGTACCTACCACCTCTGAACATTTTCATATTACTGTAATCAAAAGTAAAAATACTGTAAAATAATGTAGTTACAGTTTGATTGAAAAGAAATTGAGAAAAATAACAGAATTGTAATTTCACCTGGTATGTAAATTTAGCTGTTCACAGCAGTTTGAATCTCCTCTGTATTTCCTGGTTTTTAGAATGATAAATGTCTAATGCTGATTTAAAAGAGAAATACATCAAATTTTTTAAAATATTTTTTGATCTCATATAATACGTAGAGATAAAAATTAGTTTTACAAAATAATCAGGACAGTAACCACCACTTTATATGGGGGTTTGCGAACAGTCAGTGTCATCCATGATTAATACTACTTTCAAATATTGCTCATGGCAGATTTCTCCTCTTCATGGCTTTGCTCTTTGAGAGTCTGTCCAGTAGGTGGCTTTGATTCTGTTGCAGATAGTACATAAGCAATCATCAGTGCTGCAGAAGGAAGTTGGTAGCTACATTAATGTCATTATTTGAAGCTCTTAGAGCTTCCAAAGCATCTGTCCTAGAAAATCCCATCTCCATAAGTCGTGCAACCTGTAAGAGAAACAGTACAAAACTGCTTTTAATCACAGTTTTATTCATTTTTTTCTTTTAGAGTGATCATATAACAGCAAAACAGTTTGGTTTATTACTGAACAGTCAGTGCAATTGCATATCTCTTTTCTAAATACCAAACTCTTATCTGATACAGCATGGTTGAGTGAGCCAGAAAACATTATAGCAAGTTGATAAAATACAGTTTATTATAAACAAGTAATTTCAGTCTTTGGCAGGTATTTGGGAGGCACTTTGCACATGTTACAATATAATTTTGATGATTAACTTTTTGTCTGCATGCAGACTTTCTTTAATACCTGCTGGCTCAAACAGTACTATGCTTAAGTCCAGTTTTATTTCAAATACCAGTTTCAAGCTGGAATACATGTAAAAGCTATTTTTCTTTGTTGGGTTTAATTACAAGCAAAAATCTAACTGATTTGAAATAGCTTTATTTCTATTCCAGTCACAGGCCAGAGTAAATTAAAATTTGACATAATTCACCAAATGGTCCTGGCAGCAGTAGCACTCACCATTACCCCCTTGGTGGAAGTAAGACCTAAAAGCAGACAGCCACAAGTGGGCAGCCACAAACAGACTAGGAGATACTTTGATTCCTTCTACACTGGCAGATTTTATGGAGCCTGCAGCGAACAGTAAAGCCGCCCTTCCCCACAGGGAAAACACCAGGAGAAGGGTAGATAGCAGCTCAACTCTGGGCATAGGTGCTAACTTTTGCTTTTCCCTTGGGTGTGCACCACCTCGTTCTGCTCCGAGGCCCCACTTTCACTCCACCTGTTCCTGTCCCAATCTGTACTTCCCTGAGACCTCAGCCTCACTCTGTCCCCCTCCTGTAAGGTTCTACCCTCACTCTGCCGCTGTTGGCCCCCATTCTGCCATCTTCTTGATGTCATCGCCCTTGTCCACTCACTGCTCTCTCTTCCCTGCCTTCCCCCAAGCTTCCCCCTGAGTTACCAAGCAGCTCTAAAGTACTGACAGAGTCAGTCCCTATGCGTCTGGGCTGGACTACAGAAGCATCCCAGGAGCAGACATTTGCTGAACCACTGAGATCTAGTCCTCCAGCAACTAGAAGGGCAGGGGATCAGCAACAGCCAATCAAGGCCCAGCTGGTTGCAATGAAAGGAGCTGCGGTGAAGCAAGGAGAGATGCTTCCTAGGTCAACAACCAAAGAACCAGGCCAGGCCAGGGCCTATTGCTGGCTGTGATCAGTGACAGTTCAGGAAGAACCCTACTGATTTAATTCCAAAGACTGAATTAAACCCAAGCAGAGTAAAGAAACCATTGTAGGTATAATTGGCCCAAAGGGGAAGTCGGGAACCTCTGTTTCATTTTGCTGTATCCCAGAAGGGGTTTGGATCGACACATCCAAAAGGCTAAGCCAAGGATGCACAGAGGCAGTCTGAAAGAGGCTTTGGAAGCTAAAGACAGCAGCAGCACCATGTCTGGATGCTGGGAGAAGGGGGCACTAAAATGGATGAAGGTACTGTATCCAGTTCTTACTTTTTCAGTGGAGTTTACTCTTTCTTTATGGGCAGACAGTCAAAGACTGGAGTAAAAGGTAACCACAGAGCTCTATTCCAGCAGCAAGGTTTTGTTGTAGGTTTATTGTAGCTTTCATGAATTCTAACTTTAATGCACTACTGAGAGACAAACCTCACATTTACAAGCTTAGCCAGTGAGATCATAGGGAACAAACTGATGACATACAACTCCTTTCATCTACGTATACCTCAACCACAGGATTCAATACACTTCTTCCAGGAAACAGCAGAACATGTTTCCCTATAAAAGGACACTTAAGGTATTCAAAAACTCACAAGTAAAGCAGGTATTTTTGTCCTAAGAACACCAACGTTTGAAAAGAAAACTGGAGACAACTGTTACTGAAAGATACATATCTAACAAAACATAAATAGTGAAAACCATAAAACTGAAAATTCCAAGGTCTTTACATTCCAGTTTTGCTGTATTCTAATTTTTGCTACTCTAAGGTTTTTGTATTTTGCATTTCACTGGTAATTAGACAGCATTCCAAGTCATTACCTATCTGGTGAACTCTAATGACCAAATTCAGCAAAGCTTTTAAGCCTGTATTTTAACTTTGAGGATTTACTGAACCCCTCTCTGTTTAGCAAAGCACTTAATTACATACTTAAGTGTTTAACAAATGCTCATAAGCCTTTAGTTCAGATCCTTTGCTAGTATAAACTAGAGCAATTCTATTAATGACAATACAGCTATAAAATTTACACAAATGGAAAATGTGACAATTTATATTTTACTTCGCAATACATTCAAGGCGTGCTTTGTGGGTCCAAATGTATATTAAATACAGACTAGTAGTAGGCATCCTTCAGTCTACGTAGACTATGGATTGCGCCCTTCGTAGTTCCATTTGGGATCATCATTTGCAGCATCGACTGTGACTGTGAAGGCCCACATGAGAGTGACAGTCCTTGTTGCATGTGTAATGGGTGTCTGGCAGGTCCTTACTGTGCCTTCTGTGGGCTCGCTTCTCCTCTGCTAGCTGTCTGATCCTCATCGCACCCTTCTGAAGGCCCTGGTGTAGTTCCTGCCTCCATCTGCTGCGATCACCTGCCAGCTGCTCCCAGCTGTCCGGCTTGGTGTCTACCTCCGAGGTCCCTCTTGCAAACATCTTTGTAGCGCAACTGGGGGCGTCTGGGAGGTCTTTTGCCAGAGGCTAGCTCACCATACAGGATGTCTTTTGGGATCTTTCCATCATTCATCCTGCAGACGTGGCCACGCCAGCGGAGCCGCCTCTGCTTGAGGAGGGTGTACATGGTTGGGATTCCAGCTTGATCAAGGACGGTGGTGTTGGACACTCTGTCCTTCCATGATATTCCAAGGATGCGCCCAAGGCAGCGCAAGTAGAAGACATTCAGCCTCTTTTCCTGGCAGGCGTACAGGGTTCAAGCCTCGCTGCCATAAAGGAGGGTGCTGAGGATGCAGACTCTGTAGACTTGCATTTTGGTGTGAGTGTACAACTTGATGTTATGCGACACTCTCTTGCTGAGTCTGGACAGAGTTGTGGCTGCTTTTCCGATCCTCCTATTTAGCTCAGTCTCCAAGGACAGGGTGTCAGTGATGGTGGACCCGAGGTAAACGAACTCGTGGATGACCTCTAACGTAGAGTTGTCAATGCTGATTGATGGAGGTTCAGCAACGTCCTGAGCAAGTACATTTGTCTTCTTTAGGCTGATGGAAAGCCCGAAGTCCTTGCATGCTTTGGAGAACCGATCCAGCAGTTTCTGAAGCTGGTCTTCTGTGTGTGACACTACAGCAGTGTCATCTGTGAACAGCATATCTCTGATGAGGACTTCCCACACCTTAGATTTAGCTTTCAGCCTTGCAAGATCAAACAGTTTCCCATCAGATCTTGTGTGCAAAAAGATGCCCTCTGTTGAAGATCCAAAGGCGTGCTTCAGGAGGAGCGCAAAGAAGATCCTGAACAATGTCGGAGCAAGGACGCATCCTTGTTTGACACCGCTCCTGATGCTGAAAACATCCAGTAATGTGCCGTTATATTGGAAGGTTCCTCTCACGTCTTCCTGGAAAGACTGAATCATCTTGAGTAAGAATATTAGACGTGGTCATCACTAGACGTATTTTTAAATACAGACTAAGATATGCTGTTTCAATCTGAACCAGAGACTGAGTTCATAGAATCATAGAACAATAGAGTTGGAAGAGACCTAAAAAAGCCATCGAGTCCAGCCCCCTGCTCTAAGCAGGACCAAACCCATGAGATCAACCCAGCCAGGGCTTTGTCGAGGTGAGACTTAAACACCTCCAGGGATGGAGACTCCACCACTTCCCTGGGTAGACCATTCCAATGCTTCACCACCCTCCTAGTGAAAAAGCTTTTCCTAATGTTCAGCCTGGACCTTTCCAACCACAACTTGAGACCATTGTTCCATGTTCTGCCATCTGTGACCACTGTGAACAGCCTCTCTCCAGCCTCTTTGCAACCTTCCCTCAGTAAGTTGAAGGCTGTTATCAAGTCCCCGCTCAGTCTTCTCTTCTGCAGACTAAACAGTCCCAATTCCCTCAACCTTTCTTCATAAGTCATATGCTCCAGGCCCCCTAATTATTTTGGTCACCCTCTGCTGGACCCTCTCCAGTGTATCCACATGCTTCCTATAACTGGGGGCCCAGAACTGGACACAGTACTCCAGATGCGGCCTCACCAAAGCTAAATAAAGAGGAACAATCACTTCTCTGGATCTACTGGCAACGCTCCTCTTGATCCAACCTAATATGGCATTAGCCTTCTTGGCTACAACGGCACACTGTTGACTCACGTCCAACTTCTCGTCTACTACAACTCCCAGATCCTTTTCTGCAGAACTACTACCGAGCCAGTCGGACCCCAGCCTGTAACAAGGCTTGGGATTCTTCCAGTCCCATCAGATTTCTTGCAGCCCAGTTTTCCAATTAGTCTAAGTCAGTCTGGACCCTGTCCCTCCAGCGTATCTACCTCTCCCCCTAGCTTAGTGTCATCCGCAAACTTGCTGAGGGTGCAGTCCAACCCCCCATCCAGGTCATTGATAAATATGTTGAACAGAACAGGACCCAGAACTGAACCTTGGGGCACTCCACTAGAAACCGACTGCCATCCCGACACCAAGCCGTTGATCACTACCCTATGGGCCCGACCTTCTATCTAGCTGTCTATCCATCTTACCATCCATTTATCCAATCCACATTCCTTTAACTTGCCAACAAGAATATTGTGGGAGACCGTACCAAAGGCTTTGCTAAAGTCCAAATAAATCACATTTGGACTGGTTTCACAAGCTGTTCTGGATAGTTTGGGTGCAGTTCAAAGGACCTATCTAGCTTTGGATTAGATTCAGAAACAAAACCAGAGATGGAACTTCTCATCTGAAGATCAACAATCTGCTCCCCTATCAAAGTTGGGAAGAGGTCAGTTTCAGGTCACCTTTACTTTTAAATAGCTGTGTTTCGTTCAGAATTATCTTCTGTAGGAGAGTCTAGTTAGTGCTGATAAAAGCAATTTCTCTATTAAATAAAATCCTGAATCATATAAATATTCAAAAGCAGGAATGACCTGAGATTTACAGACCATGACCTAGATACAGAAGGTGCATGAGGTGATATCTTTTAGGGGACCAACTTCTGCTGCAGAGAGAGATGAGCTTTCAAACTTACACATGATATAAAGAAGAGGGAGCTCTGTGTAAACCTAAACATTTATCTTAATTCACCAAATGATATGATCTCACCCACCTTGTCTCTCTAATATTCTGAGACCAACAAAGCCACAACATCTTCACATTCCACAACCAGATAAAACTTGTAGGATGAGCCTACACTAGCAAGTACATTGGAATCTGAGATTGAAAGATGGCTTTCTTTTGAAATATCCCGCAGAACATCTACACACACTCTGCAATCTTTCAAAATTAACTTTGAAAGAACAGGGCTGTTCCATCAAAGTTGGTCCTCCACTCCCATGGTGGGAAGAGCACCCCCTTTCAAAAAATTGTTTGAAAAGACAGCAAGTGTAGATGCTCCATGGACAGCTATTTCAAAAGAGGGAGTCTTCCATGGTGGCGATCAGCTGGCAGGCAGTGCCTTCGTTCACAGCACAAGTGGAGCTCTTCGTGGCTCCGGCATCTGGCCATGTTTAAGGAAAAGGCTCCCACAAACCCCCTGGCAGGAAGCTGAGAGGGTGCAGGCAGTAGGGAGTCCATTCTGCTCTCCAACATGCTGCTGGCCACAAGGCCCCAGCCAGACTGTCTTGCTCCCTGGCACCATGGCCGGCACCACGGACCCCTGTCCATGCCAGGCCCCTGAAGGAGACTGGGAAGTCCTCCCAGGAGGGGAGCCAGGCCCCGAAGCACTGGGCCTCCTCAAGGAGGGAGGTTGAGCTGCGTTCACCCTCTGGGAAGATGAGGAGGTCCTGCACCAGATGGGTGCCAGAACATTGCAGTGTTTGAGTGCCTCTCCAAGGGCCTCACAGGCTGGGGTCACCCCACCCACACACCAGACCAGGGCTATTCCAAGAGGAAGTCCACCAGGGCTATTGCAGAGCCTGGGACATAGCTGGGCGGTTGGGGGCAGTGCTCACCAGCGGCCCCTACTTTAAAGAACTGGACCGCCTCCTGGGCCCCAAGGAGGCGGGACCCCCCCAGTCATGGTCCTCAACACGGCGGACCCCAAGACCAAGCTGTAGCCCAAGATGGGGACAGAGGGAGAGGACTGCACGGGACGAGCAGCCGGCACCAGGTGCCCACGGATGGTCAGGTTGTTGCAGACCAACATTGATGGCAAGGGCTCAAGCGAGGGGGCCCTTGTCATTGATATCCCATCCGGCCCATCCAGCTGGGCCCCTCTGATCGTGCCTCGCCCGAGTTCCTGGAGGGACCCAGAGGTATGTGCCGTGCATGCCAGTTGCTGTGGGGCTCAGGGAAGGGGCATTTGGTTACACATAGGGTGGCCATAGCCCACCCACATGGCTGTTGGCACCGGGGCACAGGCAAGCTGGATGGCCCCGCTCCCCCAGTCTCAGAGGGTTGACACACGGCACTCAGCACCATGCAGCTGGGACAGCACCATGGGCTGCCCAGCTGTTGAGGGACTGGGAGGGGCGAGGGGAGATCACGCTTGCAGCACCCATACAGGGAACCCTGAGATGAGGTCCCTGTAGGGCCCCCAGGACCAGGATTGCGGGGTTCACAGGGGCCATCGCTCAGTACTAACATCACATTCCTCTCCCCCTCTTCTGTCTCCACAGCTTCAGCAGCTGGACCAGCCCTGTCACAGGCCCAGGGAGCCCAACCACCAAGGGTGAGCAGCCTGGACCCCGACCAGGGCGCCCCATCACAAGCCACTCCTACACCCAGCCCTCCCATCCTCCCCCAGTCTCCCATCACCCTCCCACCCTCCCTCCCCACTCCAATCTGCCCTCCGCCACAATTCCCACTCCCACTCCCACCTCACTGTCCCCTGGCTGCCCTTCCTCCTTCCCTTCTCCAACCTCCTCCCCACCCAAATCACCCCCTCCCACCCCATCTCATGCAGTGCCCCCCTGCCCAAGAGCCTGACACCACTTCCCTGGTCCCAACCCACCTGCCCCCAGCTGGCCTTGTGCACCTGGCCCACATGTTGGTGGCCAGGGCTGACCAAGAGGAGCCGCAGGGGCCCCACCCCAGCTACGTCCCTACCTCCCCATGCCGCTGGCCCCAGTTCAGCCCCAGCAGGGTCCCTGGAAACGGGGGAGGGGAAGGGGCAGGAGTGGGAGATAGGGATCCAGGCCATTGACCCCCATTGAGGACTTCAGAAAAGCAGACTTTGACTCCTTCAGGAACCTGATGGGCAGAATCCTCTGGGATGCTACCATGAAGGGAA
This sequence comes from Carettochelys insculpta, assembly GCF_033958435.1. NCBI lineage: Eukaryota > Metazoa > Chordata > Testudines > Carettochelyidae > Carettochelys > Carettochelys insculpta. Next base: position 107,951,809 of record NC_134137.1, on the reverse strand, counting down.
AAGGAGTCTACGAAAACTGGCAGTATTTTAAGGAAGCCCTATTGAAGGCACAGAAAGGAATTGTCCTGATGCACAGCAAGAGAAGTAAATATGGTAGGAGACCAGACTGGCTTAATGGGGAAATCCTTGGAAAACTTAGGCACAAAAAGGGAGCTTACAAAAAGTGGAAACTGGGACAGATGTCTAGGGAGGGGTATAAACGTATAGCTTGAGAATGTAGGGCAGTTATCAGGAAGGCAAAAGAGCAACTGGAATTGCAACTTGTGAGGAATGTGAAGGATAACAAGAAAAGTTTTTACAGGCATGTTACCAAGAAGAAGGTGATCAGAGAGGGCGTGGGGCCCTTACTGGATAAGGGAGGTAACCCAGTGACAGATGATGTTGGGAAAGTGAAGTACTTAATGCTTTCTTTGCCTCTGTCTTCATGGACAAAGACAACTCCCTGACTAATGCGATAAGTCATGCACTGTGGGATGAAGGTGCACAGCCTCTGGTGGGGAAAGAACAGGTTAGGTGCTATCTAAAAAAGCTAAATGTACATAAATCAATGGGCCTGGACCTAATTCATCCTAGGGTTCTGAGGGAGCTGGCGTATACTGTTGACGAGCCCTTGGCCGTTATATTTGAAAAGTCGAGATTGGGAGAGATCCCGGATGATTGGAAAAAGGCAAATGTAGTGCCCATCTTTAAAAAAGGGAAGAAGGATGATACAGGGAACTATAGGCCGGTCAGTCTTACATTAGTCCCTGGAAAAATCATGGAGGGGGTCCTCAAGGAAGTCATTTAGAGGCACTTGGAGGAGGGGAAAGTGATCAGAAATAGTCAGAATGGATTCATGAAGGGCAAGTCATGCCTGACCAATCTGTTCAGTTTCTATGATCAGATAACTGGCTCTGTGGATAGGGGAATATCAGTGGATGTGATTTACCTTGACTTTAGCAAAGCTTTTGATACAGTCTCCCACAATATTCTTGTCAGCAAGTTAAAGGAATGTGGATTGGATAAATGGACGGTAAGATGGATAGAAACCTGGCTAGAAGGTTAGGCCCAGCGGGTAGTGATCAACGGCTCAATGTCGGGATGGCGGTTGGTTTCTAATGGAGTGCCCCAAGGTTCGGTTCTGGGTCCTGTTCTGTTCAACATATTTATCAATGACCTGGATGAGGGGTTGGATTGCACCCTCAGCACGTTTGTGGATGACATTAAGCTAGGGGGAGAGATAGATAGGCTGGAGGGTAGGGACAAGGTCCAGACTGACTTAGACTAATTGGAAGACTGGGCTGCAAGAAATCCGATGAGATTCAATAAGGACAAGTGCAGAGTCCTGCACTTGGGCTGGAAGAATCCCAAGCATTGTTACAGGCTGGGGTCCGACTGGCTCGGTAGTAGTTCTGCAGAAAAGGACCTGGGAGTTGTAGTTGACAAGAAGCTGGACATGAGTCAACACTGTGCCGTTGTAGCCAAGAAAGCTAATGGCATATTAGGTTGCATCAAGAGGAACATTGCCAGTAGATCCAGAGAAGTGATTATTCCTCTTTATTTGGCTTTGGAGAGGCTGCATCTGGAGTACTGTGTCCAGTTCTGGGCCCCCAATTATAGGAAGGATGTGGATACACTGGAGAGGGTCCAGCAGAGGGAGACCAAAATAATCAGGGGACTGGAGCATATGATTTATGAAGAAAGGTTGAGGGAATTGGGACTGTTTAGTCTGCAGAAGAGAAGACTGAGCGGGGACTTGATAACAGCCTTCAACTTACTGAGGGAAGGTTGCAAAGAGGCTGGAGAGAGGCTGTTCACAGTGGTCACAGATGGCAGAACATGGAACGATGGTCTCAAGTTGCGGTTGGAAAGGTCCAGGTTGAACATTAGGGAAAACTTTTTCACTAGGAGGATGGTGAAGCACTGGAATGGTCTACCCAGGGAAGTAGTGGAGTCTCCATCCCTGGAGGTGTTTAAGTCTCGCCTTGACAAAGCCCTGGCTGGGCTGGGCTGGGCTGATCTGATGGGTTTGGTCCTGCTCAGAGCAGGGGGCTGGACTGAATGGCTTTTTTAGGTCTCTTCCAGCTCTATTTTTCTATGATTCTATGAAAACCCCCTGCCTCGACCTCGGGCCCTTTGGGGCTTGCAGGGCAACTGCCTGGGGCTGCTATGCCCCTGTAAACTGTTCCCCCCCAACCCCTGTTAGCTATTCCCCACTGCCTATATATAGTTCCCTCAAGAGGCAGACAGTTATAATGTTCTAGTAAACTGTTTATTGTTCTTGTTAACCCCATGTCCCTTGTGCATGTATGGGGATGGAGGTTGTGGTGGGATGTGTGTGTGCAGGGTGGTGGTGGTGGTGTGTGTGTGAGTGCGCGCGCATGGTGGGGGGGATCACAGTGGCCCACACTCAAAGGCCTAGTGCAGGGCCTCCCATACCCACACCCTGTCCCGTTGGGCCTGGCGGCACAGGACAGGAGGGGGCTGCTCTTACCTGTGCGCTGCCTCGGTGGCCCACCCCTGCACAAACGGCTTGTGTTTAGCCTCCATGAGGTTGTGCAGGGTGCAGCAGGCCCCAGCCACTGCCGGAATGCTGTGGCGGCCCACCTGCAGCCTCGTGCGGAGGCATCTGAAGCACCCTTTCAAGTGGTCGAAAGCTTGTTCAACCGCATTGTAGGCCCAGTTGAGCCACTCATTAAAAATGTCCTCGCTAGGCTGCATGTGTCCCGCATATAGCCTCATCAGCCAGTCCTGCAGGGGGTAGGCTGCATCTGCCATGATGCAGGGCGGCATCGTCATGTCTCCGACAGGGAGCTCTCTCCAGGTGATGAAGGTCCCTTTGGCGATGCGGCAGCTCAGCCCCGAGTTCCAGAACACCTTGGCCTCATGGGCGCAGTTGGACCAGCCCACGCAGATGTCCTGGAAGCAACTGTTGACATCGATAAGCGTCTGCAGGACCACAGAGTGGTAGCCCTTTTGATTCATACAGGCCCCGCCACTGTGCTCTGTGCCCGGATGGTGATGTGTGTGCTGTCCAGTGCCCCAAACCAGTTCACGAAGCTCAAGTCCTCGAAGCCCCAGATGGCGTAGTCGAGGTCCCCAGTGTGGATCAGCTGCCACAGGAGGGCACCGTTGATGGCCTGGATGACCTGCAGGGCTTTTGCGGGGGACACACTTATTTGTGGGGGGTAGGGTGCAGTGTGCCTGTCCGTCCCCATCTCTTGCAGGGCAGGCCTCCCTGGGGCACTCACCTCTGCCCCCTGCATGCCCACCTACCCCCTCCGGGATCCGCTTCCCTCCCCACGGTTCCTGATGGTGGCCCTTGCTGGGGTGCCACCTGCCCCCTGCATGTGGGCTAGGTGTGACCTGGGCATGGCTTGCCTCGTTGAGGACGGCCCCAATAGTGGCCCCACCCAACCTGAACTGGTGGCTGATGGAACGGTGACTGTCCAGGGTGGCCAGTTTCCAGAGGGCTATGGCCACCCTTTTCTGGAGCGAGAGCACCAGCCTCATGAAGGTGTTGCGGTGCTGGAGGGCTGGAGTGAGCCAGTGGCAGAGCTCCAGGAATGTCCTCTTGGTCATCCTGAAGTTCTGTAGCCACTGGTCGTCATCCCAGTCCTCCAGCACCAGCCGGTCCCACCAGTCACTGCTTGTGTGGAAGCCGCACAGGTGGCGGGTGACCTGTGGGACCAGGTGGGGGCATAACACCCTGAGGGCAGCCTCCAGGAGGGTGGCTAGCAGGGTGGCCACCTAGAGTTGCTGGTGTACAGTGGCCAGGACCGCAGCCAGTATGCGGACTGTGGCCTCGATGCTGGCGGGAGCTGCTCAGAGTCCATGCGGGGTCTGCTTGCTCTCCTTCTGCTTGCCTAGGGATGGGTAGCTGGCCCTCAGCATACGCAGGCCGAGGCTCGGGATGGGCTCATGCACCATGCGACCTCGCCTGCAGCACTTCCTGCACCTGTACTTTCGAAAGAGTGCCCTGGGCCGTGTGGGTGCTCTCTTTCGGAAGTGCGGTGGGGGCCATTTGGACCTTCCTTCCCTGTTTGCCTGTATGGATGTTTGCTTTCGGAAGGCCGTGTTTCAATGTTTAGTTTTGAAATCTGTCCTTTTGAAATGGGAGCTGTAGTGTAGATGAAGCCGTAAGCAACTGATCAGTAATTTCTGAAATTAGTTAAGAAATGATCTTGCTCCCAAAAATGAAACTGCTAAGCAAAACAAATAAATTGGGCCAAACATCTAAAAGTGTTTAAGTGCATAACTCCCAATGGAAGGTGCCTAAATACCTTTAAAAATGTAACCTAGCCTATCTTGGTCCAGTAGGCAGGCAGAGAACATAGCAATTCCTGTCTAATGTCAGAGAACCAGTTCTGCATTTATTGAGTTTGATATTGTATACGTATAGCCATTCAGAGCTGGCATTACATTTTTATTTCTGTGCTATATATATATATATATACACACATATACATGTGGCTTGCTGAGTACACGTGATGGAGTGTGGAAACTTTTAAATGATGAGCTCAGTGAAAGACCATTAAAGCTTCCACAACAACAGCTCCACACATATTCATCAGCTTATTCACTATGAATCATGACAACTATTTGTCATTCTCCGTTTGTTTACCGTATTTGAATAGTTAAACAAGCTGTTTTTTAAAAACAAAAGTTGTACAGTACACAAAGTCAAAAACTCTAATATAAATTTGCAGCTCTAATCCCATAAATAGAATTGCATTAGTTCAAACTGTTTTCATGTTGTGACTGTCATTTAGTATGCTAGTTCTGTGTTTCTCAACCAGAGGTACGTGTATCGTAGGGGGTACACTGAGGTCTTCCAGAAGGTACATCAATTCATTTAGATATTAGCCTAGTTTTACAACAGGCAACATAAAAACATTAAAATTAGTACAATCTAAAAGATCATTCAGACAATGATTTGCTTCTACTGCTACATGTGCTTTATGCTGAAATGTATGTATACAATTTCGAGTCCAATTCATTTATTTGATAATAAGATGGCAGAAAGTCAGAAAATTGTCAGTGGTAATCTTCTGTGATATTTGTGCATGTTTTTTTAAATAGTAGTTTTTAAGTGAGGTGTAACTTGGTGGTATGCAAAACAAATCTGAGAACTGGAAAGGGTACAGTAATTTAGAAACGTTGAATGGCACTTGTTTCAAGACCTCAGATTACCTTAGGACCATGTTTCTCTACTTGGTGGTATGTGTACCCTTAGGGGGTATATAACAGAAGCCTAGGGGGTCCCTTTTTTTTTTTTAAAGGGGTACTTTATAAAAAAAGGTTGAGAAAGAGAAGTTACTCACCTGTGTAGTAATGATGGTTCTTCGAGATGTGTCCCCGTGGGTGCTCCACAGTAGGTGTCGGGTTTGCCCCAGCGCTGCAGATCAGAAAATTTTTAGCAGTCTCCGTCGGGTCGCGCATGCACCGATGCGCGCTGGTCCCTCGCGCGCCTTCGGTCACATGCGCGATCCAGTCCCCGTCAGTTACTTGACCAACCTCCCCAGATGCTTCTGAAAAACACAAAAACAGAGCTCCGAAGCGGGAAGGACGGGCGGGTAGTGGAGCACCCACGGGGACACATCTCGAAGAACCTCGTTGCTACACAGGTGAGTAACTTCTCTTTCTTCTTCGAGTGGTCCCCGTGGGTGCTCCACAGTAGGTGACTACCCAGCAGTGACCCCAATTCGGGAGGGTGGGTGTCCACTTATGTGCAGCTTGTCCTTGATAGGACTGCTGTCGATAGGCGTGTATCCTCATTGAACACCCAGTGCATGGCATAATGCTCGGCAAAGGTGTCGTAAGATGACCAAGTTGCCGCTCTGCAGATATCTTTTAACGCGATGCCTTTGAAGAAGGCCGTCGACGTTGCCATCGCTCTGGTGGAGTGAGCCCTGGGCGAAACTAGCAGAGGGGTCTTACTCAGCTCATAACACAGTCTTATGCAGGATACGATGTGATTTGAAATTCTTTGTGAGGATAGGCCTTCCCCTTTCAACCTGGATGCGAGAGACACCAGGAGTTTGTCCGTTTTCCGGAAGGGCTTAGTTCTGTCTATGTAAAAGGCCAACACCCTCCTTACATCTAGCAGGTGCAGCAGCGCCTCTTTGCTAGAGTTGTGAGGCTTAGGATAAAATGAGGGTAATACTATTGGTTCATTAATGTGGAACTCTGAGGAAACCTTTGGAAGGAAAGCCGGGTGTAATCGTAAGATCACCGCTTCTTTTGACAATACTGTGCAGGGTGGCGTTGCCATTATTGCTGCAAGTTCGCTCACTCTGCGGGCTGACGTGATGGCGAGAAAGAAGGTTGTTTTCAGGGTAAGTAGCCGGAGGGGTACTGTGGCCAATGGTTCAAAGGGTGGTCCCGACAGCGTGTGGAGGACCAAGTCCAAACTCCATAGCGGCGACAGTGGTTTCCGAGGGGGGTACAGGTTTACCAGCCGCTTTAGGAACCGTGTGACCATAGGATGGGCGAATATGGTTGGCCCTTCCTCTTTATGTTGAAACGCTGATATAGCTGCAAGATGGACCTTTAGAGAGGATAGGGAGAGTCCATCTTGCTTTAGCTCCAGCAGGTATTCTAGAATTGCAGTTATAGGGACGTCCTGAGGAGCCAACTGCTTGGAAGAGCACCAGGAGATGAATCGTTTACACTTCTGCGCATAAGTCCTTCTAGTGGAAGTCCTTCGACTGGACTCCAAGACGTGTTTCACTCCCTCCGAACATGTGCTCTCTAAGGCGCTGAGCCATGGATTAGCCACGCCTGTAGGCGGAGTCTTTGAGGATGTGGGTGCACTATGGACCCCTGAGCCTGCATGAGAAGGTCCGGCACTACCGATAGGGGGAGTGGCGGGCGGCACGACATGCGCAGAAGCAGAAGAAACCATTGCTGTCAGTCCCAGGTTGGGACTATCAGTATTATGAGTGCTCTCTCTCTTTCGGCTTTCTCTAGAACCTTGTGAATGAGTGATGTGGGAGGAAACGCATAGAGTAGAGGGCCCTTCCATGGCACCGTGAATGTGGCCCCCAAGGATCCCTGTCCTATGCCCGCTCTGGAGCAGTACTGAGGGCATTGTTTGTTGTTGTAAGTGGCAAACAGATCGATTTGGGGAACCCCTCATTTGTGAAAAACTCGTCGGAGCAGATCGGCACGGATCTGCCACTCGTGCGTGAGTGCTAAGCACCTACTTAGCTGGTCCGCCTTCACACTGTGGACACCGAGTAAGTATGAGGCTTTCAGCGTTACATTGTTGACAATGCACCAGTTCCACAACCGGACTGCCTCCGCGCATAACGCACGGGATCTGGCCCCTCCTTGCTGGTTGATATAAAACATGGTGGTGGTGTTGTCGGTATTTATCCTGACTACTTTGCCGTGTAGGTATTTCCGAAAGCGTCTGCATGCGTTGAACGCAGCTCTGAGTTCTAGTACGTTCATGTGCAATGTCTTTTCCGCGGGGGACCATAGCGCCTGAGTTACTTTGTTGCCAATGTGTGCTCCCCATCCTATGTGGGATGTGTCTGTCATAAGAAAAATCGTGATTTGTGGTTGGTGGAAGGGCACCCCTACTAGTAAGTTCTTGGGATCTGCCCACCATGCCAGTGACCTGCGCACCTCCACTGTGGGCGATACTGCCCTGTGGATGGTATGGACTATTGGTTTGTAAACGCTCGCTAGCCAATGCTGCAGGCCCCGCATATGCAGCCTTGCATTCTGTACCACGAACATGGTGGTCGCCATGTGCCCCAACAGTTGTAGACATGTTAGGATTGGCACTGTATGTCATAACTTGTACCAGGGATTTGATGGTGTGGAAATGGGCCTCGGGCAGGTATACTCTTGATGTAGTAGAGTCTATGCGTGCCCCTATGAACTCTATATTCTGCGTAGGCTCAGTCTTTGATTTCGAGAGGTTGATAACTAGGCCCAACGAGGCAAATGTGTTTGTAGAGACATGTATCATGCGTAGGACCTCTGCCTTTGAGGCCCCTTTCAGTAGGCAGTCATCCAGGTATGGAAAAATGAACACACCCTGTCTGTGTAGGTAAGCTGATACTACCGTCAGTGTTTTGGTGAACACTCTGGGTGCTGAAGAGAGACCGAACGGAAGAACTCTGTATTGGAAGTGCTCCCTGCCTACTGTGAAGTGGAGGAAACGTCTGTCTGCCGGGTGAATAGTTATATGAAAATACGCGCCTGCAAGTCGAGGGCTGCAAACCAGTCTCCATCGTCCAATGCCGTAAGTATGGAGGCAATTGTAATCATCCTGAAACGCTGTTTGCACAGATGCCGGTTGAGGGCCTGTAGGTCCAGGATTGGCCTCCAGCCTCCTGTCTTCTTCTCTGTTAGGAAGTACCATGAGTAGAACCCTTTCCCTTAGAATTGTTCCGGGACTCTCTCCACTGCCCCTATGAACATGAGATGGTCTACCTCCTGTTTTAACCTTGCCTCGTGGGAGGGGTCCTTGAAGAAGGGCTGGCTGGGCAGTTTCGGAGGAGGTAGTGATTGGAAGGGGATCGTGTATCCCGTGGCTATAATTTCCAGTACCCATTTGTCTGTGGTGATGTTTTGCCATTGAGAGTAGAACGGTTTGAGCCGATGATGGAACATGTGCTGGGATTGGCATTGAGGGATGGTGTTGATATTGCAGTCCTTGACATACCCGTCAAACTTGCTGTCTCAGGGCTTGCCCCGAGGGTGCGCGACCCTGCTGGGGGCCCTATACTGGTGCTGCTGGTGGTGGCGTCCCTGGTCATAGCTCCGTTGGTATTGTGTACGCTGAGGTTGATAAGTGTAGCGCCTTTGCTGGGGGTAAAACTTCTTCCTCCTGTATGGAGGGGTATATATGCCCAGGGTCCTAAGTGTGGTTCTCGAGTCCTTGCTGGAGTGTAGGACTGAGTCAGTTGAATCTGCGAATAACTTCTATTTATCAAATGGAAGGTCTACGATTTTTGTTTGCAGATCTCTGGGAATGCTGGATGTCTGGAGCCATGATTCTCTACACATTACCACTGCTGTGGCTGTGGAGCATGCTGCTGTGTCTGCCACGTCCAGGGCAATCTGGACTCCTGTTCGCGAGGCAGCGTAGCCCTCTTGGACAATCGCTTTCAGCACTGGTTTCTTATCCTCTGGAAGGAAATCCATGAGGGAAGCCAGTCTGGAATAATTGTCAAAGTTGTGGTTTGACAGGTGTGCTGCATCATTTGCCATTCTGAGTAGTAAGGTAGAGGAGGAATAAACCTTCCTACCAAACTTGTCTAATTTCCTCACGTCTTTTTCTGACCCTCCTGATTTATATTGGGGTGTCTTGGATCTCTGCTGTGATGATTTGACTACCAGGGAATTTGGTTGGGGGTGGCTAAATAGGAATTCCATGCCCTTGGCTGGAACAAAGTATTTCTTATCTGCCCTCTTATTTGTGGGAGGGGTAGTGGCTGGAGTCTGCCATATGTTGGTGGCTGATTCCATAATTGCTTCATCTAGTGGGATGGTGATCTTAGATGAAGCCGGGGGTCTTATATTTTTCAGGAGTTTATGATGTTTCTCCTGCACCTCCGCTATGTGATTGTGCTGTGTTTGTGCTACTCTCTTGAATAGTTCTTGGAATTGCCTAAGGTCGTCCGGGGGGGGTGGGGGGCGGAATACCCCTGGGGACAATCTGGGGAGGACGAAGAAACATGTACGCATGGGGTCTAGACAAGTGTGACCTCCGTGACGACGCTAAGGGCGGTGGAGATGCTCTGTGACAGTATTCATACGGGTCCCTACTGGAGATTGGTGAAGGTTGTCTGAGCCAGGAGGATGGTGGTTGAAGGAACGGGGATGGAGATCTGAAGCAGGCCATGGGAGTTGCTGCCCGATGTATTTCTGGGGGGGGAGCTAGGCGATAACGGCAACGCGGTGGCCTCCGGGGATAGGCTGTGGTGCCGAGTTTTAGCTTTTACTTTTCCCCGTCCCTGTGAAGCAGGCGCCGCCCCCTCCCATGCTGGGGACCTCGGCGCCGTTGTGCATGCTGCGCTCGGTGCTCCTGTGCACGGCGCCGCGCAGGCAGCTTCCTCCAGCACCGTTGGGTCCCATGCCGGGTACCCCTGCTTCGGTGCCGTGGGAGTCAGTGCCTCCGATTCCGGCACCTGAGGCATCCCCGGTGCCGACTGCTTAATAGTCGGAGGCCCCGGCGCAGCTGTGTGCGCTACAGCTATCCTGCTTTGAGCAGTCCGCGGGTTAGAATCCTGTGCTCCGCTTGTCCTGCTCGCAAGTGTTACCGGCAAGGATCGAGCTGGAGAGAGCTTTCTTTTCTTTTGTACAGAGGAGGTTAGGGAAGCTGCCTTCCTCTTGTGCGACCCTGAGGGCCCCTCTTTATGGGGCTTCTCCGATGGTTCAGGTTGGAGGGCCTTATCAAATAAAATCATTTTCAGCCTCATTTCCCTGTCCTTTCTGGCTCTGGCCGTGAGCTTGGAGCAGTGAGGACACTTTTGTGGAACGTGGGTCTCCTCAAGGCAATGAATGCACTCGCTATACCCGTCTGGAGGCAGGCATGGCCTCGCGGCATGACGCATATTTCTTAAACCCCGGTGAGGACATCTCAGCCCGGGCGTTTAAGTCTTTGAATGTTAATAGGGCACTTAACAGCTAATCAGTCCTGGAAAAAAAAGAAAAACGTTCGCGGCTTTTAGGATAGCAGACCGCTTATGGCAGCCGCCTCTGTTCTTCTCTCTCCTCTCTTTTTTTTTTTTTTTTTTTTTTAACTATATCTACATTTAACGGAACAACTTTAACAATGCTAACTAAAACTATCAAACTAATAACTATAAAGAAGATTAACAAAATTAAAATATAGTTTTTATCTTTCTCAGGCATTGGAGCCGGAGTGGAATCCGTCTGCAGCCGTTGGCAGTTGAGAAGGAACTGGTGGGGACTGGATCGCGCATGTGACCGAAGGTGCGCGAAGGACTGGTGTGCATCAGCACATGTGTGACCCAACAGAGATTGCTAAAAATTTTCCAATCTGCGGTGCCGGGGCAAGCCCAACACCTACTGTGGAGCACCCACGGGGACCACTCGAAGAAGAAATACTGTTCTAGTTTGCAGCTTCCACCATATTAACTGTTTAGAAGGTTACCACAGTTACAATATTACAAATTATGAAAAATGGTACATGTATCCAACCCATCCTCCATTTTTAAATTGTTTTAAAACACAAAAGTACTTACCTGATCCTCAGAAACTTCAGCGGGTGGAGGTGCTTCTTGCTCAAACTGGCGATTATCTTGATAATTTGCATTTAGTCTTCGACGTAAGGGAGGAAAGAGTCGATTCCAGTTAATCACCCTGCCCTGAAATCACATATTATTTATCCTTTAACATAAAAAGAATATACAATTTTGTATGAATTGTATTATGAGTAAAATGTTTGTTTCATATAATAACTGCCATAATATCATCTTTAATAATTACAGCACTCAAAGGGTATATTTCCTTGCTTTACCAATTAATCAAAACACATCTGCTACTTTAAAGAAACATATACTAAAAATAAGAGATATTTCCCATATTTATTTCCTGTTAAATAAATGTTTCCTCATGTTCGTGTTCCACAGATGCTGAAGCAGCTGCTGACCAATACCCTGGGGAAAACCAACTCTGGGGCCGCCGCTACACTAAGATAAAATCGATTTTATTAAAATCAATTTCTTAACGCTGAGTCTTATCCATTCGATTTTGAGCATCTCCGTCTTCCCAGATAATCAACTTACTACTCCACACAAAAATCGAGTGCTGCTGCAGTGTATTGTGGGAACATATCCCACAGTTCTCTGAGCCCCGTTGCAATCTGGCCCCACAAGTAGATGTGGGTATATGATGCCAACTTCCCACATTTGATTCCCCTCTTTCCCCTGCCATGTTAAGTATGTCTAAGTAGACACGGTTGTTACACTGAAACTCGAATGCATCATCAGTAATGGGCGGGGGCAGTTAAAAGATGGTACTGAGTTGAATCTGGATTTAGACCACCTGAAAAAGAAAACCCTTATGTCGAAGTAGACATGACTGTTACACTGAAACTCGAATGACTCATCAGGCTAAAAGACCCCAGACTACAGCCAGGTTTGCACCTGGAAAAGAAGACACTTAGGACATGAATATTCCCTGCTACAAGCCTTACTTCAACAACTGTGGCAATTGCACAGCTAATACCTTGCCTTTACTGAGACATGTATGGCTCGGGGTGGCTACAAGACCCCCGGCTACAGCCTGCCCCTCAAAATCATGACCGCCGAGGGAGACGTACCCCTGGAAGCTAAAAGAATCCCAGCTGCAGCCAACCCCTCAAAATCATGACCACTGAGGGACATGTCCCCCGAGTGGTTAAAAGGGCCCCAGCTACAGCCAGCCTCTGAAAATCTTGACTGCCGAGGGAGATGTCCCCCAGGTGGTTAAAAGAGCCCCCCAGCTACAGCCAGCCCCTCAAAATCATAACTGCCGAGGAAGATGTTGCCCGGTGGCTAAAAGAGCCCTGGCTACAGCCAGCCCCTGAAAATTGTGACCCTCACCGTGCACAATCTGCCTGGCACCTTGAGCAGCAAGTTCTTTTATTGGTTCGGGGTCTAGCCAGGTGATGTGGCTGGGTGCAGGAATGTTTCAGACTGTGTGGTGCCTCTGGGGGGGAGGGAAGGGAGGGGACATGGGGGTCAGGACAACATGTAAATCGCTGAGAAGAAGTTTCTTGTACTACCAGACAAGCACAATCCCCCCTCCACAGCTTAGCTGACACATGGTACAGGGGGCCAGCGGCTAGCACCAGGCAGCGCAGAAAAAAAAGGCAGCTACTAGGGGTCTACACAGAAGCACAGACCCCACAGCTGCGCTCCTCTCAAAGAAAAAGAGAGATTTTTCAGCCTCTCATGACCCTACAGCCACAGGCTTGCAGGTGCCGCATTTTAACAGTCATGTTGCCGAATTCCTATGCGATTGAGAGCAGTGGAGATGTAAGAGGCCAGAGCAGAGAACTGTGGTGCATTGTGAGGCACGTACAGGACATCTGTGGAGACTAATGAATTCGATTTAAAGATGTGCCACATCCTCATTACCCTTCATTCGGATTCTTAAATTCGAATCGAACACTACACCCGTCGGGGTTACTTGGATTTTAGGATTTTCATATCATGTTGATTTTAGTGGTCCATAAATCAAGTGAATGGAATTTACAGTGAGGACAGGCACAGGGAAAAATCAGGCTAATGAACTTAAAATCTATTTTATCTCATAGTGTAGATGCAGCCTGAGTTCTGGTCTCTTGTTCCCTAAGTAAACAGAGGTTTGACTGCTTTTTAGGCAAGAGAAATAAAACCTGACCTGACTGCAAGGTCAAGCCCTTAACATCAAGCTATGGGCACTTTATATTACTTAGGAGCAGCTCTGCTCACTGATTAAAAGCAAAGCAACCAGTCCAACACCTTACAGACTAATGATGTTATTTATTAGGTAATGAACTTTTGTGGGAAAGACCCACTTCTTCTCAGTTCTGCTCCAGAATTAAGGTGCTACAAGACTGCTTGCTTTGTTGTGCAAAGATACGGACTAACATGGCTACCACTCTGTGATTAAAAATAGTCAATGATAACTCTGAATTCTAGTTCTTCCTGCGCAGAAAGAGCGGGGCTGAAACCACATATCACTAAGGCCCTACCAAACCCATGGTCCAGTTTGGTCAAATTTCACTGTTACACAATTTAAAAAAAATGCAAATTTCATGCTTTCAGATATTTAAATCTGAAAATTCAGTGCGCTGTAATTGTAGGGACCTGACCCAAAAAGGAGTTTCTGCCAGGGGAGAGAGCGGGATTTGCAAGGTTATAGTCAGGGAGGGATTGTGGAACTGCTACTCTTACTTCTGCACTGCTGTTGGCAGAGGCACTGCATTCAGAGCTGGACACCCGAAGAGCAGCAGCTGATGGCCAGGAAACCAGCTCTGAAAGCAGAACCACAGCCAGCAGCAATACAGAAGTAAGGATGGCATAGTATGATATTGCTGCACCTATATCTAAGCTTCTGCCTGAAGAGGTGGACTCTCAGCAGCCACTCTTAGCAGTTGGCTGTCTAGCTCATAAGGCGGCAGCACAGAAATCAACATGAGATGGCATAATATTGTTACCCTTACTTCTGTGCTGCTGGCAAGACACTACCTTCAACAGCTCCTGGTCTTTGGCTGTCCAGTTCTGAAGTAGCAAGGCAGTCAATACTGTGACCCCCCTAAAATAACTTTGCAACTCTCTTTTGGGTCAGGATCCCCAATCTGAGAAGTCCTGCTCTCTCTCTCATGAAAACTGTTTAGTACTGTTTAGGGAAAAAGTTCACAAAAGATCAGATTTGGGGGGTGTGGGGAGAGGAGACCACCAGATTTCATGGGCCATGATGTGTTTTTCATGGTTGTAAATATGGTAGGGCCCTAATCACCACAGATGTGAAAGCTAAACATGCAGGAGATTAAAGAGGCAGCAATGAGAGGATTTCTTAGGGCACCAACTAAATCACAGAGGTAAACTCACGACAAAGACTACTGAGGAAGTAAGTGTTTTCTACAGCCATCACTGTACTATCTAAGTGACCATATCAACCCAACACAGTTGAAATCATTTTGAAAACATCTTCCTCCTTATCTGCATTTATGCTATTCAGTATCATGTTTCACATTTTGGCATTGTTCCAAATGAAAAACTTTTTATAGAGTGTGTTACAAAAACCAACATTTAACTTTAGAATATAAATGTAACAAAACCATGAAAAGAATTATAAGGTGCTTACTTTTTATAGTATAACCCTTTCATAAAGTAATTTCAAGTGTTATTTACATAATTATGCAGCGATAACACGGATCTATCACAAAATTTTTTAAGGAATTATGGATAATATTAGAAGCGATGCCCCTGGAAAAAGCCCATCCGTTCCTTTAAAATCTCTCTGTTTTATGTGTTGTTTCCTGATGCTTCTGGGTCTGTAAGGCAGCTTGTCCCTTCTCCCCATGTCTCTTCTCTCTTACTATTGTGAAAAGGATGTCCTTTCCTTTCAGCATGCATGGGATCTTGTGCTTCCTTCCTGCAGCTGCTCTATTTTGGGCCTAGAACTGTCGTCTTTCTCCAAAGATCTACCTCTTTAAAAGGTCATTTATTTCTCATCTCTCTTTTCTCTTTAAGCTTGTTTGGGCTGGTGCAATTAACTTAAAAGCTAACCAGAATGTTGCATTAATGCCATTTTGTATTTATTTCCTTTAAAAGATCCATAGGATAAAGAAACTGATGTTTTTAACTGAATGTATTCCAAGAAAATCTGATGTTTTGATTAAGGCTGTCTGTGTTACAACACTTTTGTATGCACTGAAAATCATAAGGCATCAGACAATCAAATCAAAGTGCTAATTTATAAATGTACTGGTCATTGTGATGATTGAAATAAGTGTAGCTGCCTTTCAAGGTGTACTTATAAAATCATTAGTGAGTTGTTTAATCTGTTTTGTCTATGAAATATTTACCAATGCATGGTATTTGTCAAGTGACACTGTACAGGGACACTTTCTCTCAGAAATGAACCCTGTTTTTGGCACCCAAAACACAAACAAATGTGTTTTCAATCTTAAAAAAAAAAAAAGATGTTTCCATACTAACTATTCAGACCACCACTTTTGTAACAGACATCTTACAAAACTACTGATGCAGATAACATAGACAGAACAGAATCAGGCCACAGTGACATGTTTCCTAGAAATACCAACAGCAGATCAGCTAGAGTAGATAAGTAATTTTTTTCAGCTTTACATTTAAATGATTTTTCACAGCTTTAAATGATCTAGGTGACATTATCCAGTATTTGTTGTTTTTCAATTATAAGGAACATCATAAATGCAGCAAATTTTCAGGCAAAATTGGAAGGTGTTTAAGTATAAAAATCTGAGAATTTAACTAAACTTTGGCCCCAGAGCAGGTAGAATGGTAAAAACATCATGATGTCAGATAATCACACATATTCCAGTTTTTAAAAATAGATGGAAAGGGGGAAAAAGACTGTTGCAAAGTTTTATCTCACAGGACATCATTTTCAGTCCTTCCTCCCTCATTCAACACACAGTTTTATGGCAAAATACACTGCAGCTTAACATTGATCAACCCTAATATAATTAACTTGCTAAAGTCGAGGTACACTTTAAATGAACACGTGTGCTCTATGGTGGACCAACCTGAATGGAGCTTCTAAACTCCTACAGGATCAGCCACTGTTTATTACCATACAATTTCTATACAAAAGGAGCATCTTTCATGGTAGATCTGCACTTGTTCTCTCTGAAACTCTCATTAAAAGAGACATCTGGTTTGAGCTGTCAGGTGACATTCCAGCAGCTCATGTAAACTGGCTATTCATTATTAAGTGAACTCAATGCAAGAGAGAAGATAAGAGGTTATACTGTACGTGTCCCGCCTTTCACACTCAGAATCAATTCCAACAACTTTTTGGATCTTCCATGCATCTTGGACATGGTGACCTCAAGACTCTCCAAAGGAAAATGCATGAAATCTCTCCTCTCCCTTCCCCATTCATGGGTCTCAAAAATAGCTGCGGCTTGTGTTTTCTACATGGGAGATGGTACTACCAGCTTATGCCTCTTTTCTAGACACAGGTGCTCTACTATGTCAGTAGATAGGAGTCAATAGAGAATTCCTGGAACACAGGGATTTAAAATTCCATTTGAAGAGTTAACCAGCTAAACATTAAGTTTAACCATTTAACTGATGAAACAGGGGAGCGGGGGATTGTGGCCAGAGAGGCTGCTCCAGCCCATCTGCACTGGCGTGGCTCCCTCCCACCTAGCTGCAGACCAGGACTTCTCCAGCATGACTGGAGCTCCCACTGTCCACAGTGATCCCAGGGTCACCACAGAAGGGGCTGCTCCGACTGGGCTGGCGCCCTCCTTCCCACAGTGCCGTGGACGAAGGCTGCTCTGCCCTGGCTGGAGTTCCCCTACCTGCAGTGCTCTGGAGCCAGCTGTGCACAAGGCTGCACAAGTTGCGCTGAAGTACCCCCACTTGCAACTGGCCCCAAGGGGTTGGAGCAGCCCCCTGCCTGTGGTGGGCTGCCCCTGCCCCTATTGGTTACCCAGTTAATCTTTAGCATCCCTACTGGAAAGCAGGAAACTTTCCCTTTGACCTTCTATGGGTGCCCACTCTTACTCCATGAGTTGTGGGATGGCTTTTTTCCAATCTGGGTCTCAAGGCACCAGGATGGGCAGGAAGTCTCCATCAGCTTTCACACCTTGGTCACTACAAGGGGATCCTCTGAAGAGCGGAGCTGTAGAATGTCTGGGCCTCATGCCAGGAGCCACCTCCTTTCTCCTGTTGTTGACCTAGATTAATTAGAATCTGTTTTAAAGGGCAGTCTGGCTTCTGAGGCCAGAGCTGCTCATTCACCGTAGAATTTTTTGCAAGTTGCTGACAGTGCCCCCCGCCCCCTACCAGAGCCTCGTAGCTGGGAGAGGCTTTTCTAGGTCAGCAAAGGAAAGAAAATCCTCATCTGCTTTGAAAAATACACTTGCTCTCCTCATGGCACTCAGCCTCCTCATAGGTTTGAGGAGGGAGCTCTTTAGCTGCATAGACAGATTCAGCAAAGGCCTAATAGTGCCACAAGTAAGCGGAGAGCTACTGAACCCAACCTCATGTCCAGGGCACTCTTCCTCACTGGGAATGAAAGCTCCTCCCTTCTCCCCAGTGTGATTAGAATAGGAGCAGGTTTGGGGGCCTTGCAGTGGGTATCAGGCTACTTTCCTTCCAAGGACTAGGTAGGATTTTTTTTTTTCTCACGGCCAGATTGACATAGGCAGTGCATGTTTGTTGTTTTCTTCCTTTCTCTCAGCACCTCAGGGATCAGCTGGTGTATTAGGTTGGGAAATTTATTTTGCCACAACTTGCCAGGTGACAAGTCCAGGTACACTGTCAGTTGGGGGTCCTGTTCCCTGATAAACCAGAATCAGAAGAAGATTAGAAGAAAACATCTAGAAAAGTTGGGGAATGGGCCTGGGGCTCCACGTACCTTGAACAGCAAGCAGACAACCCTCTCAATTGCCACAGGAGAGGGGTGAGGTACCAGCAACAGGGCTGGGAGCATATTAATGGGATGGAGGACTGAGAGCATCTTTTAATAAAGTGGAAGAGATTAGAAATGAAGGATTACCTGTACAGGACAAAACACTGCTGGATAGTTCCCAGATGTGTTACTTAACGAAGCTGTGATCTAGTTAAACCACTGTTCCGGTATCTCATTTTATTTCTGCAGTATTTCAGGCAATGCATATTGCATATATAAGACACACATTCCTTTCAGTATAGACTCAGGTAGCCATTTATCGTAAAAAACCTGTTTTGTGCCCTTATGTAAACAAGTAACCTTCTGAATGCATAACCTGCTAGCTCCCCTTTAATCTTATTCACACAATCCCCTTAGTCCCATGTAAGGAAGACAACTATATTAGTCGCTCAAACTACAGTGCGCGCGTGCATGCACACACTATACTCTATCAAAAGCGATTTTTACTCAGTGTTTGCAAAATAAAAGTTATATTTTGGGCAGCTAGTAATTGTGAACTAAAATAACTAACTGGGAATTAAACATCTGTGAACTCTATTCACTTAGAGCAACAAAATGTGTTTTTAAAATTTTCTTGAAAGCTGTGTAAGTGCTCAGATATTTTGATAATGCTATCACATATGTCTGAGTTAATTCCAGCTTGCCATCTGTTCGCACAAACAGGAAACACCTCCTAATATCTGACCTCTACACCTTTTTCTAAAGTCATAACCACAGAGAGTGAGATGGAGAGGAAACAGCTTCTGCATTTCATTTTTTAAATCACACACCATCTACCCAGGACTGGTAATCTACACAACAGTAGATATTTTATTCAGGGTCAGATATTCTAACTCTACTGTTTGTTTTATTTAAGATTTTTTTTTAACTTAAGGCTCCTAATATGCTAAAAGTAATGTCACAAATACTTTCCTTTCTGAAAAAACTTAATACAAATTGTAAATTCCATTACCACTTCATTTGAGGGGAGGGTAATAATACAAGGTAGAGGAAAAAGAGACTGCATGCTTTGCTGTAAGATAAAAGTTTGAATATTCCTTGTTTTAAGACCGATGTAAAAATAGTGACATTAATTATGGCTAAGGGTTTTGTATTAGTACCCATGATGGTATCTGAGTAGCAATACCGAAATTTCTGATGAACTTCATGGAGTCTCTGCCCTTCTGAAGGTCAAATCTTTGCTTGGGGTAGGAGCTTGGTTTTGATTTATTTGCACCTTAACCTGTTTGATTTATTTGCATCCTAAGCCTATAGAGAGGCTTAGGGCATAAAGAAGTGTCAATGTTATGATGGCCATTCTTACAGTAAAAAAAAACTTTTGCAAAGAGGAGAGTTTTGTAGTGATTCCTAAAGATGGTCATACTGGATTTGCCTAATTTCCTTTGGAAGTTTATTCCATAGCTGGATACATTTGAATAAGATTTCTTTGTCTCCAATGCGCACATGCTTCCTTTTGGGTTTTGTGACCGGCGTTGCCCCCAGATGAATGCAACTGTAACACTGATTCATAGATTGAAATTCTGTAGCTGGGGTTTGATTCAATGATTACTTTGAAAATTAGGACGAAGACCTTTAAGCTATTGCCAAACATTGACTGGCAGCCCATGAAGGGACTTGAGCACAGACCTGATATGCTCACAGCAGCCGAAGCCATGGAGAAGGCAGGCAGCCACATTCTGCAGGAGGTTTGGAGTCTGTCCATCCTCTGCTCATTCAATTCCATACATAGTGAGTCACAGTAATCCAGACAGAGGTGACAAATACATGGATCACCATGGTCAGCTCCTTGTCAAGGAGGAAGGGATGACCTATCCTAGCAAGCTGGAGGTGAAAGAAGGCATTCTGAGGAACTGCTGCTTCCCAGTCACCCAAATTCAGTGTGGACAGGACTTAGAGGCACTGCATCATTTTGACAAATGTGGGACACAATGTCTTGGCTATCTCTTAAAAGCATTTCTTTGTGCAGCCAACATCATTCGACTTTTGCCAGGACTCAGCTGGAGCCAGTTCTTTTGCAGCAAACAGCTGATTTCTTGTACGCATTCTGGCAGAGCAGCAGTGGCAATGACAAACAGTTGAGAATGAGAGATAGTTGAGTGCCATTGGCACACGGTTGGCAGCTGAGCCCACGGCATTTCATTCTCTCCTGAAGTGGCCTCATGAATATTGAAGAGAAGAGGCGATGGTATGGATCCCTGAGGGACCCTGAAGGTAAGGAGGAGGAAGAGGAATTGCTCACCACCAGTCTCTGAATTCTGCTGGAGACAAATGGAATGACTTAAGTGCTGGGCCATCTACTTCTGTTACATTGGCTAGATCTGGGTGTCCAATACGTTCGCCACTTGCCACATGTGGCGAATAGGACACTGTGTTGTGGTGAATACAGGTCTCAAGACATGTATGGCTCTTGGAGCCTTTAAATGCAGCTCCTTCTGAGAGCCACACACAGGGAGTGACATCCACCGGCTCAGCACATGCATCCCACTGTTTGGTGGAAGAAATGTGTGGCTGCTCCGGTGGCAGCTCTAGTGATTCACCGGCATTGAATTTGAACAGGGAGGCTGGGAGTGCCTGGCTTCAGGGAAGGGGGAGGGCATTCATTTAAAGGGAGGATGGGGATGCCTGGCTCTGGGGGAGGAGGAGTACAGCGGAGTGGGGGAGAATGTAGCAAATATGGGAAGACGACAACCACAAGTACGGTGATCTTTGAATTCCTATTTGACACCACTGGGCTAGATGGACCTGCTGTGGAATGGCGTGTCAAAGGCTGCAGATACAAGCAGCAGTATATGTACATGGAGATTTTTATCTGTGTTCATGGTCATTAGGAGATCATGTTTTAGAACCACTAGATCTGTCTCTGGGCTATGTCCTGGTCTGAATCTTGAATCTGAGTCAGTCAGGATGTTGACTGGTATCACATGTTGTTGAAGGTTGATGATTAGATACTTAACTCATCTCTATTCGCTTCCTGTACACAAAACCTGTTTTTAAGAGAAATGAAGACTAAGAAGAATGGGAAAAACTAGATTCTACAATTATGCTTTGAGGAGTAAATTTTGTGAGACATTAACAAAGAAAATGTAAAAACAAGGTGCAACATACACCATGAGGGAAGTGTACAATTGCTGTGTGTGCATATAGGACCTGTAAATGATGCACATAAGGGCTTCCAGAGAGGAGTAACTGTAATGCATCCATTATGATAAATCACCTTTCATCTCTGGAAACCTGGATTCAAATTCTGTCTGAAGCTACAAATGGAATTAAACTTTGCATCTTATCTTTTCCCAGTTGCTTATCAGAAAGCCTCAGCAAATCTGACATGAATGGCAGTCCCTGTCCAAGAGAGGCACACAAGCAGGTGTTGCAGGTCAGAATTGAGAGCGCTCTCTGGGGAAGCTTGTGTAACACTTGCGTACCTTGTGCTTCTTAGGCCAGTTCAATTACTTACTGCATTCTTATATAGCAAATCCAACATATTTTCCAGAAAAATGCAAATTATATAAGTGTTAGGAAATAGAAAAACACAAATAATATTCATATTCTGTATAAAAAGCTTATTAACTGCTAACATAATTGCAGGGATAATAGTTTTAGAAAGGCAATTACAGCATAATTTATGTGTGTAAATTCTTGATTCCTCTAAGCAAATTTCTATAAAGAACAAACAGCTATTTTAGCCAATCTAAATATCAGATATTAACTAAGGCAATGGGGAAGCTGCTAGATTTGAGGATTCTGTATATGATCTCTGGCAAAGTTACAAGCCTAGCTGGATAGACACCAGGTAAGCTAGAGATCTGTAGAACAATCACGAGAGGGAGAGGTGCTGTAATGCTGGTAACTATGACAAATGGGTGGTACTATGGAGTATTTTCTGTGTATTATAGTAGCACTCATTAGTGCGTCCATACTCATAGGTCTGTTGGTTTCTGCTAGTAAGATTTAGGGGGAGAAAAAGTGAAGTCTGTAAAACAAAGTGCAGCAGCCTGATTACCTACATCAGTACCTAGAAAATGTAATATATTTAGTGCATTAAGCACCTACATTTTTAAATCTCTGAAAATGTATAAGTAAATTGCATTCATGAAAGTGAAGCACCCTCATCTGCAAAAATCACCATCTATGGATTTTGATACATCTGAACAAACACACGACAAATATCTGAGTAAAACTGAGATATCTAAATTTGGCAACATTTTTATTTAAAATGGTGCACTTTAGAACCAAGCAAGCAAGAAGAAGCCAACCTCAGTAGTGTACAAAGAGTTTATACACTCAGCAAGCTTGGAGTAGCAAGCCTCTTTTTTGGGGGGGGAGGATGGAGAAAAAGTTTTGCCAAAAAGAAGTGTTAGGGAATAAATTTTTACACAGCTGGATAAGTGAACAGGCAGCATTGCTGGCCACACAACTTGCTATTACCTACAGTTATCAGTATTCTTTATAGTTAGCTTCTAAACCCCTATATGTTACAGTACTCAGTGCAATAATAGCATATGAAAAGGTTTAAAAGACTGAGTGCATCTACTCCACCTAGGGCGACTGTGAGAGAGAGTATGTAAGGTTTTATTGCATGCTGAGCTCAGAAGCACCCATGTGTTATATTTGCACAGGATGAAGTCCTTCATGTGCTCTTGACTCCCCTGGAGGTACCTGGTGCATTGATTTGACTGCAGTAATCCCAGTATGCGTGATTTTGATCTGCACTTAACTAGCATGAACACAAGTTAAGTGCAAATCAAAAGTGCTCCAGCCCCCAGCTTCCCCAGCTGGGGGAAGCAGGGGAGAAGCAGCTGTGGAGCCCAGTGGGCATACAGCCACAGTGGCACAGCTTCTCCCCAGTTTCCCCCAGCTGAGGGAGCCGGGGAGAAGGTGCACCAGGCTCCTGCCAGCTGAGGGGAGCTGGCAGCCATGCTGCTGCATTGGTCCCAACTCCAACCCACTTGTGGGAACTGGGAAACTGACCAGCATATACCGCTTGGTTCCTGCTCCCCACTACTCTGAGAGACAGGAAACTGACCAGCCCTGGTGGGCTGGTCAGTTTCCCATCTTCCCTGACTTGTGTGAAATTTGAGTTACTCGGGGATTGTATTCCTTGTAACCCCGCATAATTCGGGGGTCTAGTGTATCTTTTCAGATATTGTTGCAGGACCATGTCATGAGTTCTGGATCTCTCTCTGAAAGTAGAGAGAAATACAGTCACTCTTCTCCTCTGTAGGTAGTTCCATAATCTTGCCCCTGTGGCTGAGAAAGACTTCATTAACTTCACTCTTGAGGATGACAGACCTGTAGTTCCCAAGGAATGCTGCTGCTGAGGGGAAAACACCAAAGGCCAAGAGATAGGACACATCAGGGGAGTGAATGAGATGGGGCACAGGGCATCACTGTGCAGCAGGAGAGAAAGTTTTAGAAAAGGGAGGCAAAGTGAGAATCAGTGGAGGAATCTGAAGAGGAAATCACATACAAGCAATACAATCTTTGCATCACACTTTTGGCATGACTGAATTGAAGCAAGAGGGCAGAAAAGATGAGGTTACAGTGACCAAGAAGAATTATAACCTAGGTGTGGAGAAGTTGTTAGCTGCTGGGATCAAATTTCAGAAAATCTGTAGAGAAAAAGTAGCAAGATTTGTTAACTTACTAAAGGAAAGAAGACATTTGAAAGGCATGCAGGTCTGAATGATGGCTGTCTTGTCCACAGTAATGTGAGAAAGTGAAGACAGAAAAGGATTAAGGAGGGAAAATTATAAACCTGCTTTTGACCAAGTTGAGGATGAACCTCAACATGCTGCATTATACACTGAAAAACCAATAATTGTTTGCAAGACTTTAAATTTGCTCCCTGAAAATTTTGGGCCTACAGCTACCACCCTTTTGCTACATCCTACATGCACATTTCTGCATCGCTGTGGTAAGAGCTATCTGCTGCTCAACCACTCGTCTGCCTGCATGTTTTTCAGTGGGAAATGAAAGTCATCGCCAATATCTGTTCAGAGTCTGATGTACAGATGTGCAGCTCCTCCCACATTCCAACCAATGCTTTCACTTCAGACTGGTACCCAGCAAGAAGAACCTCAAGGGACAGGGGAATGGAAGATCTGAGGGAGGATGACACCTGACAAAGAGAGGGAAGACAAAGTAAGGAGATGAAACAGCCAGTAGCCATAGGAGGGGCCCTGAAAATCCCAGAACCCTAATTTTTAAAGAGGAAAGAGAAAGAGGGTGAAGAGTAGAAGAAAGTAGAAACAGCCACCCCTTCAATGTTAGAGCTCCAGAAGACACCAGCCAATGGACCTAAAAGAATGACCCATGCTGCTGGTTCTGCAGAGTGACTTTGTGGTAAGAGGAGGACACTTAGGCACGGGAGGAAAAAACATGAACCAGAGAGTTGCTAGAGGGAAGCAAGATCCAAAGAAGAACAAAGGATTAAAAAGTAAGTATGGGATCCAATGGGGACTCCAAGATACAGGAAAGACTGGGGATGGCGACAAAGAGATACTGAAATGGCAAAAGAACTCAGGAATGCCTCAGACTGGCTTGGAGAGAACTGTCCCTACTAAGCCTCCCACTACCACCAAGACCTCTGTAGCATGTGCCAAGAATGAAGAGTGGACTTAAAAAAAAACAGGACTCAGTTAAGTTGGAGGTTTTCCAAGAAGGAGAGCAGATCTCTGCTCCTCCCTCCATGAGAGACACCTAGGAGTACTGGCTAGCTAGGCAGGTTTCGCTGAAAATCGGAAAACAGGCCCAGGAAGACCAACCAAACAACTGCCTGCTGGAAGACAGGCCCTGAGTGTACAAGGACAAAGTCCCACTGAAGACTTGCCAGATGAATTTCATTTGAGTTCCCTGTTTCCTGTTGTTCTGGGACTTTCCCAAGGCTAAGGAAGGCTAAAGCTCCACAGCACTGGATCCCCCAAGGAGCAATGGCTGACTGTCAGAGACTTCAAACAGAGCGAGTACTGCCATGTCAGCCACAAGGAGCACGAAGAAGATCCAAGGGAAAAGACTAGCAGCCTCTAGAGAAAGGAAGAGCAGAAGGGTGAGACAGGACAATCTACTGAAAAAGTGGGGGAATGGACATAAAATCGAAGCAAAATGGAAGGAAAAGCAGGACAGAAAAAACAATAATAAAGAAACTGAAATAAAGTAAAAAGCAATAAGAGAACATGTAGATGATTCAATTTTATTTATTTTCAAGAGTGTGACCATATACAAAGTAACATTCATTTTAATCTTTCAGAATTTTAGTGGAGGAAAAAGCTAAAGAATTCTTCAGCAATGGAGTGAGTTCACCAACATCCAGGATTAGCAGGGTGAAAAAACCCCAAACAAACAGAAAATGCTGTGGTGATGCCATAGAAAAGGAATAGCTACCAAACAAGACAGTACTAGTTATTTTAGCACAATATCCATAGTGACCATCAACCAAGACAAGAACATTTGTTTCACTACCATAACAACCACATTTTTAAATAAGTGTAATTCAAGTATCCAGACTTCTACAGTCAGACACCTGTATTAATCTATAAGTAGTAATTTACACCTCAATTCAAGAGGAAGTACATCAGGTAGATAGCAATCATGACCGCTCATGTTCAAACCCTACTGAGGGTTCATTCTACTCTACCATATGTTTGAGTATTAAAGAGTACATTAGTTGTGAGAGTTACCCCACTGCACAGCATGTTGCCTGGGTTTGGGGCAAGACAGCTAGAGGGAAAGGGAAAGGAAATGGAATTTCAAAGAATAAATGGCCGGTGATTACAACTGTTTCCACAGAAAGTGCTACCAGAAAATCCTGCTTTAAACCACCACTGAACAACAGTGAAGGAAAGAATAAGGAGTCGAGAAAAATCTTTTGCACTCCTAGTTTTTGGGATAGTGGAGAGTCATCAACCATATCTGCCAGCAGATGAATACGCCTTCCCACCCCTCACCCTGTCCACCTAGTGTCTTTCACTGTGGGTTTTTTTCCCAGTTCCTCCATTCTGTTCTTTAATTTTTCCTTCTAATTTTTTTCACAATTATTTCATTTTGGCCCCTTTATTATTTATTTACTCTTTAGGCTACTGTACTACCCTGATTGCTAATTTTGCTTTGATTGTCTCTTTTTCCCTTTTCCCTTCAGTTTATTATTCTCTGAGGTTCCTCAAAGGTAAAGAAGAAAGGTGCATAATAGCACGTTAAATCTCATACTAAATTTTGGGATTGGAAATTGAACCTCTTCTCCCAAGTAAATTGCAACTTTATTATGTCGGATTGTCTCAACTTGCTAGACTGATTACAACAGTGTCTTTCTGGTAGAGAACTGAAGTATGCAAGTACCATGAAGAGTGATTATAAAAATGATGCTGACTTAGGGACAGATCACAGCTTGCCCTGTTTGCTAGAGTAAGGGAGTAGGAAGAGCTGGTACACTATACCTTCCTGCATGTGGAGCGAAATACACAGAACTCCTGCGTTCTCAGCATTAGGTGGATAGGCAGGAAAGGGCGGATGAGGTCAGAAAGTGTGTGGAGTCTTAACTCCACTTCCCCAATGCATCTCTACTAGTATGGGTGGTGTATATGCTGCAACAGGTCACACCTCAGTTTACACTTGCCTAAGGCAACAGGGAGATCAGGAGAAGGACTGAGACTCCAGGAGTGTATCTTCTTCTTGGGCTGGTTTGGAGGCAGCATAACAGTGTGCTTCCTTTAGGCCAAGCCTACTCTAGGGGAGTAAATTGATTTTAGATATGCAATTCTAGCTACAGCAATTGCATAGCTAGAATCAACGTATCTGAAATCGAATTCCCTCACTGTTTTCATGGAGATTGTCAGGAGTGTTTCTCCTGCCAATCTCAACTGCTCCTCGCAATAGCAAGAAGCACAGGGGTCAACTGCTGACCTCAGACAGATCGATTTTGCGTGTCTCTACCAGATGCACAAAATCGAACTCCAGAAGATTGACCCTCATAGGCTCCATCTTCTGCATAGTACAGACAAGCCCCTACATTAGCTCACAAATTGGCATCTCCCCAGAGCTGTATTTGCTGACTTTAATTTTTTTAAGCATTTACTACGTTTTATTACCATCAGCCTTGAAGAGCTATTACTTTCTGGGGCTCTGGCTAGACTAGAGGGATTTGTAGGCAGTAGTTTTTGTTGGACGATATCTTCTAACAAAACTTCTGCCGACAGACTGCGGCCAGACCACCAAAGCAGATCAAAAGAGCAAATTGGCCAACTGGAACCACAATAGATAGGGTTGCCCAGTGTGTCGGAAGCCCTGTCTGTTGACAGAGGGCCCCCCCCGAATATCCAGACCAGCTTTCTGGCGACAGAGGCATTCTTCCTCATGGCAAGCAGGGTACAGCTGTTGACAAAAGTGCTGAGTTCTGTTGACTTATTGTCCACAGAACTTCCTTGGGAATCTGGACACTATGCTGGTTTTGTCGACAAACCCTCTAGTCTAGACACAGCCTGGGACTGCAAACCAGAGTTTTTGACAGCTTGTACCAGAAGAACTATTATCTAGAGTCTAACTGTAAGACTACATGTGAAACCCCACTGACTTCAGATAAAACAAGCAATAACACCCATGCAACCTCACTGAAAGCAGCAGGTTTGCAAAATCTTCTATTTACTTAGGAAATTTTAAAAAGTTTACAAATCATTGCTATTTAAATATCAACAATAACCAATAGCAATTAGCTTCTATTTAAAGAGATTTTTATGGAGAAATATAATCATCAGCTCATTCTGTCAAGTAGGATGGTTCTATATTACACAGTAAGGATAATTACAACACTTATGATATGCTGTTTCCAGCAATTTTATTAAGAGAAAATGTTCTAGAAATATATTTTAGCAGATCAGGCATATCTATCACATGCTAATATTCAAAAATACTGGACAGGTGTGCTTTTTTTCTTTTTTTTTCTGCAGGTGAATGTAGTTTAGCTAGGAAAATGTTAAAACCTTCAAGTACAGTGTTCAATCACAAAGGGGACTATTTTTCATTTCTGCTTCAACACATACTGTAATCTCCGAGCCCTGCTTTTGCTGATTTGACTGGCATCCAGGAAATTCTATGAGTCAAAAAATGTGGTGACTAGCTTTGCGTATCAAACCTTTCTAAAGTTTTGATATATTAACTCCATCACCTTCTGTTGATAGACTTTGCTGGGCATTCACTGATAAAGCAATAAGTGACTCAAGGGTGCGAGTAGGGTAGTGGTGAATGTGTCATATATATAGTGAGGTGTTCAGGCAAATGCTAACTGCCTTCTCTTTTGACTGAATTACACCAATAACCTGGTAGCGTTAAGACTGGATGCAGTGGAAGAGCAGGGGAAAGAAAAATTAAGATATGTTATTAAAATATGGTTAATTTATTTTGTTTTTTTGAAATGCATCCTTCCACAACAGAAAACAAAGTTCTTAGGAGACAAGAGGGACTTTTTTTTTAATATTTTATATAATATATTTCTTTTATATTCTATATTTTTAACCAGTCTTCTAAAATAATCCTGACTATCTGGGTCCTTTCTGCCTCCTCTTATTTCCCAGAACTTCAGCTAACCCTTTTACAACAGTTTGTGGCTAAACAGTCACTTTCAGTTTAGTTTCTGTTACAACTAACTTTGGAGCACTGAACAGTTCCCAGTTTAGTTTTTACAATAAACAGTAGGTTAAAAGTGCTGGGAAAGCAGAGGAAGGTAATTTGCAACTATTGGGGTTGTACAAGACTATGTCATACAATTAAAGTAAAATTAACTATGAAAAATGGAATTGTGTTATCAAGAAGGCCCTTGAGAGACTGTTACTAGAGCTGTTCTAACTGCTTTAGGTAAAAGCCATATTGTTTTAACACATAATACAGGACAATCCCACAGTACATTTCTCCAAAGGGGTAGAATAGCTTACCCAGAAGTACTCTTCAACCCAATCTGATTTTATCTAGTATTATTTTGTGAAGTCCCTCAGCTGCGTCACTCTTCTCCTTTTAAGATACAAGGATCTTTCTGATATAAACTATCTTCCCCTGAAAATGATACCTAGAAATGCCAGGAGAGCTGAACCCCTCCAGTTTCCCCCATTTCTTCGAACAAATAGCATCCTATTGACTCTTTTAGGGTAAATTAAACTCATTAGTAGATAAAAGAGTAGTCTATCAATGTTTCAGCCTTAATGCAAACCACACTTTTAATAAGGTTTAACTTTTTGCATTAGCACATCTTGTTCATTCAAGCCAGCTCTTTCCCCTCCCTTCCTTTCCACACGAGCACCACCCAGATCATAAAATAGCAGCTGAAAGTATTAAGGTGTGGCTAAAATTCAGAGGGATAAAATACAATTCAGATCTTGCACAGACAATATTCTCATACAGCTTGCAGTTAAGTTACAAAACCCAGAAATTCATATGGAGTCCACATGTTCACCTGTCTGTATTAGACTGCCCATATATCCATAGTAGGATGTAAACTGAGGCATCAGCTATTTTCTTTTACTGACTTACAACTACAAGTAGTTAAGCATCTACCCGTGTCCACTCCATCAAAATGGAGAAAAATAAAGACAATCTAACTGATAGGTAAATAAAATGTGCCCTTTAAAAGCAGCCACAGGAAAGCATGGTCGTTAATATCTGCAGGAAAATTAGAGAGAGATAATTTTATATGCTTTTGTGAATAAACAAGCCTTGTGCAAAATGGGTGAGGTAATCCTTCCTATTTACCCTTGCAAAACATTGAACTACAGAAATAACTTTAAAACTCTCTGAAGGGAGTGGTAACTGTTCTGACTGATAGAGTATCATGTACGTATCTCCTAGAACTGGAAGGGACCTTAAGAGGTCATCAAGTCCAGTTCCCTGCCCTCTTGGCAAAACCAAGCACCATCCCTGACAGAATTTCTTTTTTAATCGATTTGCCCCAGACCCATAAATGGCCTCTGTAAGACCTGAACTCACAACCCTGGGTTTACAAATCCAGTGCTATGCTGAATTTAAATTTTCTGCCACAAACCAATGCCAGAACCAGGGTTTGTGCATGCAGGCCTTATGGTCCAAGAAGTGGTGGTCAGAGGCCAGGAGCAGCACCGAAGATAAGAGCTGTAGTCAGAAACCAGGAATCGGAGCCAACGGTAACAACCAAGGCTAGGAGTCTGAGAGCAAGCAGAGAGGTAGGTCTGTTACTACAGCTGTCCGGGAGTCTACCTTACCACACACAGAAACTACCTGGAACTCCTTCTGGCTTATATAGGCAGTCTGGAGCAATCAGGAACCATGAAAGAAGCTGTCAGTACAGCTTCCTGAGATGGTACTTCCTGTGATCTTCATCTCTGCAGGATTTATATGACCATGGTCAGAGGCCCAAACAACAGCTACTGGGTTGCAGCACAGAGGTAACAGCCATCAGGCAACCTGCAGTCTTGAGTTCTAATTCCTGTATAACTTCATAACTATGGAGTATGGTGAATCACTTCACACCTTAGGCTCATTTTGCTACTGACAATGCCACCTACCTTATTCAAAGAAATTTTGTGAAAGTAGGCTTATGTACTGTAATGAACTTGTGTGTAATGAACTTTCATAACATAAAACCTGCATAAATGTTCACTAACATTAAAGAAGTCTATGAAACAGTAATACTGTACATAATTCCAATATAGAAAAAATTAAAACAAAAATGTGTGTTCCTAAATTGGATCCACTAATTATGATTAACCAAAATCTCCCTTCCTCTGTATTTCCATAATCACACAACTTAAAAAAGTTTATACCTGATGTTGTCTTTGCCGTCTCATCTGTGCAAACTGAGACATCATGATTTGACGATCCAGTAATTCCATTCTCTGCTGTCTCTGGATGTCCACTGTTGCTCCCATTCCTACTTGAATCTCAGTGGATGGTTCTACAGATGAGAATATTGGTTCAAGAGTCCAAGAAAATATCTTAGCCAGCCAGCTGGGAACACAAAGCACTTGATGAATTTTTAACACACCACTGTTGTAGCACATCCCAGAAATCTGAAAACGAAGCAAAATTAAAACAATATTTTACCCAATGAAGCCTTAACTGGCAGACAGAGGTAGGTTGGTCTTTCGTTTTTTTCAAGGCAAATTTCATCTGGTGTATTTAGCCAGAGTCTTCACTGGAGAATACATGTCAGAAAATATGGATATAGCTGCATAGGATTTCTTCATCCTACACTTACGCTACAAACATCACTTTATTTTTTTGGAAAGTCTTCAGATTGCATTACGTGTGACTCAAGTATATGTCTTGTTTCCCTTTTTAGACTTCTTGCTTCCATTGGGCCCTGGACAGGTTCTCCCCGGCCAGGCCCATGAGTTCGGTGAGCAATTCCTGGAAGACCAATACGTACTCCACCACCGATTCCCCTTCAGAAGAGGTCTTTCCCTCCCACTTATCTCTTAGCAAGTCCAGGGGTCCCCACACTCTCCTTCCACACAGCAGCTCAAATGGGGAGAATCCTGTGGATTCTTGAGGAACCTCCCCGTATTCAAACAGAAGGTGGGGTAAGTACTTGTCCCAGTTTTGTGGGTCCTGGTTCATAAAGTTTCTCAGCATCTGTTTTAGGGTCCCATTGAACCTCTCCATGAGCTCAGTGATCTGAGGGTGGTAGGCTGTGGCCCAAGTATGTCAGACCCCATACTTCTCCCACAAGTTTTGCAGAAGGGCTGACATGAAGCTGGACCCCTGGTTAGTAAGGACCTTACTGGGGAATCCCACCTTGCTAAAAATGGACAGCAGTGCATCTGCCGCAGCATCAGCCTCAGTAGAGGACAGGGCCAAAGTCTACCACCACCAGAATGTATTTCTTCCCAGAATGCTGAAAGGCCCTGCTATGTCCATGGCCACCTTCTAGAAAGGCTCCTCTATGATGGACAGTGGTCTCAAGGTGACTTTCCCCTTTTCTCGGGCCTTCCTCACAGTCTAGCAGAACTCGCAGGACCAGCAATAAAAATGGACAGCAGAAAAGACTCCCAGCCAGAAAAATTCCTGTAACAGCATCTTCCTGGTGCGCTGGATTCCCTGGTGCCCTGCGAGCAGGACGTCATGGGCGAGGTACAGCAGCGTGTGGTGGTACTTTTCGGGCATCACCAGCTGCCTCTGGACCCCGCCACGGCTCCAGTAAAGCCAAAAATCAGCAAAGTGACTCAGCCATAGGGAAAATTCAAATGGCTAAAGCTTTTGATCTCTGGCAAATGAAATTATCCTGGCTGGCCCTAGAGTGGAAGCGGGAGATGGTGCAGGAAGATAGGACCTTGATATGACAGTACTGTGAACATTTTGGGGACTTGCTTTAAAAAGGAAAAAAAAACACTCATCTGTACTCCATGGTCCATGCTCCATGTTCAATCCCTGGAGCTGGGGGATGTGGGCCAATCAGCTTCCTTTCCACCCACTTCCCCAGTTGACCAATGGTGCCAGAGGCTCCAAAGGGAAAAGGAACCCCTTCATTGTTACTAGGGCATGTCCCCATTTGCCACTGGTTCCATCAAGTTCCTCCACTCATTGAAAGAGGTAGGTGGCATTTCTTTTTAACTCCCTGCCCTCGCCCCACACAGAGAAAAACATATATAGACAACTTTAACTTCTTTATGCTTCCATAGTGGGTATTTCAGAGGGTCACATAACTACATTAATACCTGTTTCAGAGTACAGACTCCTACTTTAAAATAACCAAAGCTAGCAATTTTTTTAATAAAAAAAGTTAAAAGGTTTATCAAAAGCCTATTAATTCTTCACATGGCAGAACTACAGAGGTTAATGTATACAACCAGAAACTTCCTCTTATTATGAGATTCCTTGTGTAATACCCTACTATTGGACCAACTCCCTACCCCACTTTCTGCAAGTGAACAGCCTACGAGGTCCACATTTACCTCCTCTCCAGATTTTTGCATTATTGTTATTCCAAAACAACATGAATTTCGGCCTATGTTTTATTTACAAAATGGCTTTTTAAAGAGTTCTCTCTGTATGGCTACCTCTGTCCTAGCTCCTTATGTACCACTTGGCACTAACTGGAACCACCTGCAGCATAAGTCATCAACAATTGCCATCTTGAATTCCACCGCAGGGTTTTAGTCCTTGCAACTAAGATGACTCAACAGAAGAGGCCTCATTCTGTCACAGAGTGTTATAGAGTCTGCATGACCCAAGAACCTTTGGATTCTAACTGGCAGAAGGCCCTGGATACAGAGATCCCTAAGGCTCACCAAAAGAATGTCATGTAATGTCTGTAAGGAAAGTTACTGGTCATCTTAATCATTGTGAGCTATAAGCATGGAGAACACGTGAGGAATTAAGTATGTATACGGAAGATTATGTTCTCTAGTTCACAGTTTAAAACACATCACTCAAAAGTAGACTGTCTTGAGACAAATTCTTCCAGACAGGTGATGGAAGATACTTATCATGGAGGGGCTGGGGCTGCCCCATTGTGTCTTATAATAAGAATCCACTAGCTTTCTAAGACAAATGCTAATGAAGAGAGGGTGGAGACTTCAGAAAAAAATCTAACTAAAAGCAGTAAACAGAAGGTAATGGGGAAATTTATCTTGAAGTTAATGTTTATTCTGGTATACTTAGAGGAACAGAGTGTCATCCTGGTATTCTTCAGCTCAGAAGTAAATGAGTCTCTGCTTTATGAAAAAGAGATTGTTGCCACAATTGGTGGAAAACTTGAAAGAGAAGTTTAAGTGAAATAAACTTCTTTAGACTGGAGGATAACTTGTTAGATGAGTTTAGGCTTCAGAAAATGCATTGTGTTATGTTGTTTTACATATAACCTTTTGTTCCCAACTCTCTCACTGCTTTTTACCTCAATGTCTATTTTTAAAATATATATATGTTTTATATCTAAACTCAAGTGCTGTGCTTCTGACTCAAGCAGTGGTCGAAGCTTAACCTTGTAAAGAGAAGTTACTCACCTGTAGTAGCGATGGTTCTTCGAGATGTGTCCCCGTGGGTGCTCCACAATAGGTGTCGGGCTCTCCCGGCGCTGCAGATCGGAATTCTTCTAGCAGTTTCTATTGGATCGCGCATGCGCCGATGCGCGCCGCTCCCTTGCGCGCCCCCGGCCATGTGCACGATCCGGTCCCCGCCAGTTCCTTGACCAACCGCCTCGGCTGCTCCTGAAAAACATCAGACAGAGATTCCAAAGCGGGGAGGATGGGCGGGTGGTGGAGCACCCACGGGGACACATCTCGAAGAACCATCGTTACTACGGTGAGTAACTTCTCTTTCTTCTTCGAGTGGTCCCTGTGGTTGCTCCACAATAGGTGACTGCCCAGCAGTAACCCAAGTAAGGAGGTGGGTAATCGATTCATGTGCAGTTTGCCCTCCAGAGGACTGCTGTCGACAGAATACCCGATGTAGGGCATAATGCTTGGCGAAGGTGTCGTAGGATGACCAGGTCGCCGCTCTACATATGTCTTTTAACGCGATGCCCTTGAAGAAGGCTGTTGACGCCACCACCGCCCTGGTGGAGTGAGCCCTAGGCGGGGACAGCAAAGGGGTCTTTCGAAGCTCTTGGCACATTTTTATACAGGACACGATGCGCTTTGAAATTCTCTGTGAAGAGAGGCCTTCCCCTTTTGACCTGGGAGTGACAGACACTAGAAGCCTGTCCGTTTTCCGGAAGGACTTAGTTCTGTCTATGTAGAAGGTCAACGCCCTTCTCACGTCTAGGAGATGTAGGCGTGCCTCCTTGCTGGAGCTGTGAGGTTTCGGGTAAAACGAGGGTAAAACTATTGGTTCGTTAAGATGGAACTCCGAAGAAACTTTTGGAACGAAGGCTGGGTGTAACTGTAAGGTTACCACCCCCTTTGAGAATACTGTGCAGGGTGGCGTTGCCATCACTGCTGCGAGCGAGCTCGCCCTGCGGGCTGACGTAATCGCAAGGAGGAAGGTTGTTTTCATCGTGAGGAGTCGGAGGGGTACCGTGGCTAATGGTTCGAAGGGTGCTCCCGATAGCGTGCTGAGCACCAAGTCCAAACTCCACGACGGCAGAAGCGGTTTTCGAGGGGGGTAAAGGTTTACCAGCCCCTTCAAGAACCTTGTGACAATAGGGTGGGCGAATACAGTGGGCCCTTCCTCTGTATGCTGAAAAGCTGATATAGCAGCGAGGTGGACCTTTAGCGAGGATAGAGAAAGCCCATCTCGTTTGAGGTCCAATAGGTATTCTAGTGTTATGGTTATAGGAACGTCAAGGGGAGCTAACTGCTTGGCGGAACACCAGGCTGTAAATCAAGTCCATTTCTGTTCATAAGTCCTCCTGGTGGAGGTCCTTCAGCTACACTCCAGGACTTGTTGTACTCCCTCCGTACACGTGCTCTCTAAGGCGCTGAGCCATGGATTAACCATGTTTGTAGACGCAGACCCTGAGGGTGAGGGCTGCACTATGGACCCCTGAGCCTGTGTGAGTAAGTCTGGCGCCACCGGTAGGGGAAGTGGTGGGCGATCCGACATGCGCAGAAGCAAGGGAAACCATTGTTGCCGGTCCCAAGTTGGGACTATGAGTATCATGCAAGCTCTCCCCCTTCTGGCTTTCTGCAGAACCTCGTGGATAAGCGTTGTCGGGGGAAAGGTGTAAAGTAGAGGGCCCTTCCATGACATCCTGAATGCGTCCCCCAGGGACCCCCACCCTATTCTTGCTCTGGAGCAGTACTGGGGACACTTCTTGTTGTACTGGGTGGCAAACAAGTCGACTTGGGGAAACCCTCATGTACGAAATATGCGCCGTAGCAGGTCGGAGAGGATCCGCCATTCGTACTTGAGTGCGAAGCGCCTGCTCAGCTGATCTGCCTTCACATTGTGGGCACCCGGCAAGTATGAGGCTTTCAACGTTATGTTGTT
Source organism: Carettochelys insculpta (assembly GCF_033958435.1). Classification (NCBI taxonomy): domain Eukaryota; kingdom Metazoa; phylum Chordata; order Testudines; family Carettochelyidae; genus Carettochelys; species Carettochelys insculpta. The sequence continues at coordinate 107,915,803 of NC_134137.1, read as the reverse complement.
GGCGATGCACCAGTTCCACAATCGGACTGCTTCTGCGCATAGCGCACAGGATCATGCCCCTCCTTGTCGATTGATGTAGAACATAGTGGAGGTATTGTCGGTATTGATCCCGACTACTTTGCCGTGCAGGTAATCTCGAAAATGTCTGCACGCGTTGAACACTGCTCTGAGCTCCAGTATGTTTATGTGCAGTGTCTGTTTCGCAGGGGACCATAGCCCTTGCATCACCTTGTTGCCAATGTGCACTCCCCATCCTATGCGGGAGGCGTTGGTAGTAAGAAAAATAGAAATTTGTGGTTGGTGAAAAGGCACCCCCACTAGCAGATTCTTGGGATTTTCCCACCACGCTAGGGATCTGCGCACCTCTGTCATGGGTGACACTACCTTGTGGACAGTATGGGATGCCGGTTTGTAAACACTCGCCAGCCAAAGCTGCAGGCTTCGCATGTGTAACCTGGCATTCTGTACCATAAACGTCGCTGCTGCCATGTGGCCGAACAGCTGTAGGCACGTTAGGACTGGCACCGTGGGGCTGTACGTCATGACTTGCACCAGTGAGCTGATGGTGCGGAAGCGGGCGTCGGGCAGGTATACTGTTGCTGTGATAGAGTTTATGCATGCCCCTATGAACTCTATATCTTGTGCGGGTTCAGTCTTTGACTTTGCAAGGTTGATAACCAGGCCCAGCGAAGTAAACACGTCTGCGGTGACGCGTATCATGCGTAAGACCTCTGCCTTTGAGGCCCCTTTCAGCAGGCAGTCATCCAGATATGGGAAAATAAACACCCCCTTTCTGTGCAGGTAGGCTGATACCACTGCCAGGGTTTTGGTAAAAACTCTGGGAGCCGAGGATAGGCCGAACGGAAGAACCCTGTACTGGAAATGTTCCCTGCTGACCGTGAAGTGGAGGAAGCATCTGTGTGCTGGGTGGATTGTTATATGAAAGTAAGCATCTTGTAAGCTGAGGGCTGCAAACCAGTCTTCATCGTCCAGTGCCATAAGTATGGAGGCAACTGTGATCATCCGAAAGCGTTGCTTGAGCAAGTAACAGTTGAGGCCCCGTAGATCCAAGATCAGCCTCCAGCCTCCTGTTTTCTTCTCTGTTAGGAAGTAGCGTGAATAAAAACCTTTCCCCTGGAATTGCTCCAGCACTCTTTCCACCGCCCCTATGAACATAAGGTGATCCACCTCCTGCTTGAGCCTTGCCTTGTGGGCAGCGTCTCTGAGATGAGGCCTGGTGGAAGGCTTCGTCGGTGGAAGTGACTGGAAGGGGATCGTGTAACCCGTGGCTATAATATCTAGCACCCATCTGTCCGTGGTGATCTTTTGCCATTGGGAGCGGAACGGTTTGAGGCGATGATGGAACATGAGATGAGAGTGGCACTGAGCGATGGTGTTGATAGTGCAGCCCCCGACATACCCGTCAAACTTGTTATCTTTGGGCCTGCCCCGAGGGTGTATGGCTTTGTTGAGAACGTCGCCTGGCAGTTCTGTACTGCTGCTGCTGTTGATGGTGCCCTTGGTCGTAGCCCCGTTGATATTGAGCACGCTGTGGTTGTAAGCATAGCGTCTTTGCTGAGGATAAAATTTCTTCTCCTTGTATGGGGGAGTATAAATGCCCAAGGTTCTAAGTGTGGCCCTCGAGTCCTTGCTGGAGTGGAGGACTGAGTAGGTTGAGTCCGCAAACAGCTTTTGTTTATCAAAGGGAAGATCCACGATCTTCGCCTGCAGGTCCCTGGGGATACCAGACGTCTGGAGCCAGGATTCCCCACACATGACCACTGCTGTAGCTGTTGAATGTGACGCTGTGTCCGCCACATCCAGGGCAATCTGGACTCCCGTCCGCGACGCTGCATAGCCCTCTTGAACAATCACCTTTAACACCGGCTTCTTGTCCTCCGGGAGTGAATCCATGAGGGGAGTAAGTCTGGAGTAATTGTCAAAGTTGTGGTTTGATAGGTGTGCCGCGTAATTTGCCATTCTCAATAATAGGGTAGAGGAGGAATATACCTTCCTGCCAAACAGCTCTAGCTTCTTAGCATCTTTATCCGATCCCCCCGATTTGTACTGAGACGCCTTCGACCTGTGCTGGGACAATTCGACCACCAAAGAATTTGGTTGTGGGTGACTAAAGAGGAACTCCATGCCCTTGGCTGGGACGAAGTACTTCTTATCTGCTCTTTTGTTCGTAGGCGGAATAGAGGCCGGGGTCTGCCATATGTTAGTGGCTGACTCCATCATGGCTTCATCCAGCGGGATAGCGATTTTGGATGAAGCCAGGGGTCTCAAATTTTTCAGGAGTTTATGATGCTTCTCCTGCACCTCTGCTATTTGAATGTCCTGCGTGAAAGCTACTCTTTTGAACAGTTCCTGGAATTGTTTAAGGTCATCCGGGAGGGAGACATCCCCGGGGGCCATGGCCTCATCTGGGAAGGATGAGGAGGAACCACTGGGGTAAACCTCCCTCAAATCCTCTGGTTCCCACGGTTGATGATATACTTGCTCCCTGGAGGATTGTGAAGGAAGGTCCCGGGATTCTAGAGCTAACTCCCCCTGAGAAAACTGCGTTCCCGTCCCAGAGCAAGAGTGTACACAGGGGTATTGAGAAGCAGGGGAGGACCTGCCCCTGGATCTAGACCTACGGTGTCTGTGTTCAGCATGATGAGGACGACCATAGCAGCATGGGCAAGGGCCCGGTGATGGAGACCTGGACCACGATTGGAGAGTGTACCTATGATGTCTGGGATAGTGGTGAAGCTGGTTTGTGATAGTACTCAAGGGGATCCGTGCCCAGAAATGGTGAAGGTGGCCCAAGCCACGGCGAAATTGGTTGGAGGAATGGAGAGGGAGGTCCTAGATAAGCTAGTGGAGTCACAGCCCGTCGGTGTGGCGTGTGTATCTCGGGGGGAGGGCTAGGTGATAAGGGCAGCACAGCCCTGTCTGGAGATGGACTGGGGTGCCGAGCTTTTGCTTTTGCCTTGCCCCTCCCCTGAGGGGTGGGCGCCGCCCCTTCCCGTGCCGGGGATCTCAGCCCCGTTGTCGGCGCCACGCTCAGCACAGTCAGCTGTGGTGCCGCGCGGGTAGCTTCCTCCGGCACCGGTAGGCTCCGTGCCGGGTGCCCCTGTGCCGTCAGTGCCACGGGGGCCGGTGCCGCCTCCGTCGGCGCCACCGATTCTGGCGCTTGCTTCGCTGGGGCTCGCGGCGCCTTGCTTGCCGTCTGTTGTGTAATCGGAGGCTCAGCCCCTGCCACGTGAGCTGCTGCGCTGACGCTTTCATGAGCTCGCGGCTGGGGACTCTGCGTTCCGCTCGTCCTGCCCGCTGTCTGCAGCCAATGGCGGTTGAGAAGGAACTGGCGGGGACTGGATCGCGCACATGGCTGAGGGCGCGCAAGGGAGCGGTGCGCGTTGGCGCATGTGCGATCCAATAGAAACTGCTAGAAGAATTCCAAACTGCGGCGCCGGGCGAACCCAACACCTATTGTGGAGCACCCACGGGGACCACTCGAAGAAGAAACTGTGGTGCTGTGCTCCTTTGAGAACACAGAACATGGGATTTCTTTGGGTATCCATTGACGAGAGGCTGGATACACGACAGGGGACACTTTGAAGGGACCTAGGGTTTTGGATGCATCTGTTGTCAAGCTGCAAGGGACAGACAGGGCTGATGTAACCCACAGAAGACTGCCTAAGTGATGATCAGGCTGGTTGGGCTAAGGAGTTGGTAGATACAGATAAGACTCCCTCAGTCTGCAGGCAGATGGTAACAAGATGACTGTGACTAAGTCCCTTGTCAGCCCCTGTGGGTCCCTGCGCTTCCTGGCGGTTTCTCTGTTGTGCTTCAGAGACTCACGGAGACCCCTTATCTGCCCAGGCCTTTCCAGAGGCAGGAGTCTCGGCTTAGCAAACCTTCCTCATCATAGGCAAGTCCCAAAGGGGCAGGATAAAGCCAATCCCCTTGCAGGCCTGCGCCTGCTCCAGTGGAGTAACCCTCTGGGGAAGGGTGTGGGGAGTCCAGACCCACCCTTTACCCTGGACTCCGGCCGAGGGTCCCTACGAGGTCAAGAGGCTGCTGGCAGGGCCTTCACCCCTACCCCAATGTAGCAACCTCACCCTGGGCCACTTCACCCACCACTTCCCTGTGGTACCTTCTTGCTCTCACTCTCTGGTGTACCTTCCCAAAACCTGCCCCCCTGCAACCAGCTAGGGGGAACCTTTTATAGGGAGTGCAGGGCCTCAGCTGACCAATGACTGCTGATTAGACTTAGCCATGGCTAATGGTTAATGAGGCCCCCAGCTGTCTGCCTTAATTGGGAAACAGGAAAGCATTCCCCCACCAGCCAGTATACCTGCCTTCTTGCAGGATTCTGGAGCCCCCAGGCAGCAGTCTGCCATAATGACTCACAGCCCCTGGTACCCTGAGAAGCATCACGGTTGTTTCAGCATTTGAGACATAACAAATTTGTGACATGCCATTATGATCGGTCAAAAACTAGTCTATGGTCACAACCATGATAATAAGTATCCACTCAACATTTTTCTTTCCAATCCAGATCTGCTAATAGAAAAATCCATTGAGAATAAACTGAGATAGTGCTGCGTGAAATAAATAGGAAAAGACAAAAGAGAAATGTAAACATGATCAACACAACAAGGATGTGAAAGGGATTATAAACTCTCCACATTTATTCTATATTTACTTGCTGGAATTCCACTAATCTCTATATGGAGCATATAATTTATTGCTGCAAGTAAAGGACAACCAACACGCAATCAACTTTGCTGCGGACATCAACGTCTCTCCATGTCGCTCTTCAATGTCATCCACTGAAAATGAGAATGCACTCCAATGAAAATGAGTGAAAAAACAGATGGAAGGTGGAGAAGAGGGAGTGTGTTCTTGGAGGAGAGGGTGATCTTATAATAGAATCATAGAATCGAAGAACAAAAGAGCTGGAAGAGACCTAAAAAAGCCATCAAGTCCAGCCCCCTGCCCTAAGCAGGATCAAACCCATCAGATCAGCCCAGCCAGGGCTTTGTCAAGGCGACACTTAAACACCTCCAGGGATGGAGACTCCACTGCTTCCCTGGGTAGACCATTTCAATGCTTCACCACCCTCCAAGTGAAAAAGTTTTTCCTAATGTTCAACCTGGACCTTTCCAACCACAACTTGAGACCATTGTTCCATGTTCTGCCATCTGTGACCACTGTGAACAGCCTCTCTCCAGACTCTCTGCAACCTCCCTTCAGTAAGTTGAAGGCTGTTATCAAGTCCCTCCTCAGTCTTCTCTTCTGCAGACTCAGCAGTCCCAACTCCCATCACCTTTATTCAAAAATCATATGCTCCAGCCCTCTAATTATTTTGGCCACCCTCCGTTGGACCCTCTCCAGTGTATCCACATCCTTCCTATAATTGGTGGCCCAGAACTGGACACAGTACTCCAGATGCGGCCTCACCAAAGCCAAATAAAGATGAACAATCACTTCTCTGGATCTACTGGCAACGCTCCTCTCGATGCAACCTAATATGCCATAGTCTTCGTGGGTACAATGGCACACTGTTGACTCATGTCCAGCTTCTCGTCCACACCTCCTCCCAGGTCCTTTGCTGCAGAACTACTACTGAGCCAGTCGGACCCCAGCCTGTAACAATGCTTGGGATTCTTCCTGCCCAAGTGCAGGACTCTGCACTTGTCCTTATTGAACCCCATCAGATTTCTTGCAGCCCAGTCTTCCAATTTGTCTAAGTCACTCTGGACCCTATCCCTACCCCCCATCGTTATCGACCTCTCCCCCTAGCTTAGTGTCATCCGCGCTAAGGAATTTCCCTTTAATCAAAAGGCTTTAATTGGCTTCCAGAGTTAGACCAAAATTGGGCATGGGAATGGAAGCTTTTTTATGCCCTCTCCACATCTCTAATAAAAACCTATTGGAAGAGAACTGAACCTAAACCAGAAACTTGTCAATATCGGTCAAAAACTAGTCTATGGTCATAAGCATGATGATAAGTACCCACTCAACATTTTTCTTTACAATCCAGATCTGCTAATAGAAAAATCTATTGAGCAGTCATCTGTCTGTTTTTAAAAAGCATTGGTTTTCCAAATAAGGTACAGGTCGGGACTGGAACTGGGACTTTTGGACCATGGATGTTGCCGGAGCAGAGAGCCCTAGACATACAGAAATTACTGGCAGCTGGGAGCTCAGCTGGTCTAGTGGCAGACAGCCCCACTGGCTGGATGCAGAACCACTGCTGGCCCTGGGTGGGGAGTCCTACAGCCTGGGAGCAGAGTTGCCAAGCTGGGGCAGGGAGCCCCTGTGGTTCCTGTGCAGGAGCCCTCAGCAGCCCTGGGCAGGGAGTTCGACCAGCTGAGAGTGCAGTCACTGCCAGCCCAGGGGAAAGCCCTGGAAGCAGGGAGCATGAAGCTGTTGCCAGCCTCGGCAGCGGAGCTCCACAGGCTGCAGAAGGGCAGCCCAGAGTGGCATGACCTCCCCGGTCCAGCAAAGTCTTTCCTTCAGGGCAGCTCAGGATCCGAGGGTGCTGGACCCGGGAGGTTCAACCTACCTGGATAACTTATGAGCTCAGTGGGTAACATCATGATGTTACCATCAGCAACAAAAGCGCAAAAAAAAACAAACCACAAACAAACCCCAAAACAAAAAACAAAACAAAAAAACCCAAAAACCCATAAAGCAAGTGATGACAGTTAAATGAAAATCAATATCAAAGTGAGGCTTCATAAATTCTGCAGTATGACTAATGGTATTTTAACCACAAACAGAATAATCTCCATGACGATTTCAGATACAATAATACTTCTGAGTCACTGACAGCACAGAACTAAGGTACAGCACTTACATTTTTGGTAGCTTAAAACTGTTTTGCCCCGGAAAGGCTAGAATGCAACAAAGAGAAATAACTATAGTTTAAAAACGTTATATAACTTCTGATAATTTTACAGTACATGGTTTTTACCATAAGACAAAGTATATATTAAAATGCAGAACAGAACATACAGCATGAGAGAGAACACTAGTAGATCATGGAGACAGTGGAAATGCTGTGTGTGTGTCCAAAATATACCTGAATATGTAACCTGTGACTAGCTTGGTCACAGGGTATCATTTTCATGATGTTTCAACAGATAGTTTTTAACGTGGCAATTCCCATCTTCCCTCCCAACCCCCACCTGCAATTTGCAGCTGGGAAACTGAAGCAGTAAGACTAAGTGATTTGCACAAAGTAATAATGCAGAGAATTGAACCTGGGTCTTTACATCTCAGGCCTGTGCTCCAGCCACTGGATCATCCATCCTCCTGCACTGAGAATATATTTCCTTACAACTACGGGTGCCATCTCCCTGATATGGTATGATCAGGACCTGACCAGTCCCGGACAAGAGACCAGGGATGGTTCCCTGCCACAGTCCCCAAACCTCCACCCCTTCTCCAGCCACTGGGCTGCTCCCCTACCTTCTGCCCTGGGCCTGGCAGGGGAAGCTGGCTTCGGCCTGCACTAGGAACACGGCTCTAGACCTGTGCAGCTGCCCCAGCCCCATGGGGCTGCAGGGAGAAGCTGCTCTGGCTCTGGCAGGCTGCCCACAGAAAGCTGGCCCTAACTCTGTGGGGTAAAGCCGGCTCTGTCCCTGGTCCTGGGGGACGGGTGGGGGAAAGCCAGCCATGGCCCCATGGGGCTGTGGGATAAAGGCAGGTCCAGACCCAAGTGGGACTGCCCCAGACCTGTGGACACCAGCCACATCCCTGCATGCTTGCCTCCCCCAGGCTGCCAGAGGACACAAGCTGCACCATCCTGGCCCGGCTCTCTGGTCTAGTGAAATCCCTCGTCCGATGTTGCCAGACCAGAGAATGCTGGATTTAGGATTTCCAACCTATATAACATTTAAAGGAAGAAATTTCTCCTGCATAGTGAGCCTGCACAGTTGATCTGCAGGACACTACAATTTTTTGAAAAACATAATAAATGGAAGAATGTATTCAGCTGTGAAAAACGCTATATAAATGGACATTTTATAATGCATCCAACCACTTCCATATTTGTTAACTTTTGTTTAGTGTGACTTCAGATCCTTTGTGATTTAGTACTGCAGATACAAAGCTATTAGTTGGAAGTGCATCGGGCCTTTTAATATATCACTGAGTTTTAAAATATTTTCATGAAGTCTAATATTTGAAGAGATCATTTGCATATTTCCAATAAACCCATCAAAAGTGGAATTACACACAGTGAGTTCACCTCATGATTCAGTTTGGTTTAATGTCATGCCCATATTTTAATGTCACATTATTTCCAAAGAACTTCCTCTTCAGCTAGTTCACATACAGAGCTTGATTTCTATCACCTTAAAAAGAAGACTGAAAAAGTACAGATACAGAAATTTTGAGTTATTTTTCTTTTTGTAAAATGTTTTGCTACTGAGCTTTTGAGAATCTCTAGTGTCTTTTAATTTACCAGCTAATGATGTTAATTAAAGCTCATTCAGTTATTAAGCTGTATGTACGTGACCTTAAACAATACATGCCTCATTGTTGAATGACTATTCCCCATACAGCAACAAGTATTGAGATGTTTAAAAAATTTTAAAAACAAGGACTTGCAAGTGATTTGTAAAACAAAACAAAAGTAGGAACAATAAAACATTTGGGATTTTGAGCTGCCAAAGTAAAACATTTATCCAATCTTAGGATCCACTCCTACAGCATGCTGAGATGACGACACTCACCAGGCTGCAAAATATTTGGCACAGTGCTCTGAAAGGATCTTTTATTACAATTTCTTAACATCATGTCTTTCTGTTAGCCCTTAACACAAATTCTAAGTCTCTCTTCCTGCCCCACACAAAATCCTAATGAGGCCCTCTGCAAAACATTAGACTTTCAAGAAAAAGGAAGTAGCTGTGGGTTTCTTTTCTGTGTTTGGTTTACAAAACAAAACTCTAAGACAAGACTCTACATGGCAGAAGCATTTCTGTATTATTTTACTCAGGCTGTGTCTACACTACAAAATAACTTAGAAGTTGCTTACTTCAAAGTAGAGCATCTACACACAAAACACACCCTCCCTTACTTGGAAGTAGGCTTCCTCCAACTTCCAAGTTAAGTATCTACACACAATTAGCCCCTTCTTCCAAGTAAAGAGTCAGGAAATGATGCAGGCATGGGGTCGCATGGCTGACAAGTCCTTCCGGGCTTGCAACCAGCTGACCCCTTAAACGGCCCCTCCCAACACCCCCACCCTGCACTTGCTCAAGGCTGCCAGGCTGCAGACAGTAACAGAGCACGTGCTGGGGAGAACAGCCAAGCAACATGCCTGCTCCCTCCTTCCATAAAGCACAAGGTCCTGTCCACCCTGGCCAGCCCACTGGCCAGGCTGGTCGCCCTCATCTTCCAGTGGTGCGGCTGGGTCACCTGCCTGGGACCCAGCTTGCAGGCCCTGGCCACGGCACTGCTGCCCCTCCCCTGGGCCATCCCAATACAGTGCTGGTGGGCCTTCGCCACCACCAGTGAGTGGTGGGACTGGCTGGTGCTGGAGGACTGGGATGACAAACGGTGGCTGAGGAACTTCAGGATGACCCTGCCAGACACTCAAAGACCTCTACCACTGGCTTGTCTCAGCCCTCCAGCACTGAGACACAAGGATGCGGCCAACGCTCCTGGTGCGGAAGAGGGTGGCCATTGCCCCGCGGAGGCTGGCCATCCCCGACAGCCTGGCCACCAATTCAGCATCTACAAGGCCACCCTCAGAGCAGTGATGATTGAGATAAGTCTGGCCTGCACCATGGACCCACCCTGGGGAGAGGGCTACCGGGCAGCGGGCAAGGGGCCCCTGGTGGGCAGGGGGACCTCCCGGTCTGGCATTCATGTACATGCCTTCCTTCTCCCCTGCAGGTTGTTTGAGCCATCAACAGGGTGCTCTTGCTACGAGTTGTGACTCTGGGGGACCTAGACGCCGCCCTCACTGGGTTTGTAGACCTGGGCTTCCCCAGTTGTTTTGGAGCTCTGGACAGGACGCATGTGGTGATCCAGGCTCCGGACCACAGCAGGGGTGCCTACGTTGACAGGAAGGGATACCACTCAGTGGTACTCCAGACCCTGGTGGATGCAAGGGGCCGTTTCCTGGACATACGCGTGGGGTGGCCAGGCAGGGTCCATGATGCCCGTGCGTTCTGGAACTTGTGTCTGGGATGCAGGATGCAGGATGTCCCTCCATGGGAGCTCCTGCCTGGGGACATCATAATGCCCTCCTGCATCATGGCCGACGCTGCGTACCCACTGCACCCGTGGCTCATGTGGTCCTATACCGAATGCACCACGGTGGCCCAGGACACCTTTAACAGTTGCCTCAACCATGCCACAGGCATGGTCAAGCGGGCGTTTGGGAGCCTGAAGGGGAGGTTTAGCAGCATCCTCACCAGACTGGATGTCAGCCTCCCAAACATCTCGTCGGTCATCGCCACCTTCTGTGCCCTCCACAACTTCATGGAGAGATGGGCCACAGACCTGGTGGCTGGGCATGAGCAGGCCCTCACACAGGCCCTGCCCTGACCCTCCCAGCTATACTCCACACCCCCCTACTTCCCCATCTCTCACGCACCAGAGACACAGGGTTAGGGTGGGAACATTAAACTTTAGTATCAGGGGAATAAACTTGTTTCGCAAAATCAAACAGAACGACGTGTGAAACTATTTACAGTGCACAGGGAGAACGGTCCACAGGAGGGAGGTGGGAGTCTAGGTGAAGTGGCTGAATTGGGCTGGGGGCTAGGTGGGGGAAGGCTCAGTTCCCCAGGGACATGGGGGACCAGGAGCCATGTCGGCCATGGATGCCCCTACTGCCCTGGCTCCTAGGCTTCCTGCAGGGCTGAGATGAGGCTGGGACGACAGGGAGGTAGGGCTGAGGTGATGCTGCCACAGTCTCGGCCTCCTCAGGATGTGTGGGGACGGGCACTGGGGCTGGGCCAGGTGTGCCTGCCTGCCTTGGCCAGCAGCCACTGAGCCAGCTTCAGGTGGGCAAAGAGTGACAGGTCCGCTGGGGGTAGTGGCCGCTGGGAGGGGTGGGGGGGTGCCTCGGTGTGGGGGTGGGGGCAGCTGTGGGCTGGGATGGCGAGAGGGCAGGCGGTTGGGCAAGACAGGTGGCCACGGCCTGGGCCACAGTGTCCAGGCTGCTGGCCAGCTGCACCCATACGTCCCGTTCCATCGCCAGCCAGTCCCGGAGCACCCCAGTCGTCTACCGCATGACCACCCAGTTGGCGGCCATCTCCTCCTCCCCCCAGCACTGTCTGTGGGAGATCCTGCCATGGCCATGGGGTGATGCAGACTAGGGGGATGGGGCAGCCGCCCGGCCCTCTGTGGCTGAGGCCTGTTCCAGTGAGTTGCAGCACCTTCCCTATGATGGACCTGTGGAGACAGAAGGGGACAGGGGTATGGCCCATTAGTGCTGGGTCCCAACCCCAAGGGGGAGGAAGGCAGGGTCCCCGCTCTGCTGGCCCCCACCCTGCTCCCCTGCCACCCAATGGCCCGTGAGCCCCATGGGATGCCAGAGGTTCCTGCCTGGTGAGCGTCAGCTGGTGTTCCCTCCCGCTCCCATCTCCAGGTGTGTGGGCTGTGGGGCTGTTCCAGGTAGGCCCCATCCCCATCCCTGGTGACAACCCGCTCATACCATATGTACCGGCTGTGAAGTCCTGGGGCTCGGGCAAGGCTCGGCTGGAGGAGGCTCAGCTGGGTGTCCCGGAGGGGAGGACGATAACCAGGGTCCTGTTGCTGGAGCCCTTGGTTTCGGTCAGCTGCTCCCTGCACAGGGGGCTCATTGTGCCGAGAGCCCACCTCGTCCTCGCTGTCCACGGAGGCAGGGGAGAAACAGTGTCCACCATGTGCTGTGGGGTGGTCACCTCCCTCAGCCCTAGGAGCCTGTGCAGCTCGTGGTAGTGGGGGCAGTGGACAGACCATGCCCCTGACGGGCTGGCAGCATTGCAGGCCCGGATGTAGGTCTGGCAGAGTTCTTTTCTTTTATCTGCATACTACTGCTAGTGTGGTCAGGGTGGGATTGGGCGGCAAGGCTGCTGGCCAGCCTGTCAAAGGCCTCTGCGTTCCTCTCCTGGGCGTCAGCTTGCCGAAGGACCTCCTCCTCCCCGCCACTTCAAAGTAAGGGAAACTGTGTTCTGCATGCTAGCTACATGCTCTGCATGTGTTCTGTAGCTCTGCATGCTACTTCGAAGTGGCTGCTTACTTTGAAGTTAAATTCGAAGTAAGTTTGTAGTGTAGACGCAGCCTAAGCGAAATGCTTACAAGTTAGCTAGCTTTATTTGAAATCCGTATTTAAAAAAAAAAAAAAAAAGGAAAAATAGAGGGAAATGAGCAACGGATTTTCCACTCAGAGAAATTGTGCTCATGGAAAGTTTTTCTGTTTAATGGTCTCATGTTCACTTAAATTCACAGGTTTTAAGGCCAGAAGCGAACATTTAATTATGCACTATTACCTCCTGTATATCACAGGCCATATAATTACAACAGTAACTTATGTGTAACTAAAGTAATCTTTCAAAAAGGCATTCCGTCCCACTTTAAAGACTTTGAGAGATCAGCCTACCAATTTGACCGTTATTTTGTTCAAGTGATTTTAACACTCTGTATTAAAAATGTGTATCTTATTTCTAATCTGAATGTGTCTGATTTAACTTTCTGCCATTGGTTTTTGATATGCCTTTTTCTACTAGGTTAAAAAGCCTTTTAGGACATCATATTTTTTCCTCATGAAGACACATACTAGAGTCCCACCAAATCTGCGGTCTATTTTGATCAATTTCACTGTCATAGGATTTTTAAAAAATAGTACATTCCATGATTTCAGCTAGTTAAATCTGAAATTTCACTGTGTTGTAACTGTAGGAGTCCTGACCCAAAAAGGAGTTGTGGAGGTGGCCCACAAAGTTATTGTACGTGGGTGGATTATGGGACTACTATCCTTACTTCTGTGCTTCTGGTGGTGGTGGTGGCACTGCGTTCAGACCTGGGCAGCAGGAGAGTAGTGCTGCTGGCCAGGAGCTCAGCTCGGATATGGTAGAGCCACCCTTACTTCTCCACTGCTGCCCACAGAGCTGGGTGCCCAGCAAACTGCCACCACTATCCAACTGCTCGCTTATGAAAGCAGCATAGAATTAAGGCTAGGTCTAGACTGCAGACTGCTTTCAACAGCAGTTTTGTTGTCAGCGTGTGTGTTCAGACTGTAGATCTCTTGGAAGAGCTTTGACAGTTAGGAGAGTCGACATCCCTGTACATCTCATTCCATGAGGAAAAAGGGATGTCTCAACAGAGTGTTTTTGCCCCCAACATTTGGCCCGTTGTGGATGGGCCAAATGTTGGAAGAGCCTCCCCCAACAAAACTGTGGGCAAAAGATATGCAAATGTGTTGTGCAGTTTGTGTAGCTTTTGCTGACAGGTCTTGGCAATCTAGATGCAGCCCAAGGCTGGTAATACCATACCCTTCCTAAAATACATCTTGTGAGCTCTTTTGGGTTAGGACTCACAATATGAGAAAGGTGGGTATCACTCCAAGAGAGCTGCAGCTGTGTATATATCTACCAATATCTATATCAATATATATGTACCGTAAAATAACACAAAAGATGAAATTTCATGATGGAGAACAGAATTCACAGTCCATGATGTGTTTTTCATGGTAAGGCATTTGGTAGAGCCCTACTTATATACCAAAGTCAAGTCACTTTTCAGTTTTTTTTTTTTTGGATTAAACTAAACTGACCAAGCTTTTTAAATCTGTGATTTTAAGACATCCCTCAAATCAATTTTATGACTCTCTTCTACATCTTCTCCAATTGTTCAATATCCTTTTAAAATAAAGATGTCACGACTAGTTACAGTATTCAAGTATCTCTCATCAGCGTCATATACAGAGGTAAAAATTACCTTCCTTCTATTCACTACTCCCCTTTTTATATATCCAAGCCTTGCATTAACTCTTTTTGATCCAGCATCATGCCATGTTTTTCCACTACAACTCTTAAAGCTTTTGCAGAGTCATTGCTTTCCAGGCTGTAGTCCCTCATTCTGCAAATATGATGGGTATTTCTCATTCCTGGCTGTAACAGGACCTTGCATTTAGCTATGTTAAGAGGCATTTTGTTTGAATAGGCTGAGACTACCAAGTAATTGATATGATACCATGTGACTTCCTGTCCCATCATTATTTACCACTCTGCCAATGTTTGTGCCATCTGCAAATTTTATCAGTGGGAATTCTATATTTACTGATGAAAATGACGAATTATGTCAGCCTTAACACCGATACCCCCAGATTCCCATTAGAAAATCCTCAGTTTCATAATTCCCCATTCACAAATACATTCCGAGATTAATCAGTTAGCTAACCCTGAATCTATTTAACATATGCTTTCTTTATATGATACCGTTTTAATCTGAATGTTGTCTATTACTAAGTCAAAGGCCTTACAAAAACCAACGTGTACTGCATCTATGTAGTTTCCTTTACCAAACCTGTAATCAAAAATGAGATCAGGTTTGTTTGACATGACCAGTTTTCTATGATGCCAAGCTGACTAGCATTAATTATGTTCCTATACTTTGTATTATTTAAATCAAATGAATCATATATCAAAGTTTCCATTATTTTGGCTAGAATTCATGTCAATAAAATTGACCTATAGTTATACCTTGATCATCCTTTTCCCTTTTTTGAACATCAGATCTTCTGCAATTTTCATTGTATTCCAAGATTTACTAACAATTAACGTAAGTACGCCAGAGGGACTCTCACAGCCAACTCTTTTAGTGTCTGGGGTTCAAGTTATCTTGGGCCTGGTGATTTTAAAATGTATATCCCTTGCAAATGCTGTGTAACATTTTCCCTAGACAAAGGGAATGGGAAGTATTTCCTCATCAACACATGGTATGAACACATCATCCTACTACCTCCCAAATACAGAACAGAAATATTTACTGAACACATCTGTCTTTTCTGCATTATCATTAATAATTTTACCATCTCCATCTAATAACCAGCCTATATCACAGATAGGATTTCTTCTGTTGCTCAGACAAGCATCCCTTTCATCCCATCCTTATGCAGCCACCATCTTCCCAGATGTGAGTTTGTTCTCTTTTGAGTCCATTAATACAAGTCCTTTAGTTTCCAGTGAGGGCATAATGGAAAGACCTGATACACTTCCTGAGCTGAATGTACTGCCTCTGCAGCATTTTCAGCCATTCCTAACTTGTATTTGAGACTGAAAATGGTAGTGCAATGTGGATTTCTTCTAAGGCAGTACAGACTACTAGCCACGTACCACTTGGCCAAGACTCTCTTACATAAAAACTTGCTCTCTGTTCAACATGGGTTTTCCTAAATGTGCGTATTTGTGGTCTCCTCATTTTTGTTTTGATGTAATTACCACAGACATCTGATGTTTCCCTGCAAGGTGCAACTGTTTTGTGCACCATCTGCTTTATTTGCCCTTCTACCCTTTAGACTTCCAACATTAACACTCTCGCTTTGTTGACTTTCCTCTCTCACGTTGATAGATACTGTTCATATATAAAATGCTTATAATGCATAAAACAGAGAAACCAACAAGAAGGCAACAAAGCATGTTTTTTTTTAAAGTTATGATGCTTTTCCTTCCCCAAATCTGACTCCCTCAGTCTTTTCCATGACTTACCGTTCTATACATTTCTTCCCCACATACTTCCTTTTTCTGTTATTCCACTTCCCCCTCAATGTTCACTTCATTTATTTTTTGCATTTCTCTGACCTTTGACTTGTTTCCTCCTCCCATAGCCAATTTCATGAATAGTTTTCACACATTCCTTCCATTCCTCTGTGTTCAAAATGCTAAATGCATTCACTGTTCTAAGTCTCTGCTAGGCAATACTTTCAGGGCTCAGGGAGCACACAAATCACTCTTTAATGCTTCAAAATAGACAGATACGTCAGTGTAACTCTAAAGCACTGAAGGCAAATGTTTGATAAATAGTTTCTAAAACATGCCCTCTCCTTGAGCTGCACCACTGAAGACAATTCAAAGGCCAGAGCAAATTTATCTATGGAGATGTGCTTCACATCTGTGGATACCCACAAAGGGCTCTCCCTCCTCCTCTGCCCGGCTACCAGGTGGTGATGAGCACCAGGGCAGGTCTCTGCACTGCTGGCAGGTAACAGATACAACAAACTCCTAAATATCCCTGCAAGATGGGCAGAGTACTGGCCCTGTCTGGCCCCTCTGCCCTCACAACTGGTGTGACCCACACGCTTTTCTGTGCTGCCGGGTAGCATACCTGGGAGTATGCAAGAGGGAGATGACTCATTTCCAAGAGAGGATGAGGGCTCCCAGCAAAGCAGAAAGCTATCCTGGTCCAATGGGGGCAGGCCAGGTCCTGTGGGGGTGTGGCAGGAGCTGTTGCTGCCCCTTCCCCTCCCCTTGGGACCCTCATCCTTCTTGTGCTGCCCTTTAACCAAATGCACTGCTTTTGTGACACATGCCTCTTCCCTGCATGACCCTGACCAGTCCTTACTCTGCTCCCTCCCCTCCAGAAGCTTTGCTGTGTGGATGCAAGTAAAATCCAGATCACGGATTGCAAATCAGACAATTAGTTGAGCCTTGTAAATGTGGATCAGACGCAGATCCACACATTTATGTTCGCGCGGGGCTCTAACTATAAAGTTATATAGGAACAGTTGAGTTAGAAAATTGTGTGCAGGGCAGACAGATTTCAGAGTAGGTTTGCTTTTTGGCCTCTATGATAGCTGTGAAACAAGTCAAATTTCAGTAGTTTTAAAGTTAAGAAAGTTAAGCATGGTCAGACTAAATACTCTAGAATTGTAGACAACACCCAGTCGGTGAGGGCCTAGAGAAGGCTCATACTATCCCAAATTTTGAGATTAGTATTGTACAGCCTATTTAGAAAGCAAACCACCACAAAACTGACACGTTACACTGGGTATAAAAGACAGACATTTCAACACTTACACCATAAAATGGAAGAGGTTCTGACACACAATTTTCTACAAAGTATGGCTCCTGGCAACATAGATAACAGAAACCTTGATATCAGAAACTATAAGGTGCCACAGGACTTCTTCTGTGGAAAAACAGACTAACATGGCTACCCCTCTGATAGAGATGGAATGTACATTGTGTGCTGGGAAACCTCATTTGCTGGTACCAATCTGAGTTTAGTTCTTGATGCAGTTGTGCTGAAGCTAATATTGAGTGAACCTTGATGTGCCCTTCATATTTCAACCTTGATGTGCCCTTCATATTTCAATCTTGCAAGAGTATAACAATGCGATATATAAACTGACAAACAATCAGAAATGTATTCTTTGGAGAGAAGATGATTTGTGTGTATTCAAAGTAGCAAGTAAATAGACAGGCTATTACATGGAGCTGTGCTTGTTTATTGGGGGAAAAAAACAAACCTAAGAAACTTTTTTGTTTCCAGGATCAGCTAGGATAGGCAGTGGTTTAGAGAAATCAATTGAGAGGACGGTTGGTCAAAACTAAGGGCTTGTCTACACCAGACAGTGGATTGATGCTTCAACAGTCGTTCCACCGGCAGTTGATTTATCACATCTCCTTGCTGGAGCTGACAAGGAAGGGTGCCTCTTCTCCTGCCCCAGAAGTTTCAGAGCTTGGGGGACACATTTCTTTCTGATGCAGCCCTGAGACCCTGCATGGGTCTTAACGGGAAGCCTTGTAGCATGAAACTTAGGGGAGACTTAGATTTGGAGACTGAAAGGGGGCTTTCTTAACAGGTCTGTGAAAAACGTCATTACCCCATAACATGCAAGTATTTCTTTTTTGGGTGCACCAAACAAATCATGTCCCTGATAAAACCAATTACAAGAAAGTTAAAAAGTCAGTCCCTAAGCTCTTGAAAGATTAGTGTTACAGATTATTTTTTTTAGGTCAACACTTCACAGGTGTTCACAATATTTTTCTATATTGTAGTTTTTACAGATAATCTTCCATGAAACTTGTTAGTGACTTTTTTGGCACAGCATTCTGTCCTACCACTAGGTGAAATGACCAGGCACAAACTGGTACAAATGAGATGTGATCACAATTTTGTGTTTTATTTGTAATCACAAGCAGTGTTGCTGAGAAATACCTATCTTGATCTTGTACCGTAAAAAGTAGCCTCTAATGTGTATTCTACACTGACACAAAATCAACAATCCAGAAAGATGTACTTGAAGCCAAGCTAGAAACAGGATTCCCCTGCCTACCCTTGATTTGATGATAGAATATATACCCTATTTATAAGGAGATACTATACCAAATCTGTGATTCTCTTGTTAATGATACTGGGGGTGCAATTCAACTTCATACAACAAACTTGCCCAAATTTTCCAGTAACTATACACACCACATCAATAGATATATTTCTCAATATGTATATTTTTTGTCCATAGTGAGTCTCCCTCAAACTATTCAGTAGCCACTGAGAAGGGACACAGGAAGAACTCAAAATTGTATTATTTCTAGTCCTGCTTTTTGCAAAGAAACCTAAGAGTTTTGCAGGGAAATTTGCTGCAATGAGGAATATCCTCCTCTGCTCCATCTCAAGCATGAAGATCCACACGAGGCAAGGCGAAGAAGAAACAGAACTGCGTGTCTAGCACAGCTCTCACTTCCACAAGGAAAGAGGGAAATTTGTGTGTGACGTGCACCTGCGCTTGTAGCTCATTAAAAAGAACAAGAAGTCCTGTGGCATCTTACAGACTAACAGATTTTTTGGAGCTTTTGTGGGCAAAGACCCATTGTCAGATGTTTGCCCATGAAAGCTTATGCTCCAAAAAATCTGTCAGTCTATAAAACGCAACAGCACTTCTCATTGTTTTTGTGGATACAGACTAACACAGCTACCTCTCTAATACTTGCAGCTCTTTGGGGTTGATCTGCCCCAGAGTGAGAAATTTCCCATAGAAGTGTTTTTTTGGAGTAATTTACGTGGTATTTCATGAGTCATGATTTAATCTAATAGATTCGTTTGGTTTCATGCTTGATGTTTAACTTGTAGAAGAGAACTTAGTTGGCTCAAGCAAAATAAATGAGAACTTGACAACTATTCTGAAATGAAGCAGAGTATGTTTTGCTGCTTGATAAGCACAGAAGGCCAACAAAAACCAGATTTCAAAAGACAATACGTATAGGCATCTGGGTGCCTAACTTATGTTTCTAATTAACATAATTGGCACTCAAGTGTAGTAAGTGTGTTATCTTCCTAATCATATTGAGCATGACTACATACACAAGTACATGGGCAAGTCTGCATGCACAGTTCTGAAAATCTGGTCCATACTTACTAGTCAATTATACAATATCAAGAGTACTGACCTTGTGAAAAAACTCATAAATACACAGTTCGCCAAATCAAAATATCAAATACCTCACACAAACATACACACATTTTTATAAAATGCTTTGCAGTGTTAAATGCTGAAATATGAGCTGTATATGCAGGCTGTACAAAATGCAACGTAATAAAAATTTTAGTAGTTGCAAATTACCTCTTTTCTCTCTCTCTTTGTATGTCTGTGTGTGTCTCAAGAAAAAGGAAGCAACTAGCTATATTTCACAGAATCACAGGGCTGGAAGGGACCTCAGGAGGTTATCTAGTCCAGCCCCCTGCTTCAAGCAGGATCAACCCCCACTAAGTCATCCCAGTCAGGACCTTGTCCAGCCGGGACTTAAAAACCTCAAGGGATGGAGAATCCACCACCTCTCTAGGCAACGCATTCCAATGCTTCCCCACCCTCCTGGTGAAGTAGTTTTTCCTAATATCTAACCTACACCTCTCCCTCTTCAACTTCAGACCATTACTCCTTGTTCTGTCATCTGACACCACTGAGAACAGTTTCTCACCCTCCTCTTGAGAGCTCCCCTTCACGAAGCTGAAGACTGCTATTAAATCACCTCTAAGTCTTCTCTTCTGTAAACTAAACAAGTCCAAATCCCTCAGCCTATCCTCATAGGTCTTGTGCTCCAGACCTTTAATCATTTTTGTTACCCTCCGCTGAACCTGCTGCGGTACATCCACATCCTTTTTATACTGGGGGGCCCAAAACTGGACACAATATTCTAGATGTGGCCTCCCCAGTGCCGAATAGAGGGGAGCGACTACTTCTCTAGATCTGCTTGAAATGCTCCTGCTAATGCACCCTAGTATGCCATTAGCCTTCTTGGCTACAAGGGCACACTGTTTACTCATATCCAACCTTTCATCCACCATTACCCTAAGGTCCCTTTCTATCATAGTGCTGCTGAGCCAGTCGGTCCCCAGCCTGTAACAATGCTTGGGATTCTTCCGCCCCAGGTGCAGGACTCTACACTTCTCCTTATTGAACAACATCAGATTTCTTTTGGCCCAGTCCTCCAATTTATCCAGGTCCCTCTGGATTCTCTCTCTACCCTCCAAGGAATCTTCCTCTCCTCCTAGTTTTGCGTCATCCGCATGCTTGCTGAGGGTGCAATCCAGTCCCTCATCCAGGTCATTAATAAAGATGTTGAAAAACACTGGTCCCAGAACCGAGCCTTGCGGCACTCCACTTGAAACAGTCCGCCATCCAGATATTGAGCCATTGACCACTACCCGTTGGGCCCGACCATCAAGCCAGCTTTCTATTCATCTTACAGTCCAAGGATCCAATCCATATTTCCTTGACTTATGGACAAGAATGTTGTGGGAGACCGTATCAAAAGCCTTGCTGAAGTCAAGGTATATCACATCCACTGACTTCTCCATGTCCACAGAGCTTGTTACTTCATCACAGAAGCTAATCAGATGGGTCAGGCAGGACTTGCCCCTGGTGAATCCATGTTGGCTACTTTTGATCACTTTCCCTTCTTCGAAGTGCTCCAAAATAGATTCCTTGAGGAGTCCCTCCATTATTTTCCCAGGGACTGAGGTAAGGCTGACGGGACTATAGTTCCTTGGATTGTCCTTCTTTCCTTTTTTAAAGATGGGCACTACGTTTGCCTTCTTCCAGTCATCCGTTATCTCCCCTGATCTCCAAGAGTCTTCAAGGATAATGGCCAAAGGTTCATCAATGACCTCTGCCAATTCCCTCAGTACCCTGGGGTGCCTTAAATCCACACCCATGGACTTGTGCACATCTAGTTTTTCTAGATAGCTCAGAACTTGTTCATCCCCCACAGATGGCTGCCCTCCACCTTCCGATACTGCATTGTCTTGGACCGTCATGTGGAAGTTGACTTTGTCCGTGAAGACTGAAGCAGAAAAAAGCATTGAGTACTTCAGCTTCTCCTGCATCATCTGTCACTAGGTTACCTCCCTCATCCAGTAATGGCCCCACGCCTTTTCTGATAACCTGTTTATTGTTCACATGCCTGTAGAAACCCTTCTTGTTACTCTTCACATCCCTTGCCAGCTGCAGTTCCGATTGTGCTTGCACTTTCCTGATTACTGCCCGGCACTCTCCAGCTGTATGTTTAGACTCCTCCTTAGTCAACTGTCCACGTTTCCATTTCTTGTATGCATCCTTTTTGAATTTAAGCTGGCCAAGGATTTCCCTGTCAAGCCAAGCTGGTTGCCTACCATGTTTGCATTTCTTACTATGCAGCAGGATTGTTTGTTCCCGTGCCCTCTTTAAAATACCGTCAGTTCTCTTCAACTCTTTTCCCCTTCATCTTCATTTCCCAAGGGATCCTGCTCATTCGCTCTCTCAGGGGGTCAAAGTCTGCTCTTCTGAAATCAAGGGTCTGTATGTTACTGCTCACCTTTCTTACTTTTGTCCAGATCATGAAATCTATGATCTTAGGGTCGCTGCAGCCCAGGTTCCCTCCCACTTCTATTTCTTCTACTAGTTCTTCCCTGTTAGCAGCAGGTCAAGTTGCGCACATCCCCTGGTTGGTTCCTTCAGCACTTGTACCAAGAGGCTATCCCCAACATTCTCCAAAAACTTCCTGGATTGTCTGTGCGCTGATGTATTGGTCTCCCAACAAATGTCTGGATGATTAAAGTCTCCCATGAGAACCAGGGCCTGTGATTTGGAAGCTTCACTTTGTTGCCTGAAGAAAGCCTCATCTATCTCATCTCCCTGATCTGGTGGTCTATAACAGACAGCAACTACAGCATCACCTCTGTTACTTCCACCTCTAAGCTTAACCCAAAGACGCTCAACTGGATTTTCTCCTTCCTCATACTGGAGCTCTGAGCAATCATACTGCTCCCTCACATAGAGCGCAACTCCTCCTCCTTTCCTCCCTAAACAATTTATAACCTTCCATGACCGTGCTCCAGTTAGGCAAATCGTCCCACCAAGTCTCCATTATTCCAACCACCTCATACTTGTTTGACTGTGCCATGGCCTCTAATTCTTCCTGTTTGTTCCCTAGTCTTCTGGCATTAGTGTAGAAGCATCATAGAGGAGGGGCCAATTGCCCCACTTTCTCCTCTTCACCCAAGACACCCACTTGATTGTTCCCTCCTCCTTCCCCACTTACCTCAGGGGTATTTAGAGGTGTGACGGTTATGTTATGCAAGAGACATCTGGAATACAGTAGATTTTTTTTTCTGAATTACAGCACTGATCTTCTGATCAATCCTTCAGCATATGACACTGGCAAAGCATATCTCACATAACTACTGCAAACTGAAAAATATCAATTTGTGCAAGCAAGTATTTTATAGCTATAGACCAGGGGTTGACCTCAAAATGATATGAAAGTGAAATGATATTTTGAAGCATTTTTCTAACAGTGAAAGTTCAGTTCAGTCCTATCAACTCGCTGCCAATGAAAATCAGACTTGAATACCTTACAATTTTTTAAAACATTTTGTTTCTGAAAAAGAACTGAAAAAAACCACATAAGTATATTTTATTAAAGATGTCTCAATTTAAAAAACTGTACAATTTTTGAAAATGGATATTCTGGTAAGTATCACCAAAAGAAAAGGAAAGAAAAGAAAAGAAAGGAAAAGAACCCCTGAACAAAAATCCATTAGGAAGAAAGTTTCTTTCAATATACTGTATACAGGGTACAAAGAAATTGCTCTACTGTCCAGTACAATTTAGCTTCCCTTTCCTCTCCCTGAACACCTGGGCCAAAGGAAGGGATATAAAAAGAGCCTCTGGAGTAACAGGAAGACAGCTTGGAGGAAATCACAGATCCTCGCTCAGGGTGGGGCTGATCTCCAGGATGCAGAAGCTACAGTTGATTACTTTTTGCTTATGTTACTTTGCTTTTAGTTACATTTGTGACAATATCAAAACACTGAACAGATTTTGCAGCTTGTAGCTGCATTTTATTTCTGCTCCATCATACTATGAGCTCACAGTATAATTTAGAATAGGGTTTGGAAAGGGTTGTAGAAATGATACCTGGCTCTTCTTATATATTTAGGCCTGTACTTACCTATCTCCTTAAAGATTTAGTTGACAAGACCTACCTGTGAGCATAAGTCATGACCACGTTTCTGAGCTGCCAACAAAGAATGTAGCCCCAAATGTTCATGCTGAGAACATGAACATGCTATTCATGTTCAAAATTATGTGGTTTAATACTGAGCTGCTTTGAGAGAGGTGCCAAATTTCACTGAGTCATAAAGATTATTTTGACACATGAAATCGGCATGACATGACATGAAATGTGTCATGCCTAATAATATTTTGATGACATACAAATTTAAAAGGGGATAATTAATCATGAGTGGGAGAACAGGATGATCATAAAAAGCTGTTAAGAAGCATCTTGTTTGCAGTGCAAAGTGTGCCCCAATATTAACAAGAATAACAACAGATGAGCAGATTTCACACTTCACTGAGCAAAAATGGGGAAGATTACTTCACACCTTTCTCACTGCTATTATACGGCATCAGATGTTTTTTTACACATATTTGACAAAGGTGGCAAAACATAACTCCATCACAATGAAAAGACTAGAAAACCAAACACCACAATGAAAACTTACAGTCTGTTAAGAACAGATAACAATAACATACTTGAGTAAATAAAGCATATAAACACATACTTCATTAGAATTAACATCTCCACTGTATTGTGAGCCTTAATTATGATGGCCACAGCTACACTACAGCAATCTGTTGAAAGATGATCTTCTGGAAGATCTTCTTTCAAAAGAGCATGTCCAAGTACAAAAAAGCGGATCAAAAGATCGATCCCCTCTTTTGAAAAATAACATCCACACAGCCCTTGCTCTTTCAAAAGAATGGGCCAGGGATCAAAAAATCCAGTGCCATGAGGACTGCTTTTTTGAAAAAAGGACCCGTGGAGCATCTACACATGCTTTTTTTGTGAAAGAAGCTTTCAAAGAGAGGTGCTCTTCCTGAACCAGGAATGGCAGAGGGCCTCCGGAAGAGAAGCCACATTCTTTCCATTTCGGACAGAAAGAATGCATTTTGTGTGTGGACACTCCGGGGCTTGTCTACACTACCACCTTCCTTCGAAGGAAGGATGGTAATTAGGGTTTGGGGAGTTTGCTAATGAAGTGCTGCCGTGCATAGGCAGCACTTCATTAAGTAAATTCCCCCTGCCCCCACCCGTGGCAACTTCGAAGTTTTAAACTCAAAATTTTGAGAAGTAAGGGGACTTCGAAGTTGCCCCAGCACTTCAAAGTACCAGCAGGTGAGCCGTGGCTAGACGCGTGCCAGTAGTGCGAAGTTTAAAACTTCGAAGTTGCCGCCAGGGGGCGGCGGGGTGGAATTTGCTTAATGAAGTGCTGCCTTCGAAGGATAAGCCCCAGGTGTTCTCTCAGAAAGGGGCCTGATTTTCTGAAAGAACCTGCTAGTGTAGACGTGGCTGACATGTCTAAGGCAGGGATGGGGAACCCAGGGCCCACAGGCCAGATCCAGCCCACCATGTCTGGGGCTCCCCACCTGAGCCAGCACTGGTGCTTCAAGTCTTAGTTTCACCCTCATGACTGGAATGCCAACGCTGGCTTGCCTTGCTACAGGGGAGGGAACACCAAGTCTCAGAAGCTGGACGAAGGCAAGCTGAGTGCTACATCCAGCCCGTGGGCTCTGCCTGGAGGAGGAGAGGGGAAGGAGGCAGCTCTGTGCAATACCACTGTTCCTAAGCTTGCTTGCAGGCTCCATCCCTGCCACCCCCACTGTCTAGGATTTGCAGCCAATGGGAGTGGTGGAAGCAGTGCCTTTGAGTGCAGGGCAGCACAGATCACTCTGTGCCCCACTAGGAGCTGCACCTTGTAAGTACCAGTGTTCCCTGTAAACTGAGTGCTTGGACAGCTGCCCAGGAGAGATTCTGGTGCTGCCCAGCTGATTACAAGAGTGCCCACAGCAAGCAGCATATGTTCCATAGTGTGCACATCTGCACATACTCTGGTTCACACGACAAAATGTATTCCACCCATGTTGGAGAAATTTAGAGGAAACACAGTTAAGCACCCCAATCCACTATCCCCGCACAGACACAGCACCTCCACCCTCAGCCCACTCGTTCACTGTACCTCCTGCCCAGACCCTGCACCTCACTCTTGCACCCTTCATCCACCCCCCGCCTGTGCCCTGGCAGCCCACTCCTTCATTCCCTCATTTCTGGCCCCAATCCAGAGCCTGTGGAGTCCCACAAAATCTACAAGCCTGTGGCCTCCAGAATAGTTCAACTGGCCCTGTGGGGAAGCCCTAAGCCTCAGCTCTGCCATGGGGTTTGAACATGAGGGGAGAGGTGAGTGTCTCTTTCTGCTTCTCAGTTTGGGGCCATGTCTTAGAAGTGTTTTTTTTTTTACCCCCTTGTCCTTCTTACTTGGAGGCCAATTCAGTGAGGGTGGGGCTGGTTTCTTTTTATTTTTTATTTCTTTTTCTGCTTCTCACTTGTGTGTGGCCCCTAATTTATTTTTCTGTAGGTCAGTGGCACCAAACCCCCAAAAGTTCTCCACCTCAGTCTAAAGCTACATACACAGTTCAAAAACAATACTACAAGAAAATGTCTCAAAGCTATAAATGTATCCAAAAAAGTCTTATTACTCTTTAGAAAGGAAGACACTTCTGTTGTCTGTCTGTCTTTAGCAGCACTCCAACCAATGTTCTAGGCCTTTGAATTTAAGACGAGAATTTTATTTCCATTATTGTTTATAATTTGTTTTTGCTAAGAAACTGGATCATTTGCATGAATAGGTTCAGAAAAAAATTAAAGAAAGAAAGGTTACTCACTGTAGTAACGGTGGTTCTTCGAGATGTGTCCCCGTGGGTGCTCCACATTAGGTGTCGGGCTCGCCCGGCGCCGCAGATCGGACCTTCCAAGCAGTTTCTGCCGGACCGCGCATGCGCCGGTGCGCGCCGCTCCCTTGCGCACTCCTGGCCACGTGTGCAATGCGGTCCCCGCCAGTTCCTTGACCAACCGCCTCGGATGCTCCTGAAAAACACTAAACAGAGATCCGAAGCGGGGAGGATGGGCGGGTAGTGGAGCACTCACGGGGACACATCTCGAAGAACCACCGTTACTACGGTGAGTAACCTTTCTTTCTTCTTCGAGTGTCCCCGTGGGTGCTCCACATTAGGTGACTACCCAGCAGTAACCCAAGGTAGGAGGTGGGTAATCGGATTATGTGCAGCTTGTCCCCGAGAGGACCGCTGTCGAGAGCTGGGTATCCTCTTGGAATACCCTGTGAAGGGCGTAATGTTTGGCGAAGGTGTCATAGGATGACCAGGTCGCCGCTCTGCAAATGTCTTTTAGCGCGACGCCCTTGAAAAAGGCTGTTGATGCCGCCACTGCCCTAGTGGAATGAGCCCTGGGAGTGGCCAGTAAAGGAGTCTTTTTGAGTTCGTAGCACATTTTTATGCAGGATACGATGTGCTTCGAGATTCTCTGCGAAGAGAGACCTTCTCCTTTCGATTTGGGAGCGAGAGAGACTAAGAGTCTATCCGTTTTCCGGAAGGACTTGGTCCTGTCTATATAGAAGGCTAGCGCCCTCCTCACATCCAGGAGGTGTAGGCACGCCTCTTGGTTAGAGTTATGAGGCTTTGGATAAAATGAGGGTAAAACAATAGGTTCGTTAATGTGAAACTCAGAAGAAACTTTGGGAACAAACGCTGGATGCAGCCGTATGGTTACCGCCTCCTTGGAAAAAACAGTGCAGGGTGGCGTTGCCATAACTGCCGCAAGCTCGCTCACCCTGCGAGCTGACGTGATTGCGAGAAGAAAGGTCGTCTTTATCGTAAGGAGGCGGAGGGAAACCGTGGCCAAGGGCTCGAACGGTGGTCCCGTTAGCACATTAAGCACCAGGTCCAAGTTCCACAAAGGTGGAAGAGGTTTCCGAGGGGGGTATAGGTTTACCAACCCTTTGAGGAACCTGGTAACCATGGGATGGGCGAACACCGTCTGCCCTTCCTCTTCGTGTCTGAACGCCGAAATGGCGGCAAGGTGGACCTTTAACGAGGACAGTGAGAGTCCTCCTCTCTTGAGGTCCAGTAAATGCTCTAATATCACAGGTATAGGCACCGAAAGAGGGGCTAGCTGTTTGGTAGAACACCATGCCGTGAAGCGAGTCCATTTCTGCTTGTAGGTCTTCCTGGTGGAAGTCCTCCTGCTACTTTCTAGGACTTACTGCACTTCCTCCGTACATGTGCTCTCTAGGGAGCTGAGCCATGGATTAACCACGCTTGTAGTCGCAGGCCTTGGGGGTGCGGATGCACTATGGACCCCTGGGCTTGCGTGAGCAGATCCGGCGCCACCGGAAGGGGCATCCGTGGACAGTCCGACATGTGCAGGAGTAGGGAGAACCATTGCTGTCAATCCCACATTGGGACTATCAGGATCATTCGGGCTCCTTCCCTCCTGGCTTTCTGCAAGACTTTGTAGATCAGCACTGTGGGAGGAAAAGCGTAAAGCAGGGGGCCCCTCCACGAGATCGCGAACGCGTCCCCCAGGGACCCCCGTCCCAGTCCTGCCCTGGAGCAGAATCGTGGGCACTTCTTGTTGTGTTGAGTGGCAAACAGGTCTATCTGGGGAAAACCCCATGCGTGAACAATTGGTCGTAGCAGATCGGGACGGATCTGCCACTTGTACGTGAGTGCAAAACGCCTGCTCAGCTGGTCTGCCTTCACATTGTGAGCGCCTGGTAAGTACGAGGCTTTCAAGATTATATTGTTGGCGATGCACCAGTTCCATAACCGGACTGCTTCCACACATAAGGCACGGGACTGAGCTCGTCCTTGCCGATTTATATAAAACATGGTGGAGGTATTGTCTGTACTGATCCCGACAACTTTGCCTTGTATATGGTCTCAAAAGTGTCTGCAGGCGTTGAACACTGCTCTGAGCTCCAGTATATTTATGTGCAGTGACTGCTCCGTGGAGGACCACAGCCCTTGAGTCACCTCTTCGCCCATGTGTGCTCCCCACCCTATGAGGGAGGCATCTGTAGTAAGAAAAACCGATATTTGTGGTTAGTGGAAGGGTACCCCTGTTAGCAAGTTCTTGGGGTTTACCCACCATTGCAGGGATTTGCGCACCTCTGCTGTGGGCGACACCACCCTGTGAATGGAGTGTGCTGCCGGTTTGTATACGCTCACCAGCCAGTGCTGCATGCTGCGCATGTGTAACCTGGCATTCTGTACTATGAACGTCGCCGCTGCCATGTGGCCCAACAGCTGTAAGCACGTCAGGAGCGGCACCGCAGGGCTGAAGGTGATGACCTGCACGAGGGAGCCGATGGCCCGAAAGCGAGTCTCTGGTAGATACACCCTCGCTGTAGTAGAATTTATGTGTGCCCCTATGAACTCTATGTCCTGTGTGGGGTCTCTCTTTGATTTTGCCAGATTGATAACCAGGCCGAGCGAAGAGAACGTGCCTGCTGTGACGCGTATCATGCGTAGTACCTCCTCCTTCGAGGCCCCTTTGAGTAGGCAGTCATCCAGATACGGGAATATAAATACCCCGTCTGTGCAGGTAGGCTGACACCACTGCCAAGGTCTTGGTGAAGACTCTGGGGGCTGAGGAGAGGCCAAACGGTAGGACTTTGTATTGAAAATATTCTTTGCCTACCACGAACCGGAGGAATCGCCGGTGAGCCGGATGGATAGTTATGTGAAAATACGCGTCTTGTAAGTCGAGGGCTGCGAACCAATCTCCATCGTCCAGTGCCGTAAGGATGGAGGCGATTGTGATCATCCGAAAGCGTTGCTTGTGCAGGTACCGGTTGAGGCCTCGAAGATCTAAGATTGGCCTCCAGCCTCCTGTCTTTTTCTCCGTGAGGAAGTACCTTGAGTAGAACCCTTTTCCTTGCAGTTGCTCTGGCACTCTTTCCACTGCCCCTATGAGCATGAGATGGCCTACCTCCTGCTTGAGCCTCGCTACGTGGGAGGCCTCCTGGAGGTGGGGCCTGGGTGGAGGTCGTGGCGGTGGGAGTGACTGGAAGGGGATCGCGTACCCCGTGGCTATGATCTCCAGCACCCATTTGTCTGTGGTGATCCTTTGCCACTGGTCGTAGAATGGTCGGAGGCGATGGTGGAATAGCCGCTTCGGATGACTTTGTGCGATGGTAGTGATGGCGCAGCCCTGGATCTGTGTGTCAAACTTGTGGCCTTTGGCCCTGCCCCGAGGACGCACGGCTCTGTTGGGAACGTCGCCTGGGAGTTCTGTACTGCTGGTGCTGTTGATGTCGCCCTTGCTCGTAACCCCTGTGGTACTGGGGACGCTGTTGCTGGTACTGGTACCGTCTTTGTTGAGGGTAGTACTTTTTCTTTCTGTATGGAGGGGTGTAAATCCCCAGGGTCCTAAGTGTGGCTCTTGAATCTTTACTGGAATGAAGGACCGAGTCAGTTGATTCAGCAAACAGCTTCTGCGAGTCGAAGGGAAGATCGACTATCTTTGCCTGCAGATCCCTCGGTATACCCGAAGTCTGGAGCCAGGACTCCCTTCGCATCACCACTGCCGTAGCTGTGGAGCATGCTGCTGTGTCCGCAACATCCAGGGCGATCTGAACTCCCGTCCTCGAGGCTGCATAGCCTTCTTGCACGATGGCCTTGAGCACCGGTTATTTGTCCTCTGGAAGCGAGTCCATGAGGGAGGTTAACCTAGTGTAGTTGTCGAAATTATGGTTCGCTAAATGCGCTGCGTAATTTGCCATTTGCAACAGTAGAGTGGAGGAGGAGTAGACCTTTCTGCCGAACAGCTCTTGCTTCTTGGCATCTTTGTCTGTTCCCCCGTCTTGAATTGAGATGTCTTTGATCTTTGTTGCGACGACTCCACCACCAAGGAATTTGGTTGTGGGTGGCTGAACAGGAACTCCATGCCCTTCGCTGGCACGAAGTATTTCTTATCCGCTCTCTTGTGGACAGGCGGAATAGTCGCAGGGGTCTGCCATATCATAGTGGCGGACTCCAAGATTGCTTCATCAAGCGGTATTGCTATTTTGGAGGAGGCCGGAGGTCTCAGGTTTTTGAGGAGCTTATGGTGTTTCTCTTGCACCTCTGCTGTCTGGATGCCTTGTGTGAAGGCCACCCTCTTAAATAGCTCTTGAAACTGTTTGAGATCGTCCAGAGGATGGACGTCCCCCGGGGCCGTAGCCTCGTCCGGACAGGAGAGTGAGGAACCACTAGGGTATGCCTCTCTGGACCCTTCCGGTTCCTGTTGGCGATGGTACATCCTCTCGCTGGAAGCTTGCAAGGGAAAATCTCGGGGTTCCATAACCAGTTCCCCCTGAGATACTTGAGTCTCTGTCCCCGTTTGCGATTGCCCTCGGGGATACGGGACCGTCCGTGGGGATCTTTCCCTGGTAGATTGTCGGTGATGTCTATACCCCGCGTGATAGGGGCGACCATGGCAGCATGGGCACTGTTCTTGGGAAGGTGACCTAGACCACTTCCTTGGTGCATACCCTGTGCGTCTGGGGGAGCGAGATCGTCGAGAGATCTGGGACACTGGAGAGAGCGATTTGTGATAGTATTCCAGCAGCTCAAACCCCAGGAAGGGTGAAGGTGGTCCCAGCCAGGGCGAGGCTGGTTGTAAAAATGGAGACGGGGGCTCCGGGTAGGCTAGGGGGGACCCCTGTCTTCTGGTTGGAGTCTGCAGCATAAGCGGAGGGCTGAGAGAAAGCAACTCTGCAGCCCTGTCTGGAGAGGGGCTGCGGTGCCTTGTTTTCTGTGCAGCCTTCCCCCTCCCTTGAGGGAGTAGCTCTGCCCCCTGACGTGTAGGGGATCTCAGCCCCGTCCGCGCCGTGCTTGGCATGCTTATGGGCGGTGCCGCATGGGCGGTGTCCTTCGGTGCTTGCAGGCTGCGTGCCTGCGCGCTCTGCACTGCCGGTTCCCCGGGGGTCGGTGCCGCTGCTTGCGGTGCTGCCGGTACCGGCGCTTGTTTAGCCGCCGCCCTGCCTGCGGTGCAGGGTGGCTGTTTGATTATCGGAGGCTGAGCCGCCTCCACGTGGCTCTCCGTGCCACCGCCGATCAGCTGTTGCTGCGGCTGGGGGCTGTGCGCTCCTCCCCTCCCGCTCGCTGTTGCTGCCGGCAGGGATCGGGCTGGGGAGGCTTTCCTCCGTTTTTGCACTGATGGGGTGAGGGAGGCGGCTTTCCTTTTATGGGCCCCGGAGGGTCCCTCCTGCTGCGGCCGCTCCGGCACGTCTGGCTGGAGGGCCTTGTCGAAGAGCAGCATTTTAAGCCGCATCTCCCTGTCCTTCCTTGCTCTGGCTGTTAATTTTGCACAGAAGGAGCATTTCTGCGTGACATGGGACTCCCCGAGGCACCTTATGCAGAGACTGTGCCCATCAGACACTGGCATTGCCTCTCGGCAGGACTCACATTTCTTGAATCCTCAAGAGGACATTGTTGGTGAGTCTTTCAGTTATTAATGGGTACTTAGCACCTTCTCTGTGCTGTTTTTCCCCCTCTCCGATAGCCTGCCGCGGCAGGAGGGCTAATGGCCCTAGGCTCCTGGCCTCCGGTGCTCCGCTTGTTACTAGGACTGGACTGAATGCCGTTCCGCTTGTTTGTTTGTTTGTTTTTTGAAAATAACAACTGGCTAACTTAACAGTAGCCGAAGAACTTGAAAACTTTAAAGAAAAACAGTTAAAACCATTGAATACGCTAACTTGGCCGTAGCCTAGTCAGATTCCGTCTGCAGCCGACGGCGGTTAAGAGGAACTGGCGGGGACTGGATCGCGCACGTGGCCAGGAGCGCGCAAGGGAGCGGCGCGCACCGGCGCATGCGCGGTCCGGAAGAAACTGCTTGGAAGATCTGATCTGCGGCGCCGGGCGAGCCCGACACCTAATGTGGAGCACCCACGGGGACACTCGAAGAAGAACAAAACTTAACACCTTTTTACAATAAGATACAAGGTAATTTTTAGAGTGTCAGTATGTTTGAAAATAAATTTCTCGAAGTGCTTTTAAAACAACACACAATTTTTGAAAGAGTAATACTTACCAATCCACTTACAGCTACAATCCAGATGTAGGAATCAGAGGTTATGAGCTGGAAGATATAAGAGTAATTTTTTAATATGGGTATTAGTATTTACACAGATGTTGTTTTCTGATATTCCAACCCCTTGTACTAAGTATGACTTGTGTCGATCTCCCCAAAGTAAATTGGCAGACTCATCCATTTTTGTCTAAATTTAGTTCTGTGATAATACTGGCACACTCCAGACCTAAAAAAATCAAGGGGAATCTGATAGCTGCTCTTTTCCCACAGTGCTATGCATTTTACTTTCATATAGCATTATTAAGTTCACCATAATGCTCCACAGGAAGTTAGATCATAAGATACAGAAAACAAGTTTGAAAGACAAACTTAAAGGAAGCAACCCAGCAGCTGAGAGAGAGCAGAAAAAGAGTTCCAAATAGAAGAGGCAGCTTAAGTTAGAGGAGCATATCTTAATTTTATAGTCATGGACGTGGCCCAGAATAGAGGCCAAGCTTTGAAAAATGAAATTATTCTATCCCAGTAGGAAGTGTATTGATGAGAAGTCACAGAGTTAAGTATGAGTGAATCTGTAAGAGGACTGCACAAATCAAAACAGGGGATCCATTATAGGAATCAAGGCTTCGACATTTAACCACCTGGAGAAAGTTCACCTTGGTGAAAAGGACTGAAAGAAAAGGAATGAAAACCAGACTGAAATTGGTTATGGAGGTTGTTCTATGAAATGTAGCCAGAATGAGATCATCTGGCTCAGCCAGAATCTGTCTGCAGAAAAAGTAACTTGAGATAATAAATCATTGGTGATCGTAGTGTGGTAATAGTAGCTGTGAATGCAAGAGGAAAAGTCTGTGTGGAGTCAGAGCGGTTGGCAGTAGCAGAAATCTACTTTTTACAGTATGACCATCCATCCTGTGTTCGGTGGGATGGTCACATATTTGGGACACCAAAAAGGTATCCTGACTTATTTTTTAAAAGGGACTAATTGTCCTGTATTTGGGCCGTCCCCTCACCACTGACCTTTTCTGCCAGCAGCTGCGCTGGCGCAGCTGCTGGCAGGAGTCACTTCCCTGAGGCTTGGGGAAAAAGAGGAGCACTGGGGGCTGTCACTTCCCCGGAGCTCCCAGAGAGGCTGGCAGCTACGGCTTCCCTGGAGCTCCCAGGGAGCGCTGGTGGCTGTGGCTTCCCCGGAGCTCCTGGGGGTAGGGCTGGCAGCTGCCACTTCCTTCCCAGCTCCCTGGGGCTTAGTGGAGCAGGGAGGAGTCACCCCTTCCCCCCTTCATATCTCCCTGTCCCATATTTGGGACAGGGAGATATGGTCACCTTAATTTGTCAAGAAACTAAAGCTACATCTACACTGGTAGGGATGCACAAAATCGACCTCTCAGGGGTTGCAGTAAACCCCCATACTCTTCCCAAGATGCAAGAAGTAAGAGAGGCTGATGTGAGAAATACTCCAGTTGACCTTCTTCAGTAAGGATGGCCAGGTGAGCTGAGTGCGGAAGAATTGATTCCAGCTACGCAATTGCCATAATTAGAGTTGCGTATCTGCAGTTGACTTACTTAGC
Organism: Carettochelys insculpta; assembly: GCF_033958435.1. Classification (NCBI taxonomy): domain Eukaryota; kingdom Metazoa; phylum Chordata; order Testudines; family Carettochelyidae; genus Carettochelys; species Carettochelys insculpta. The sequence continues at coordinate 107,881,827 of NC_134137.1, read as the reverse complement.
CTAGTGTTGACATAGCCTAAGGTAAGATAGGAAAAGCCAGTGATTAAGGTGGGAAAGGACCCAATGAGGAGATGCCTTTTTCAAATAGTTTTGACAGAGACAGCAGAGAGAAATAGAACAGGTTTCAGAGGGATCAACGGAAAATGATCTGCTTGAGCAAAAAACAAACCAAACAAAACCAAAACAACAACAACAACAACAACAAAAGACCAACAACCCTCTAGATGCTGAAGGGCATACAGGAAGGAGGAAGGTTGTTGGAGAAGTGACATGAGTCAGTATTCTGAAACTGCTCTGTTCATCTCAAAACACACTAAACCATGTTTTACTTTTTTACGGGTACCTTCCATTGGTAGTTTAAAATAATTTTACATCTTTTATAATGTGTATAAATAGGCATAATTTCTTATAAATGTGCCAGTCTCCTGTTACATAAATCACACCTTAATTTTTAGAACTTTTCATAGATACCGTGCTCTTGTCCTGAATAGCTAATATTTTTTCATTCATTTTCCTCTTCATGCTTCTGATATTATGATACACATAAGTTTAATGTTCACTTCATATTGAAAAATGACCAATTTTGTCAGAGGGTAGTTTTGTGTATGAAAATACAATATAATTATCAAAATCTTATAATCAACCAGATCCTTGCTGCCATCAAACATACTGGCAGAATCTTGATGCAAGTTACACATTTTTTTCCTGTTTCACATGACAGAAAACAAGGAAATTAGCTGAACTATTGTATTTATATGACATTAACTGAATTTTTCCATCAGTATTTTTGTTAAAGTAAAAATATTAATCAAAATAAGCTATTTTATTAGTTGGACTTTACAGCTTGTTGGAGTGGGAGGACAGAAACAGAAATTAATGAAATAGCAGTAATCTTGCACATTAACTCAGCCCACTTTACCATAGTAGGTCACTAGTATTTAGAAATCTTTATTGTACATATTTGTTCCTCTTGTTTGGTGTTACAAGGTCTGAGGGTTCAGATTATTTGAGGTATTTACTTATTGATGTGTTCAGCTTTGCAATGCTTAAATAACATAGGAGACCAAATCTCGTCGTCTAGCCATGTCAGAGGAGAAACAGGAGCCGGTGGATATGGTTTAATTAAGCAGAAACTTCATTTATGAAAAATATCTGGGAATAGCCAGCAATAAATTGTACAATGCAAGTCATCATTATTTCTTTAACTGTTTTCATGTGTTTGGGAGAGCTGCTGTCAGACCACCTCCTTCGAAATTGGGTCCGGCTGCTCCCCTATCCACCTCTCCCTATGTATGAAGATAATGGGCATAGGAAAAAGGAGGGGATTGGCTTACTCTAATTCCCTGGTTGGGAGGGTCGGTGTTACCAGTCTGATCCCAGACAGAGATCTCTCTGGAATTGTCTGTAAGAGCACCTCTTCCCTTCTCTGGTGAGCTGGAAGGGCAGTTCCCCCTCCACCTGGTCCAGGCACTTCCTGGTCTCTCAGGTACACCTTCCTCTTCCTCCACATCTTCCACCAATTGCAAAGGGAAGCCCCTCTAATGGCAACACCACCCTTTTCTTCCAGCTAATTGAACAAAGTACCCACCACACACAGTTGCAGTGAACTCATTTTCATAAGTGATTCAGGCATTTAGGAGCCTAGATCTCACCAACTGTCAATGGGATTTTGTCTCGTAAGAGCCTAAATCCCCTTTTTAAATGATATTTTACATCTCAAATCAGCTAGCCTTTGCAGCACTGAGCACATCACCACCTATGTTCACTTCAAACCTCGGTCTAAGACAGAGGTGGACAATAATTTTTGATGGGGGGCACTCCAAGAATGTGGTAAATGGTAAAGGGCCTTACTCTTCCATGATATTAATGACAGAGGTGCTGGGCTTGGGATGGAACTTGGATGCAGAAGGGAGCTTGGAGTAAGGAACTGGGGTAGAGGAGGGGATTTGGGATCTGGAAGGGAGTTTGGGTGAAGTAGGGAGTTGTGACCTAGGGCAGAAGATCGGAGTGCAGGGAGGGATGTAGAGGTCTGGGTTGTGACCTGGGGCAGGAAGGAATTGCAGGGGCCTGGGGGGCAGAGGAGGAAGAGGGTTTGGGTTACATAGGGTAGGGGGTCAGGGGTGGGCTGGGGTACAAGAGGCAGGCTTTGACCAAGAGACGCTCATCTGGGCAACTCCCGGCCAGCCTGGTGGGCTTCTGAGGCAGGCTACCCGCTTTGCATGCGCGGGCAGTCTGAACAGAGAAGCCAGCTGTGAGCCCATGTTCATCTGTAAACATCTACAAGCCCAAAGGGAGAAGAAGAAGGGTAATTTCTTCAAACAGGCAGTTCTCATTGGCTGGTATCCAACCAACGAGAGTTGCAAGATTGTGCTGGGGTTGGGGGCAGCATACAAAATTCTCCTCTCCCCATTGGCTTGCAGCAATTCAGACAAACAGGGCCCTACAGCTTGCTTTTCTGAGTGGTGGGCGGGATTGGCAGGGAGCCTGGCTGAGGTTCCTACTCTGCCTGGGGGCTGGATCCGGCCCACAGGTCATATTTTGCCTGGACCTAGTCTATGGTGAAGTGTATGGGTGGAAAAATTAAAAAATTAGCTGGGGGGGTGTACAAAATTATGAACTTCTACACTACTAGTTCAATGAAAGGCAAACAAACAAGCACATACTGTACCTGTAAACCCAGTATGTAGACCAAAGTCTTGTTTGTGATGGGAAAATGGCCTAATATCTGTGTCACTTGCAGCCTTGGAATGGAGCAAAAAAATGGTACAAACAGAGCAAATACAGGACCCAAGCTGTGAAAGAAGAGAGAAAAAGGGTGTATAAAATGTAAATAGTAATTTGGAATGATTTCAAAAGGTTTCAATTTACAAATAAATTGAAAGTAACTTAATACCTATTCTCATTTCTTACCTAAAAGTATAAATTGAATTCTGTAGGTTATTTCCACCAATGTTTTGTTGGTCTTTTAAAACTGTTATTCCTTTCTGTTTTTTCCATATTTGTCAGACCAGCAACAAGGACATTTTATGTGGCAGACAGACAGATTATTTAAAGATACTATGTACGTTTTCAGAACTGACCCAAACCACATTAACATTATTCATACAAAGATAAAGACAAGGTCCTGACTCAAAAAACAGATGTTTCAAATAGATAAATGATAGGGAGTGGAGTGACAGATGTATGAACAAAAACTGAGCAGTGACACCTCAGCAGCACAGGAAGGGCAACAGCAAAAGAAATCACACATCTTCCCAGATGAAGAGTGGAGTGGTGGAAAGAAACACAAAATTTTCACTCAATCTATCCACAGGTGGTACACATATAACTTTTACAAATATCATCAACAGGAGGGAAAAGTAGTAAACCCTTACTCCGGGAAAAAGACGTGTTTTTGCTCCAGACAGGTAAGAGGCAAGTAAAGTGTTACATGGTATGAGACACAGAGAGAGAGTACAGTGCATTCTACCTAGTAACAGAGAGAAAGTCGTGCTAGTCTATATACTATCAAAACAAAAAAGCAGTCCAGTAGCACTTTAAAGACTAACAAAATAATTTATTAGGTGACGAGCTTTCATGGGACAGACCCACTTCTTCAGACCATAGCCATACCAGAACAGACTCAATATTTAAGACAGAGAACCAAATCAGAGAGTAAAGGGGCAGGGGGAGAGGGGAGTCAAGAATTAGATTAAGCCAAGTATGCAAAAGAGCCCCTATAATGACCGACAAAATTCACATCCCGGTTCAAACCACATGTTAATGTGTCAAATTTGAATTTCGAACTTTGAAGAGTAAAGGGCCTTCGAAGTAGCACAGGCACTTTGAAGTGCCTGTGGCTACACGCATGCCAGCAGTTTGAAGTTTGAAGCTTCAAAGTTGACGTGGGGGAGAATTAGCCTAATAAAGTGCTGCCTATTCACCACGGCACTTCATTAGTAATCTCCCATGGCCCTGATTAACAAGCCCCCTTCGAAGCTGGGGGCAATGGAGACCCAGTCCAAGTGATCCATATGTTGTTGCCCATTCCCAGTTTCTGACAAACACAGGTGTAGGGGCACCATTCCTACCCATCCTCACGAACAGCCACTGATGGACTTATTCTCCATGTATTTATCTAGAGCTTTTTTAAACCCTGTTTATGTCCTGGTCTTTACAATGTCCTCTGGCAACGAGTTCCACAGGTTGACTGCGTTGTGAGGGAAAAAAAAAAGCAAAAACGTAGCACTTTAAAGACTAACAACATGATAATTAAATTGCTATATTTCTGCTGTTTGTTTTGTTAGAATACAGATTAACATGGCTACCTCTGTGTTGTGAGAAGAAATACTTCCTTTTGTTGGCTTTCAACCTGCTACCTATTAATTTCATTTGGTGGCTCCTAGTTCTTGTATTTATGGGAACAAGTAAATAACTTTCTCTTATTTACTTTCTCTACACCAGTCATGCTTTTATAGACCTCTATCATATTTCCCTTAGGCTCCATTTCTACGATGGATAAGACCCAGTCCTTTTAATCTCTCTCATGTAGTTGCTGTTCAAAATACCTAATTATATTTGCTGCTCTTTTTTGAACTATTTCCAATGCCAAGATATCTTTTTGAGATGAGGTGACCACATCTGCCTGCAGTATTCAAGACGTGGGAGCACTATGAATTTATACAGAGGAAGCAAGATATTCTCTGTCTTATTCTCTATCCCTTTTTTGATACCTGACATTCTGTTTGCTTTTTTGAATGCAGCTGCACGAGTGGATGTTTTCAGAGAACTAGCCACAACAACTCCAAGATCTCTCTCCTGGGCTGCGTCTAGACCAGCCCCGAACTTCAAAGGGGGCATGGTAATTAGGGCATCGGGAGATTGCCAATGAAGTGCTGCGGTGCATATGCAGCACTTCATTAGTCAAAATCTCCCCTGCGGCAACTTCGAAGTGAGATACTTGCATGGGACTTTGATGTAATGTGGGCACTTCGAAGTACCCACGGCTACACGCAAGCTGGCACTTCGAAGTTTCACACTTCGAAGTTGCTGCAGGGAACATTTAGCCTAATAAAGTGCTACATATGCACCGAAGCACTTCATTAGTAATCTCTCGATGCCCTAATTACCATATCTCCTTCAAAGTTCAGGGCTAGTCGAGACACAGGCATGTAGTAACAGCTAGTTAGTCCCAGTCATTTTATACATATATTTGTGATATGTTTTCCAATATTCAATACTTTTCATTTATCTACATTAAAACATCTGCCATTTGTTTGCCAAGTCACCTAATTTTAAGAGATCCTTTTGAAGGTCTTTACAGTCTACTTTGGATTGAACTATCTTGAGCAGTTTAATACTGTCTGCACATTTTACCACCTAACTGCTTACCCCATTCTCCAGATCATTTATGAATATGTGGAATAGAATTGGTCACAATACAGACCCTTGTGGGATACCACTCTCCATTCTGAAAAGCCTACCATTTATTCCTACCCCGAGCTTATTCCTTATTAAACTTTTGCCCCAACAGAAGACATTTATTAGCACCAGTAGTTTTCAGAAAACACAACAATGGGCTTGCCATTCCACCCCAATTCTTCTTCATTTTAGTTGCCCTCAGACTTAGGAACCAACTATTGCAATGTCTCAGTTTTTTTGTTTTTAGTTAAGTAATACAGTAAAACCCTGAGTTACACAGGGGGTTGCGTTCCTCGCAACCTGCACATAATTCAAATTTCACATGAGTCGGAGGAGGGGGACCCTTCCCTCCCCTTCTGGGCCCTAGGAGCCTGGAGCCAGGCTCAGCAGCACCTGGTTAGTTTCCCAGCTCCTGCTGCTTGCAAGATCTGGGAAATTGAGCAGGTGCTGCTGCATCTAGCCCCCAGCTCCCAGGGGCTGAGGGGCTTCCCCCATTTCCTCCCTCCTCCCCCCTTCCTCGTCCTCCAAGCTCCCAAAAGCCACGTGCATTCAGAGAGCATTAAGCTTCAGAAGTCAGTCCCTGTTCTGAAAATG